>NC_090929.1:1319178800-1319524743 GCF_040938575.1 Ambystoma mexicanum | reverse complement strand
CCTGCCGGGGAGAATTCAATGTGTTACAGACAGTTCACCCCGTGATGAGTCTATGATTATTTAGGCTTGCCATAGGAAATGACTGGGAAGGTCCAGTGGAGGAATTACCTAATGCCAACCATGCAAGATCCTATTCGAGCAGGGAATGCCAAGCATGGGTTATGCATTAGGAAATATGGCTATGCAGAGGCACATGACACAATGCCATGGTATGAGTAGACCTCTGTCTGGTATTAGGGACAGTAATGAGGGCATGGGTGCAGGTTCCTCAAAATAGGCTACGCCTGTTAATTCCCAGAAAAACCTGCACAAACAGCCCTCAGTCTGACCAACATCTGAGCCTACCCAAGCCTAGCACTCTATAAATAGATACAATAATTAAAAGCGCACTTCTGCCATCCATGCATATAATGTCTGTGGAACTATCCACATGCAGTGCCTTCGTGCCATCACCAAAGCATGTTGGTTGGCGGTGTTTGCCATATTCATGTGCATTTGGCACACTTTCAGAAGTCACCAAGGTGCTGACTGATGTGTCCGTCTGGTATGTATTGCCTGTATTGCTCTATGTAGATGACTGGGCAAGGGGGGTAAGAAAAAGGCATGCATGGTAGACTGACTTCCCTCATACTCAATGGGATAGTCCCAAAATAGTGTATCAATAATCAATATTTAAACAGTGTCCAAATGTGAATCAGCGGTAAAAGCCTCATTCGCAGCCTATGTATGGATTTGTTGACACTTGAAGTTGCCCCACTGGTTGTAGAGTAGAACAGGGAGGTTAAAGGAGAAAAGGGAGTTCAGGTGGTACCCTATTTTAAGGAATGTAACTGGAAACAATTCAGTGGATCAAATTTGAATGAATCTAATTTTGGTCCATTGTTGGTCCATGATAGCCTACATTTGCTAACTTGTGGGTTACAATACTGTTATGATAGCTCTTTTAAGCAGACATCCGAATAATTATATTCTACCTGTAGTTAGTTACCAGTTTGTATTATTGACCAAAGCATTACCAGTGCTTCCAGCTATACCATGGGTGAAAGACATCACATGTATTTTTGAAACTGATTTGATAATTGGAAAATGAATTAAGACACCACTGTATCCTCTATTGATAACTGGGCTGAATAAAGACGCCACACATGTACTCTTTGAAGTGAATGTGGAGTTGAGGTGATAGTTACACAACACCCGATATTCCAGAATGACTGCCTAATCGGAAAAATTAATTACTGCGCTTCTGCTGAATAGCCACGCTGTCAATGATGGGGGCGATCGGTTGCTTTTAAAACTCTTGAGAAGTTTGCGTTCTTACATTGTTAGGATTGTACAAGAAAGCATTGTATGCTAATTATTTGAGTTGATATTCTTTTCTGGAAATGTAGGACTACCACATGGTAAGTGATAAAATACTTGAAACACTCTACCTACAACTCATTTGTGTTTCAGTGCTAGGTGAGGGGGCTCAGACTTGTGTCTAACGGGCTGTCGAGCGTTATGGACTGTGGAATTAAACATATGCTGGTGCAGCTCTCCTTTAACATGTAGAACTAAAGAAAGTGCCATTGGTCCTGTCTGCCCTATTGGAAGGTCAAACTTGGTGTCTAATTGTGGCTGCAAAATAGTAGGCGCAAGGTTCAAATAAAGAAAGTAGCACGCCTGCTAAATGCAGCTCATACCTTTAACATTAGTCACCACTGCAGTCAGTCACTAGCGATAAGTGCAGAACATCATACGTTTCTGTGTTGCCTGAATGGGCTGGGGGTGTTATGATTATTGGGTGCTGGTGAGTGGTCTTCAGGGTTCATTCAAGTCCTGCGCATCACGTTGCTTCAAATCACATTAGAAAATAAGTGTTACCCAACTTGATCACATCCTTTTAATACACAAAGTGCACATGATAAGATACTGGCATCTCTTTTCCTTTATAATGAATTTCAAAAACCATATGTTCTTGCTGGATGCCAGAGATTGTATGGATGTGTACTGGCGTTTTGCCCTTCCAGTTCTTGCAGCTCTGTTTGAAACATCCTGTATAAAGGGCGAACATGAACCTGGGCTTTCCATACAATGGCCCTCATTACGACCCTGGCGGAAAGTGACTGACCGGAGCGCCACAGCGTAAATAGCGTTTCCGCCATTGCACGAAGGAGCAAAGTGCGGCCCATTCCGACCCATCGGGCACGAGCACCACGCCACGGCGGAAGTGCAAAGTCCGCGATGGCGGAAATGACCCCAAAACGGCCCACACCGCCGCCGTACGGCGCCCTAGGTGCTATACCGCCACCCCTCTTAGCGGTCACCGCAGTGTGCGCCTACCGGAAAGTACGGTGACCGGAAATATACGGAAACGGAAGTAAAAACATGGGCCCGGAACGGGAAACATCCCGCCGTACACCTATAAAACCACTAAAACCACACAACCACTAAAATCACTACCCTGAAACACACCCCAACCCGTCACCCACCCTAGCGAAACCAAGAAAAATGGGAAAAGTAGCGAAGAAAGTATGCGACCGCAAGCGGCAGGTCCACTTCTCCCGTGAGGAACTCACCGTGCTAACAGAGACCCTCCAGGAGAATGCTGCCGTCGTCTTCTCCACGCAAATGACCAGAACGGCACTTGCAAACAAGAAGACCATATGGGCTCTGGTGGCACAGCGGGTAAGTGCGGTGGGGACCGCACCCCGCACCCCACAGCAATGCCGCAAGCGATGGGACGACCTGCGGATACGCGTCCGCAGCATACTCTCTGCCAACCGCAACATTGCCACAGCCACCGGGGGAGGTCCTGAATCACCCATCAAGTTGACCCCCTGGGAAGAAATCTGTGCCTCCACCATCGGAATGGAGAGCATAGAGGGAGTCGGAGGGTTGGAGAAAGGAGTGCAGACATCCGAAGATTCAGGTAGGTGGGCCAGATAAAACAATGCCAAATCCACACAGTCCATCCATGTGAAGTACCATGCGTCCACATAGTGCAACAGAAACACATGTCCAGGAGAACGTCCACACACATCGGCCTGATAGCGCACGTTAAAACCCACAATAAATACATAAATAATTAAAAACCCCTAATACACGCACTACACGTGCAGCAGGCACACCCTAACTGCAGGCTGCCAAACAACTGCACCCTCACTCCACACACAAATGAAAGCACCTCCAAGGCCCCGACCCAAATCACCCTCAGGTACCACCCCAAAGCATGTGATACAATGCCATTCCAATTCCCACAGACCCATCAATAACCCTCGCCCTCCTTTACTCCACCACAGGGTCCGATCCAAACGACGAGCTACAGGACACCCCTACCAGCACACCTGCAAAGAGGGCCAAGACCAACGGCCAGAGACCCTCCACCTCAGCTGCACGCATCAAGACACGGCAGCAGCACAAATCAGGTGGCAGCACAGAGGAGGGAACATCAACAGGCACCCCAGCAGCCAGCATGCCCACAACACCACCACCACAGGTCCCCCCAATGGATGCCACAGAAGGCACTGCCTCTGGTGGCAGCAGCACCATAGGTGACACCCCATTGATGGCAGCATGCTCGGACACAGAAAACGGGGATGTCGAAGTCAGATCCATCCATGACCTGTCCCAATCCCCCTGTCTGTCCCATCCCGTACAACATGAGGATACCACGCAGGGGCACCCACAAGACGACGACTGGCCATCCCCCACAAGCCCTGTGGCAAGGCAACATGAGGACAACAGCCCCTCTGTGACACCCCCGCAAATGGCCATGGCCCAGCAGAGGCAACAGTCCCTCGACCAGTTAATCGTACAACAGCAGCAACTGGCCACACTCCTCAAGGACCATGCCGATGAATGTGGGGGCACTAAGGCAGACATAGAAACATCAACTGAGACACTTAGGGCAGAAATGGAGAGAGGTACAGAGACGCTAAGGGCACAAATCGAGAGTAGCACCGAGAGCCTGAGAGTCCAAATGGAGAGTAGCACCGAGAGCCTGAGAGTCCAAATGGAGAGAAGCACCGAGAGCCTGAGGGGGGAACTGCATGCGACGTCCAAAGACGTATGTGCCGAACTTGCCGCAGTGCGCCGTGTGCTCACTGAGCTCTCGCAAACCCTTAGGGACATGCATGGACGTGAGCAGGCAGACACATCATCCGTTGCAAGTTCCGTCCAGGGCAGCCCCCCACGTAGATCTGGAAGGAACCTGCGCTCCACAGGCAGGGGTGCCCCTGATACCCGCAGAGGGGGCTTGCAATAGCGACAGCCCACTGACAATGAGCATCTTTGGACACTGGTGTTCGGGGGGGAGGTAGGAGGGTGGAGGGGGTGTGTTGGGCTCACTTGGGTGGCGGGTCGATAGGGTGTTCAACATGACATCACATATGCCATAAAAAGTGCACGATCAACCAATGAGATGTGTGGACATTGATCTTTGTGTACTAGGCCATCATAGGCGTACAGTCCATATTGTGCATGTCCCAGACACACGCAGTGCCACGAGTCCCGTGTCCATGTATCAGCCACCAGGCGTGAGTACTAGAAGCATGCATCAATGAGATGCTGACGAATGTCACGGGCCTCCGGTGCCTCGCAGACTCCATGAGGTGCAGCCACATCCCCACCCTCATCATGACCATCATCAGGTGCTTGCAGTTCTGCGTCAGGGGGCATGGGCACATTTCTACGTACGCACATGTTGTGGAGCATGACACATGCCATGACCATCTTTGCAACCTTCTCATGGCGGTACAGGAGTGCCCCGCCAGACCTGCTGATGCAGCGGAAACGAGTCTTCAGTAGGCCGAATGCCTGTTCAATGACTACACGGGTATGTGAGTGGGCATGGTTGTAGTCCTCCTCATGCTGGTCCCGTGGGTTCCGGACTGGTGTGAGGAGCCATCTCTTCAGTGGATATCCAGCATCACCTGTATGTGGACGAGAAACGTATGATGTGGAATGCCATTGATACGTACGCACACCCCCCCCCCTTCCTGCCAGGTCATTGCCAATTCACATACTCCACATAATCATGCATGTAATGAGACTCACCGAGTAGCCAGGATCTGTTCCCTGCGTGTCGCTCCATGTAGCGTGGTATTGTAGAGTTCCTCAAGACCATAGAATCATGGGTTGATCCAGCGAATCGGGCACAACAATGTGTAATGATCCTGTTGGAGTCACACACCATTTGTACATTCAGGGAATGAAATTGTTTTCGGTTGCGGTACTGGGCCTCCATGGCATGTGGGACGACCAATTCCACATGGGTGCAGTCGATGGCACCAATGCAACCCGGTATGCCGGCAAGTGCATGGAATCCCACTTTTGTGTTGGTAATTTCCTGCTCCGAGCGTGGTAGAGATGTAGTCGTCTGCGTGCTGCAGGAGGGCATCGAGCACTTGCAATAGTGTCCGTGAGAACAGTGGCTGAGAAATGCCATGCAACTGTCCGACTGTGTGCTGGTAGGTGCCTGTGGCCAGGAAGTGGAGTACAGACACCACCTTCAGTAGGGGTGGGATGGCGGTTGGGCTATCTATCATGCTGACAAGGTCAGCCTGTGTCATGTCCACAATGGCGGCTATGGTGTCCCGGTCCAGACGGTAGAGGGTGTGGATCTGCTCATCAGTGAGGTTGAACGGATGTGCTCGGAGGCGTGGGATTGCGGGCTGCCTGCGTGGTGGTAGTGGCTGTGCTGGTGGGCCTTGCTGGCCCTGCCTTGGCCTCCTCCTCCTCCTGCGTCTCCTCCGTGCGGCTGGTTGTAGTTGGTGTTCGTCTTCTTCTTGGAGTTGGAGCACTTGCAGTGCTATCAGGTCCCCCAGGGCCAACATCGCGAGTCCTGCCGGTAGCATTTCGGTGTGGTTGTGGGAGGAGACTGGCTGTGCAATTTATGTGTTTTCAGGCTGTATGGCCTCCACCTGTGGTGATTAATTCCACCTGTGCAAACTGCTCTCCCCTTTGGCCGAGCACGTCCCGCGCACAACGCTGCAATTCGGGGAATGGCATCTTGCTATTGCAATCATGTATTTGTACCCGATGGCCGTGTAAGATTGGTTGATATGTTCATTCTGCTGTGGTCCCATTGTTTCACATACTATCTGTGCAGTCGCGAACAGACTTGTGAAGGGTCAGTGGAACGTAGTACTCGAGTAACGGTGGGCCCTCATGCATCACTGTACCGAGTTACAACGACGGGCGGGGTGTCCCATTTGTGGGTGAAGGCAGTTGCCATTTTCACACACAGCCGCACTCGATGGAATAATTAGTGATTTCAAACGGCCACAGATGCCTTTTCGACGTGATGTTGCAAATGAGGAATTCGAAGGGCGGCGCTTTCGGTTTCCAGCTAGCGGCGAGGAGATGCCCACAGGTCTGAGTGCAAATATAACGTTCTATTGTTCAATGTCCTTGAGACAGGGCCCATGGCGAGGAAGCAATGATTGATATGAATAGTTTGGGATGCGCAATAGCTACGTGGGCGATGAGGCCGGCCGTTCACAAATACATGTTACTTCACAACACTGGAATTACGGGCTGGGGCACTGTGGATTTTGCAGGCTGCATAACGCACAGACTCAATGGATGTTTCTAATGTTATGTGAGTAATTATTCAGGCGTTTTGATCCCGGGATGAGGGAATGATGAATGGATGCATGGGCAGGTGATTTGATACAGAGTTTGCCATGTACAGGGCTTCTTGGGATCTATCCGCCTCCCCTACGCTATGTGATGCAGGGCTGCCATAGTGGGACCATCGTCTATCTGGCCTTGTTGAGCCCTCCCTGTCTCGACGCGCCCTCAGACACTTGTGTCCATGCACGTTAACATTCCCATCTGATGGATTCTGTTTTGACAGACGCATGCACAGGTACACTCGTTTGTGATGGTGTTTGCACCTCGATATAGATGGTTATGAGTC
Source organism: Ambystoma mexicanum (assembly GCF_040938575.1). NCBI lineage: Eukaryota > Metazoa > Chordata > Amphibia > Caudata > Ambystomatidae > Ambystoma > Ambystoma mexicanum. Next base: position 1,319,517,839 of record NC_090929.1, on the reverse strand, counting down.
GCAAGTGGTTTTGGGGTGGTGATGTTCCTTTGGAGTGGGCTAGCATGCATATGGCTGTGGATTTCGTGTGATCATTGAAGTGAGTTGTTGGAATGTAGTTCTGATGGCCATTCTGTTCTTTTTCTTTTCTTTTGGTTGACAGGTATCTCCTCCCCTTTTGCCACTGCCATCTGTATGCCACTCCTGCAGATGGGTTTTACTCCCGACACCTGCTGCTTCGTGTTAATCAGTGGAGCAGCATTACGATCTTATGGGACGATCGCCAATGGCCCACATGCCCTTATGCAGTACTGGTGGCTCGGAGCAACATTTCGGCCTTTCAGCTGGACTAGTGCCTCCCCATTGGGACGGCCCTGCGGTTCTGTGCGCTTCCATGTTGCCTTTTCGTACGTGAATGTGGCTCTGTGTACCATGGGCGAACAGGGCGACACACAAGTAGTGGCTGGTCATTTCTTGCGGATGCAGCCCACAATGGTGATTAGTGTTTTGGAGTTCATGGCCTGATGGCTGTATGGGCTTGGTGACTTTGATGTGCGTAAAATTTCTATTCTGATTTGGCCCGTGTAGCGTTTTTCTTTGCAAGTGATGTGGCATATGCCTATTTGGGGGGCGATGTATTGTGAGGAGATCTGCATTGGGTTCCAGCTTCGGGGTTTAGTTGCGTGGTACTGTACTGGGCGCGTTTGCCTACTAAGCCCGTGAGGTCAGGGATGGGGGCTGCCAATATGACAGTTTGAATGTTGTCATGCTCAGGGGCGGGGGATTGGGTTTTGTGTAACAGATGCCGGTCAGCCAGGTGGACTGGTGGAATGATGTGATTCTCGGAATATTGCTGGTCACAGGTGCCTGTGTTTGCGTGCGTTTCTTGGTGGGGGACTGTGGTCATGTCCATTGGGATGGCTTCTGTATTCGTGCCATCTGTGCCCTGCAGCTCCCATTGGCCCCTCTTGTGTTTCTTTTGTTCGTTGCCATGCATGGGTGACTTGTACATTTCAATGGTTGCATTGTGACTTCATTGCACCTACGGGGAGTTGTACTTTGTGGGCAGGGAGCGGTGTACAGGCACTCAGTGGGGCCGTTTACGGTTGATTCGCGATGCCGTACTTCTCACCATGGCGGAATGGTACATTACGCCATGCCTGATGGCGTTAGGTACATGTCCGCTAGGGTCGGAATTGGCGTACCCTTGCGCCATGGTGGTGTTTGCGGTTTCGCATGGCGCGCGCGTGCTTGGTGCAGTTAGCGTTGGCGTTCACTACGGTGTCGCTAATGGCTTCGTACTTTGCGGTGACGGGTCATAGTCGCACCGAGCGCTATTCGATGGCGGTATTGCATTTCCGCCATCGTTTTCCGATTTCCGCAAGGGTCGTAATGAGGGCCAATGTCTGTAACTGTGGCATTATCCTGCATCTGCTCAGTATCTTTATCTTCCAAATGCATATGTGGCCACCAGAATATAGATGGGCCACATTCACCATTCTCGGTGTGATCCTTATTATCTGTATTTGGGTGGTGTTGGGACCCGGAGCCTCCAATAACCTGCACCATTGGACTGTGTGTTGCTTCGACTAGATCATCACTCGGAGCAAACTGGAGCGCTTCTTTCCTTTCTGTCACAGAGATAGTGTACTGAAACCCCTGTTCATACTCCATGATTTGATTGTAATAATCATGCGTTTACTCATTTATCTAGCACACCAGAGTGAATTGTGACTGAAGATGCATGCAGCCGCTGAGTGCACTATAGATGTTTTTAATTTATCATGCACACTTCTGCCATTCTGATGCACAGAACTGCTGTGTTTGATAAAGTCTTTCAAGCCACATTCATTCCTCTCCCTGGCACTCGTATTTGCTTGAGACATGTTGGCGCACAGATTGGCAATTTATCCACAGCCATAAGGATATGGAATACTGGTTTCACACTGAGTTACAGACCTGGAACGTATTCAACTCCTGCCTCCAAAGAATTCCTCTCCACAATTATTATTTTCTGTCAAAAAAGATTTCTCTTTTCTCTCACTAAAAACAGATCATTGAGTTACAATACTGACCACAATGGGCCTCATTATGAGCATGGCGGTAGCCGTGCCTGTATGGCAGGCACGGCTACCGCCATGCTCACTACTGGCACCGCCTCCCGTGATTGGGCAATAACCAGCCCATTACAAGAGGAGTGGGCCAGTAATTGCCCATTCGCGGGAGGCGGTAATGCCAGGCTCCCGATCCCCATTCTGCCCCATAGGGCAGAATGGGGTGGGGAGCATGGCTGCGTTGGCACCGTTAATAACGGTGCCGGTTGCATTACGAGTTCTGCTTGCGGTTGCCGCACAACCCGCCAGGTAAGACGTGGCGGACTGTCAGGAACCTGTGAGCAGATCTCGAAATGCAGCGGTCTGGTATGAACGGTGCCGGTGCCTTACCGGCACCATTCATACTGTGACCACCAATGTTACAATGAGGCCCAATGTGTACCTTCCTCTAAGAATTACAAATACTTTTTCTCTACTGTTCTACATCACACAAATCTAACACAATTTGTAACAGGCAATTAGTATATTCTCTGACTGCCTCGACAACACATTCTAAAACCCTTTTTCCACAACTCAGATTTTCTCCCATCTGTCACAAAAAGATTAAATAGAAGATATCACATCAACCCATCCATGAGAAATCTGCATTGGCTACCAATCAAGAAAAAAATCAATTTCAAAGCCCTCTGTATTGGCTACGGATCACTACACAGGTAAGGAGCTGAATTCCTACAAGCTAGAATCACCTATACATAAACAGAAGAACTTTAAGTTCTAGCACCAATCTCCAAATAGAAACAAGACACTACGAAACAGCTAAACTCGGAGGAACCACCTTTTCCATTCTGATAGCCAAACTATGGACCTCAACTTCAAGAGACAATGTCAAATCTGAAATGCTTAGTGGGATCTGCAACATGGCTGAATGCCATGTCCCATAGATGTCTCAACTGGCTATGGCAGCAAACTGTGAACCATGTTTAATGTTTCTATATTTGGAGTATAGTGTATGCTGGAAGAGGCTGCAGGCCATGTCAAATGACAACTGCGGGTGGTCTGCTGGGAATGTGGTTTAGTTTGAAGCCCCAGGGAAGTCCCATTTGTTGTGAGTGTATATATGTAGTAGTATTTGTGATAATGAAGGCCAGAAAAAGTACGTTTGGAGTGTAGGTATAAGGTAGACCCTGAGTACTCTTTAATTTATTTCTGTTGTTGTTTTATTATAATTAGGGTTAGGGAAACGTGAATGCAGAGTCTGCAGAATGTTGGATTGTGGCCATGGCTAGTGGACAGATTGTTTGGTGCATTGCCGAAGGACATGCCTTGGACAATATTAGCACTGGCCAAGGAAACAAGTTCCTGGAATTGGGTTTAAAGTTGCCACTGGTCATCACCTGGTGATTGGGGTAATGGCCTTCAGCCATGCCTAAAGCAATATAACAACTGGATATTGGCACATGCCAACTTTGCATCCCTTTCCCAAATACCAATCAATATGGCCACTGGCCTTGGGTACTGGGACCATTCAACACAGTCCACAACTTGCAACCAGGTCCAATGTCCACAAATCTGGGGCATGGCCTACAGCTATATTGCACACCCTGCTAAAAATGTCATGGTAGACATTGACCCCTGCAGAAGGGACATGATGTTCCTGTTTGGAAGTCTATACTTAAAGAAAGAATGCAAAGAAAAATGTAATATTAAAAAATAAACATGTGACCTGCATTTTGCACAAAGCATATTTGAAAAAGACACATGTGAGAAAGTACAGTGAATTCAGCAACCCATCTACCGCAAGCACTGATCTCCCCCACAAGTAATCAAATCTTTCCATCAGCCAGGCTCTTCCTGAGGGAAACAATTCACACCTTCAGAGATCTGACACATGGGTAGGCTGATGATGCAATCGCTCAAGGGGACAGGACTTGGTCAACAAATGACTCTATGCAGACTTATCTCAAAGAACCTTCTAACAAGGTGTCCAATGGCAACTACATTCTCAGGAGTCATAAATGGCCAGCTCTGAGCTTCAATGAGAATTACACCAAATGTTTGTCAGGCACGGGATTGCAGGGTAAGACCAGAAGAAAATCAACAATAAAATAATCTAATTGAGTCAATAAAGTGCACAGGAGGAAGAAAATCAAACTTGTATTACAAGCAAACATGGCCTGGAATAATTGTGAAAATAAATGCAATCAGCAATACAAAATGGTGGTAGTTTATGTTTATTGAAGGGGTAGAGTGACATCGCAAAGCATTCTTTCAGAATACTTTGAACATACTATTTGCTGATTGGTAAATCGTGATTGCTGTAAAGGGGAATCTATACAATGCTAAGCCCTATTGGCCTATCCTATCCTCGTGACCATTCTGTTAGCTGCATCATAATACTGACTTCACAGTGTTACCATTTAGTTTCCCAGACTTATGATTGGATGATCAACCTTACACAGCCACGTTAGTGGCTGTGTAGTTATGGTTAAATTGCTAATCCCATAGGGGAAGCACTTTTTTGGGTGGCTTATAATTTCGCTCCCCCTGGACGAATGCTTACTAAACTTTGCAAAAAAGGTATATGGCCCACTCTGGTGATGATTGATCCAGGGGGGGAAAAGTTATAGGGGGGATCCCAAAACTTCTGTTTTTCTCATAGACATAATGGGAAAAAACTTTGCTCACACCTACAGCCCAAACCACTGGACGGATTTTCACCAGATTTGCGGCAGGAGCGGCGACTTGGTCCCGAAAGCGTGCTTTTATTAATTTGGTGTAAATTCATAGAGTAGTTATTTTTAAAATGACTAAAACGTAAGGCAAAATATTAGTGATATGTATGTCCGCTCCGCAGATACACTTCCTGTTCGCTCTGCTGACAAAACACGGTTTGGCCAAGCGGCTCGCATCATGTCTGCAGACATGCGATGTGCTCTCTGATTGGCTGGGGTGAAGCATGAAGTGCGTCAGATTTTTGGAAACGCCCGCCATCTTGGGTTCGCGTCCGGTGTCCGCAGACATCGCGGTAAAACATATAAAAAACACAACATTGCACGTGTCAAACTAATGAAATAATCTTGGGGGAGGTGAGCGGTGATGAGGATGGGATGGAATATGGCTGCAAGAAACAAAAAAAAAGTGTGTTAACTAAAAAACATCTGAACATAAAGGAAGTACATAGCGGTGTAGACCATGCTCATGCATAGAAGAGTTCACATGGTAAAGTGCACGTGCGCAACTACTTCACCCGCTCTTGACATATACTGCCCCAGTCAAAACGTGCAGACACTTTCTTTTTCAAACTCGTACGCGTGCTCTTAGCAGATGAATCCGAGCTAACACACGTGTCTCATCCGACCACGGACACACATTGAAGAAAACACGCAGAAATGATGACCACGCACAGGTGTTAACAGAAAACATATATATGCTGTAGATAACACGTAGCTGCAAAGACCACGCACATGCATTGTAGAAAACACATAGCTGCGAAGACCGCACACACGCGCTGTAGATATCATGTAGCTGCGAAGACCATGCACACGCATTGTAGAAAACACGTAGCTGCGAATACCGCACACATGTGCTGTAGATAACATGTAGCTGCAAAGACCACGCACACACATTGTAGAAAACACATAGCTGCGAATACCACGCACACGTATTGTTGAAAACATGTAGCTGCAAAGACTGCTCACACGTGCTGTAGATAACACGTAGCTGCGAAGACCATGCACACGCATTGTAGAAAACACGTAGCTGCGAAGACCACACACATGCGCTGTAGATAACACGTAGCTGAGAAGACCACGCACACGCATTGAAGGAAGCACATATTGGTGTATCTTCAAACTCACATGCGCACTCTTAATAGATGAATCCGAGCTCACACGTGCCTTATCCGAACATGTACATGCGTTGAAGAAAAACATGCAGAAATGAGATGAATCCAAGCTCACACGCAGCTCATCCGAACACACACACGTGCTGTAGAATACACGTAGCTGCGAAGACCGCACACACGTGCTGTAGATAACACTTAGCTGCGAAGACCACGCACACGTGTTGTAGAAATCACGTAGCTGCGAAGATCATGCACATGCATTGTAGGGAACACATAGCTGCGAAGACCACACACATGCGTTGTAGATAACACGTAGCTGTGAAGACCACACACATGTGCTGTAGATAACACATAGCTGACAAGACCACGCACACACGTTGAAGGAAGCACATAGCGGTGTATCTTTTTCAAATCCGCATGCGTGCTCTTAACAGATGAATCTGAGTTCACACGTGCCACCATCTGAACAGCACACGCGTTGAAGAAAAACACGCAGAAATGATGACCGCGCACAGGCATTAATGGAAAACACGTAGCAATGAAAACCATGCACACACACTGTGGAAAACACATAGCAGCGAAGACCACACACACACGTTGTGGAAAACACATAGCTGCAAAACATATAAAAAACACAACATTGCACTTGTCAACCTTATGAAATAATCTTTGGGGAAGTGAGGGGTGTTGAAGATGGGATGGAATATGGCTGCAAGTAAAAAAAAAGTGTGTTAACTAAAAAACATCCGAACACAAAGGAGCACATAGCAGTATAGACCACGCTCACGCGTAGAAGAGTTCACGTGGTAAAGCGCACGCGCGTAAACTACTTCACCCACTCTTGGAATATACTGCCCCAATCAAAACATGCAGACACTTTCTTTTTCAAACTTGTACGCGCGCTGTTAGCAGATGATTCTGAGCTAACACACGCGCCTCAGCCGAACATGGACACGCCTTTAAGAAAACATGCATAAATGATGACCGCGCACAGGTGTTAACAGAAAACATATAGCAGTGAAGACCATGCATATGTGCTGCAGATAACACGTAGCTGCGATGACCAAGCACACGCGTTGTAGAAAACACACAGCTGCGAAGACCGCACACACGCGCTGTAGATAACATGTAGCTGCGAAGACCATGCACACACATTGTAGAAAACACATAGCTGCGAATACCACGCACACGCATTGTTGAAAACATGCAGCTGCAAAGCCCGCACACATGCACTGTAGATAACACGTAGCTGCAAACACCATGCACACGCATTGTAGAAAACATGTAGCTGCGAAGACCATGCACACGCGCTATAGATAACAGGTAGCTGAGAAGACCACGCACACGCGTTGAAGGAAGCACATATTGGTGTATCTTCAAACTCGCATGAACACTCTTAATAGATTAATCCAAGCTCACACGTGCCTTATCTGAACACGTACATGCGTTGAAGAAAAACACGCAGAAATGAGATGAATCTGAGCCCACAGGCACCTCATCGGAACATGCACACGTGCTGTAGAAAACACGTGGCTGCGAAGACCGTACACACGCGCTGTAGATAACACGTAGTTGCGAAGACCACGAACACGTGTTATAGAAAACACGTAGCTGCGAAGATCATGCACATGCATTGTAGAAAACACTTGGCTGCGAAGAACACGTACACGCATTGTAGATAACACGTAGCTGTGAAGACCACACACATGTGCTGTAGATAACACGTAGCTGACAAGACCGTGCACACATGTTGAAGGAAGCACATAGCAGTGTATCTTTTTCAAATCCGCATGCATGCTCTTAACAGATGAATCTGAGCTCACACGCGCCTCATCTGAACAGCACACGCATTGAAGAAAAACACGCAGAAATGATGACCGCGCACAGGCATTAACGGAAACACATAGCAATGAAAACCATGCACACACACTGCGGAAAACACATAGCGGCGAAGACCGTGCACATGCACTATAGAAAACATGTAGCTGTGAAGACCGTGCACACGCACTGTAAAAAACAGATAGCTGCGACGACCACACACACATGCTCTAGATAACACGTAGCTGCAAAGACCACGCACACACATTGTGGAAAACACATAGCTGCGAATACCACGCACACACATTGTTGAAAACATGTAGCTGCAAAGACCGCACACATGCAGTGCAGATAACACATAGCTGCGAACACCATGCACACGCATTGTAGAAAACTCGCAGCAAAAAGCAGGCGTTAAAGTGTGAATCTGGCGTTAAGGGTTTAACGGCGCCGCAGCCTTTTACGGCGCCGTTAACCCCTTAACGCCAGGGTTGTAATGAGGCCCAATGTGTTCTCATCTATTTATGTTTGCCATTCTTTCTTGGGGTCCAAGTAAATCTCGAAAGACTGCCACATTACAACCCTGGCGTTGGACCATGGTGCTATTAGCACCATGGTCCATGCCGGATTCCGCCATGGCGGATGGCGGATTTACCGCCCCATTCCAAGGTTGGCGGGGCGGTAAATCCCCATTCACCATGGCCCCTTCCCCATTCCCATTTTTGGCCCATAGGGCTCAATGGGAATGGGGAAGGCGCTAATTACGGTGCCGTAATTAGCACCAAGGTCCCTTAGCGGGTTGGACTTTAACGCCTGCTTTTTGCAGTGTGAATCTGGCGTTAAGGGTTTAACGGTGCTGCAGCCTTTTACGGCGCCATTAACCCTTTAACGCCAGGGTTGTAATGAGGCCCAATGTGTTCTCATCTATATATGTTTGCCATTCTTTCTTGGGGTTGAAGTAAATCTCCAAAGACTGCCTCTCTTTTCTCCCCACATTTCACCCTTACACATGAGAATGACAGTGACTCTAGGCACACAACAATTCTGAAGATATAATTCCACTACACTTTCTGATTTTGCAATGGTATGGCATTCTTTTACAGTGTTGTTTTGTGTCATTATTTTCTTAGGCCTCTGTTGTTTTTTGGCTAAGGACCACAATACTCCATTTACCCCATCAATGAGAGGTAACAACCTTTTTAGGCAATTTGTTCCTATGAGAAATGGTATTTCATTGATGGATATGATCAATACTACCTGTTTCATCCGATGCTTCCCTTCCTTTTCAGTGACACCTATGATGGGTATATCTTGCCCATTGAAACTGTGCACAGGGCCTTCATTTTATCTCACATTTATGTGATTTTGTGGGGATCTCCCTTCATTGATAATTTTCACCAGTTCTTTTGACCTTATCGTGGCTTGAGCACCCGTAGCCTTCATAGCAAATGCATTACATCTTTCTTCAACAGTGATAGGAGCATTGTACCCGTCTTGAACCTCTTCTAGCACACATACACAGTGGGGGTCATTCCGAGGTTGGAGGTAAGGGATGAACAATGCCGATAAAGGATTACCGGCATCGCTTACCGCTCCGGGCTATTCTGACCAGCAAAACCACTATCAGCGGCATCGTAAATAACGGTGCCTCTAATAGCGGCATGGGCGCGGGCACTCGGACCACCATGCCGGGAATAGCGACATGCCGTAAACTGGAGGAGATCACGTGTGAAGCGGACATGTAAATATTGGCATCATGAAGGCATTAAAAGTGGTTTACGGCATGCCGTAAATACCGGCATCTCTGACCAACCGTAAAATGCCACGTGCAGTGTTTCCAACTGCCACAGGTGCACACCATTAGCACAGGTAGAGGCAATGGAGGCAATGCAGTCTGGGCCTGACCAAAAGGAGCACAGCCAGACACCACACCCCTTTCCACACCAAGATCAATCCAATAGTAGCATGAATACTTCAGCTGGAGGACATGCATGCATTGCAACACCAGCAGCAACACCAACAGCAGGCACCACACAGGAGACGCAGCAGGAGAAGGAGGGTGAGACAGGCCCAGCATGCCCCACCAGTGCAGCCAGCGTAACCACGCATGCAGCCCCCAATCCCAAACATCAGAGCCAGTCCCTCCAACCCAATCACGCAGCACAACCACACCCTGTACCGTCTGGACCGGGACACCATCAACACCATTGTGGACATGTTACACGGTTGTCAGCCTAATTGAAATACGCACTGCCATCCACCCTCTACTGAAGGTAGTGTCGGTGCTCCACTTCCTTTCCACAGCCACCTACCAGCACACAGTGTGGTACATGCATGGCATATCACCACCCTCATTCACTTGCATCCTGAATCAAGTGCTGGATGCCCTACTCAAGCACAGAATGGAATACATATCCCTACCACGGACTCCCCAGCAGATTCTTGAAACAAAAGGTGGCCTCTATGCCATGGAGGTGGTTTACGGCTATTGCAAACTATACCATTACAAACAGGTGCAGATGGCAGGTGACGCAAGCAAGATCATCACACATTGTTGTGCCCGATATCCCAGATCAACCACAGGAATGCTGCATGTCACCATGGGTAAAATCAGCGCAGAATGCCTAACATTGCAGAGCCTACTGCCAACGCTCCCCATCGGAAAATCCTACAGAACACATCACTAAATTTACACAAACACAGCTGTATGCATACACAATGCATGAGCTACAATACGGCAGAGCACACGTGTATCATGTTGAAGATGCAACCCACACCATTATTCCATGGCACACGACACATTGAGGGCCTACAAATGGCGTCCATACAACCAGGGGCATGTACATGTGACCAACGATAATCTGCCAACATGTGTGACTTGTACAGCTTTCCATTATCAATCGACTGACATATAGCTTTTAATGCCTCCCCTGCAGGTGACAGTGGCCATCCCTTGATGCCGTGGCTCATCACCCCTGTCCGAAACATACATAACAGGCATGAGGAGGACTACAATCGATCCCACACCCTTACCCGTGTGGTCATTGACCAGACCTTTGGCCTGTTCAAGTCTTTGTTTTGCTGCCTTAGGACTCCTCTACAGGCATGAGAAAGTGGGCAAGACCATCATGGCATGTGTTATGCTGCCCAACATGTTTATCCGACGCAACATGCCCCTGACCCCTGACATTGAAATGCTACCACCTGGTGATGATGAAGGGGATGCCGATGCACAGGAGGGACATGCTGTGCATCAGTCAGTGATTGCACAATATTACTGACAGACATGGCTGCAGAGGGTGACATGATATTCTGACAGAGGCCACTGGATGTGTGGGTACATGCACACTATGCACTGTATATGAATAAATGACACATGCGCAATGATGAATGTCCACTCAGGTCTTGCTTTTGACACAACAGATGTATTAAATATAACAATGATAACGATAGTGCAAAAACCCTCCACCACTCTCACCCCCTTCCCACTCCCCCCACAACTTCCCCACACACCCTCACCCCCTCCACCTCCCTCCACAACTCCCCCATACACCCTCACCCCATCCACCTCCCCCCACAACTCCCCCACACACCCTCACCCCCTCCCCCTCCCGCCACAACTCCCCCAAACACCCTCACCACCTTCACCCTCCCCCAACAACTCCCCCACACACCCGCACCACTTTCCCCCTCACCCCACAACTACCCCACACATGTCCCATCAAGTCTCCAATGCCTACATGAGGCTGTCCAGACTGTCAATTCGCACTCCCTGGACCAGCTGGCGGCATGGCTTGCTGGCGCAGGGTGCATGCTGACCTGCGGAGTGGGCTCGTCTGGGACGAGCTAGATGATGACGGTGTGGCTGCCTGCTCGAATTGGGTAGCCGGACGCCCTGCCTTCATGGCATCGGCTATGCAGCCTAGTACCTGCGGAGGGCAGAGACCTCCTCACAGAGGCGGCTAGTGTTTTTGGCAAATATTTTGCCCATGGAGGTGGTTTTCTCAGAGATGGACCTGCTTAGAGAGATGATGTTCTCCCGCCACTGCGGCCTAGCTAGTGTGTTGTCCTCAACAAACTGCTGCACAAGGGCAGTCAGCTGTTCTGCACGCTGTGGCCCTGCAGGTGCACCTGTGGAGGTTGATGCTCCCTGGCTGTCCTGCTCTGCCTGCTCAGCCTCAATACTCTGCCCTATAGGACTGAAGTGCCCTTCCATTTGCTCCTGACCAGACTGCTCCGGGGTGGTGGCGTGGTCTGTTTCAATGATGATATTTGGGGGGATGCTGGTGGACTGGGCGTGCGGAGCGGATCTGATGCATCGACCTCAACGGGCACCCACACCTCTTCCTGTGGGTCCTCCACAGCCTGGGGTGCTGTTGTTACGCTCACCTGGTATCCACGAGGACGACCATATGCCCTGGTTGCCGGATTCACCCTGGACGTGCCCAATTCGGGGTGATGTCTTCTATGGCAGGTGGGCCTGAAAATATAGGAGGACTGGAATTAGGAACTGATTTCGTTTCCTCCCACCAGCCCCTTGGACTCGGCCTGATGTCCCCCTCCTCACCTTGTTATGATGTCTGGTGTGCTCTCCGTCCTGCTTTCTGCGCAGGGGCGCATAGTTTTCTGCGGGTTGAAGCGACCGAGTTAACTTCACTGGTGCCAACCATTCAAGTGTCTTTAAGGAGGTAAGTCCGATTATAGCATTCTCTAAAGGCCTTTGCTTTTCTTTCTTGCTATTAATGTCTTTCCTTGTTTGTTTTCCCCCTTAGGTGTATGGAGGTTCGATGGTTGTGCCGCTTGGATCAGGCTCCTGCCGGGATTATGGACGCGGGAGCGTATGATGGATGGTAGGTTAGGCGTGAAGTGCGACACGCTAATGTCTTTTTGGGCTAACCTGTCTTCTTTATTCCTTTTCAGGTCACAATGGTCTTTCTGGGTGTGCAAAGATTTCCGGAGCGGAACCGGCCAAGAAATGCCCAGCCAGGTGAGGACTTTATGGTTTCTGCTGTGAATGCTGTGAGTAACCTGTTTAACGTTGTCCTTCTTTCTCTCTCCCTCCAGGTGCTTCGTTCCGGTGTGTGCGTGATGTCCTGAAGATGCTGCCAACTAGATGGAAGAACGCAAGCAGCAGTAATCGACGGATGGAAAGTTGCAGGTAAACTGAGACAGCTAATGATGTTCTTTTGTCTCCTCTGCAGGTCCTCTATTTCAGGATCGCCGGGTGCTGGTCTCCGAACACGATGAGCGTCATGCTGCTGGTTGCAGAATAACGCGAAACACGGTGTGTAGCTTGGGTGGGGTTTATATAGCCCCCCTGTAAAGTAGTCCAAGTAAAGTAGTCCGGGCTACCACACCTTAAAACACTGCACCGCATAGTCTGGTTCTTAGGAACTAGACTGTGTGGGTGCCTCCATGTTGGCTGCAGGCCTTCACATAAAAAGTAGTCCCTTCAAGTAAAAGTCCCAATCTGAACATGAGCCTGGCGCCAAAGGCACCAGGACTGACTCCAGGAGAGTCTGTGATGATAATGTAAGGCCCTTGGGGCCCCAAATGAACCCCGAGTCCTAACCCTACCTGGCATGTGACCATGCCAGTGGGGTTCTGGGTCACGGGTCTTGACAGCTGTGGCTGCCATCTCCCCAGCCAAACTTACTCCTCAGAGTGTGGTGCCTCGGCTGATTCCTCAGGCTCGCCAATGGGGGTTGGTGCTTTGGCCTCTACCGCCCTTGGTGGCACCGGTGTACTGGCAACCTGGGGTGCCCTGCCTGGTGGTGCACGGCGGCCCCTGGGTTGTCCCTTCGAGGTCGAAGGGCGGTTGGCATCATCCCGAGACCTCTCCCGAGGCGTGGTCTTCACAGGGGTTGCGTTCTGCTCATCGCTGTCATGGTCAGAGTTTGTGGGGGTCGAAGAGAGGGATGACATGAGTGATGGTTTGATAGGCATCATACATACATTTGGACAATTGATCATCCACACAATTGAGGGTAATAGGCATTTGAGTTTGGATGAGCACGTTGTTTGATGTCACTCATGTTGGCCAAGAGCTATGCGATCTGACATGCATATTTGTTGGGGCCTGCGTGCTGTGTGACTTATGGCTTTTCCATATTTGTGTTGTATGTGTCAGGTACGGCATTGCCTTGCTGCAGGCATCTGCATGTGTCTGTGATGCGTCCGCCTACTTTGCTGGGTGTGTGTGTGTGGTGGACCATGGCTTGCCTCTTTGGACTGATATATTGGTTGACTTTCTTCAGACTCTGCATTACAGTGTTTTGTTAGGACAATCACCTCCATCGGCCGATGTTGTGGCACCATACTCCATCTCGCCGACACCTTCTATCCCCTCCATTCCGATCATGCTGGCACAGATGTCCTCTCATGGGGTCAGCTTTATGGGTGTGCTGGGCCCTCCTCCTGTTGCCATTGCCTGGCTCCTGTTGACAGAGAGTATGTTTCACACTCTGAGTCGCAAGTCGTCCCAGCGCTTACGGCAGTCTTTGGTGGTGCATGAGGTGTTTCCAACACCACTAACTTTCTGTGCAACAAGTGCCCAGATCTCCTTTTTTTTAGGATGGCATCCCTCTTCAGGCAGTTGGCAAAGACAATACAAGCATGCTCTGGCAGTGTCCCGGCTAGCATCTCCAACTCATCCTCATTGAATATCTCCTTGCGCTTGTGGGCAGCTCCCTTCTTAAGGGCCTTGGGCATAGTGGTGTGTTTGGAAAAGGTTATCTGACAAGCAGCAGAGTCCCACAGGTCCTGTGTGGTGAGGATGGAAATGGATTGTGTTTTTAAAGATAGCCGCCATGCTCCTTCTCGTTCCTGTGCGATGACGCTACTTCCAGTTCCGCTTATTTACGGTGACCATTATTAGCGGTCACCGCTATTAGTGGTCTCCGCTAATGCCGCATTGGTTCATGCCGGTAGTGCTATCTGCGCTATGCATGATGCCACTAAGGGCATTTTTCATGCCTTTAACGGCATGGCGGTAATGCCCTTACTGGCATGGCACAAAGCTTGTGCCCACAAACCATAATATCCCTCTATTAATGGACTAATGACTGCACAGACACGCTACTTGCTCCATTCCGGTAAGGACTGTTACTTACCTCCAACCTCGGAATAACCCCCATTGTGAATTTTTGCTGATTTCAGGACCCACCTTGCTTAACTCCTTTTTACTCCTTGCTAGACACATGAGCATGTGAAATGGCATTTTACCTTCCTTTTTGCCCACTTCATTGTGAATTTCTTTGTCTTTTCTCCTGGGTGTAGAACCCATTTGGAGTGTAGCGGCTGACTGCCCCTCTGTTTTGGGAATACCAGTGTTCACACTACAACTTTTTTGACTGAATATTTTCACAAGTGTCATATTGCAGCCTGTCAACTTCTGGCACACAATACTGTGTTTTGCATGATGCCTGTCATTTCTGTCCCCTGGAATATTTGTGGTTCAAAATAATGCTCAAGGGACTGACCTGCACCCTCCTTTTAAACTATTGTTTTCTCTGTGAGGAACTCAACAGTATTCTGATACTCAAGTGAGGATACTCTAACTATTGATCCTAACTCTCCTTTGTGTGTTTTATTTTCACATTGGATGTTCTTTTTAAATCTGTTTCTCTGTACTTTAGGTTTTTCTTGTTAATTTTCCCTTTTTTTTCTTCATTTTCACACAACTCAAAAGTCTGATTCAACTGTAAATTGAACCACACTCCCCTTTTGTGTGTGTTGAAATTCCCTGTCTCACTTTCATTTGTTTGTGTTTTTATTTTTAAGTTGGTAGGCAATTTAGGACCGTTATTCAAAGGTGATTCATGGGCATCCATGTTTATATCAGTGCAGGGGCTATTAAATAGTCACTTATTGTCAGAATTCACAATATCACTCCTAGGGCATAATGCACCTTCACTTGGCTGTTGTTTAGGAGCCATTCATAGTTTTCTTATTTGTTCAGACAACATTTTAACCTGGGCCTCTAAACATTAACACCGGTCCATGTCTCTGGATTCCTCTTTTTGTGGCCTAGGCGGGTACTGGTTAAATTCACCCTGATTAGGCCCATTCTGATACCTCTCAGGAGATTGATTCTATTTGTGTTACCTATGAACTCATGTGTGGTAGGAGGTAGAGAACGCAGAGTGACCATCCTTTGACCATGGTTGACTGGTGGTGGCAATTGATTGTGTTGGCGAGGGACAAAGTTCATATTTCAGCTTTCATTTGGTGGAAATTGTCCCACATACCTTGGTCTTTCTTGGTGGCCATACACCATTGTATTAGGACCAAGCCTACTCTGCATCCCCAGTGTCTGGTATGGGCCATTGTACGCTTGATTTTGATTTTGATTTAGGCCTGACTTATTAGCGTGATATCCCACTAGTGGAGCATTACCCAGATATCTAGGGCTAATGTAAGATTCCGTAATGTTGGGATCAAATTGGAAACATGTAATTTCTCCCTTTCCTTTCCCATTGTTTATGTGCGTGACCTCATATAATGTGCTAGGCCCTTTGCACTGAGACCATGATTCTGTTAGAATTATGTGTGGTTTACCTCTATATGGACATGTGGTCTGGCGACAAAAAATATTTCTGAAATTCAGTGAGGTGTCCTAATCGATGTACAATCTTTATTGCATCTTCTGTGTTGGGCTATGCCTTTGAACCTTCTTTAGCATTGTGTACTGAGTGCTAGAGCTCCAATTTTGTCTAGGAATTTGAGGTGGTGTCCTCTGTGGAGGCATACCCTTGGTTAGGTGTCTTGTTATTTCTTGCCTGGGTTTGAGCTGATTCAGGCAGCATTTTTACAGATTTTACCCCCATAATTGCTGGCACGGGTTCTTTAGATTGTGGTTTTGCCTCTTTACTCTTAGGCCCTTCCTCTCTCTGACCAAAGATCACTTCATATAGTTTGGGCCCCTGTTCTACTATCCATTCTAGTGATTTTTCCCTGACAATTTCACGAATTAACTGGGATTCAATTTATTTTTGGAGCCCATAAATGTATGCAGTCTTAAATGTAACACAGTTAGGACTAAAGGCCACATCAACGCGTGAACATGTTCTTTTTAAATCTTGGAGGAACTGGAGAGGGGACATATCTGGATTTGCAGTCATTGCATAGGCTGCTTTTCTGGCTTCTTGTATTGACTGGTAAGGTGAAAATTGATGTCTAACCCTAACCTCTTTCTCGAAGTCAGCACATGACAAATGTTCATGTTCATTGAGACCCTGAATGACACTAGCAGCTGCTGAATCAAGTGTTAGGTGAAAATATTGTCTATACTATTCCCTAGGTATCTGGCGGGAATTAAATATATTGTGGACTGCCTCTAAATGGTCTTCCATGCAGCAATCCCCTGCCTTTTTTAATGGTTTAATTGAAGTTTTGATAGGGCTACATGGTGCATTCTGGTGTGTGTGATTTTGTCGCTCATTTCTTTTCTATTGTTGGCAGGAATGATGGTTATTATTCTTTGGTGAATTATACCCCACCATTGGGCTATAACCAGATCTGGCCACAGGAACAGCTGTTGGTACATTGTTCCCTTGAACAGAGCTGTGATTAATTTCACTTCCATTGAATGTAGTGCCGTGTCACCTTTTCTGAGATTTTAGACCAAATATGTGCTGTTCTAAATTCTTGCGCTGCCAATGAAGTCATTCTGCCTCATGACAGAAATCAGAATTCTCATCTCTAATCTTATTAATTACTGCTTGCAACTCACTTATTTGTGCCTGACATTGGTTAAATGTCCTGTCCTTCTTATCACTATCTGCCATCAATTTAATTATTTCCTGTTCCATAGCATGAAATTCCTGGTCTTTTTCCATGTCATGCTCTCTAAGGATTTGCATTTCCGAAATGGCAGCATCTTTGTCCTGTCTTGTTGCGCCTAAAATCCCATTCAAGTGCATTAATTCGTGCTCACTCTCATAACATTTTTATTTTTCTGAGCCACTTAAGTATCCATATTGCTGCATTTTGATTGCAATTCTGTGTTGCACTGTTCTAATTCTACTTTTAGTTGCTGTAACTGATCAACTGAATCATCCAAACTGCATTGTAACTTACTAATCACCTCAGTATTGGTTCCTTGCATCTTTAAAGACCTGTTCAATAGAAACCATAACTGCACATAATCTGATGATGCAATGTGTCTCCTCTTTGCGGTATGGCGTTCTGAACAGCCTCGTGAGGCATACCTGTAGGATGCTCACTTCCTCAAAAATATTTTCAAGTGGCTCCTTCACTACTTCCATTCAAATTCTGTCTTTCCATATTGTTGCATTTCCTGAAGACTTAACTGCATGTGCAAAGAGCTTTGCCTCAAGGTAGTTTGCTAGATCAGAAAACACTGCTTCAATTTGAAACATGGGGACACTATTGTGTGATTCAAATGAGCACACAACACTAACTCACGTAATAAGTGCACAGTATGGCTATGCCTATAATGCAATGCAACGCCCAGTAACTATTTTAAAGTTCCCAATGGCCAACACACCAAATATGTAGGATATATTTTGGGGTTGTACCTACATTTGTTGTATTTTAATATGGTGGTGGAGAGTGGTATTTCATTATGGTGTAGTATCTCTTGTGGTAATTTGTTGGTATATTCCCTTTACAGTGGTAAATACCACTTCAAAATATTGCCTACCAATTGTTTTTACCAGGGTTACTTCTTTGCATAAATGATGGGACTTGGTACACTCAGAATATATCACTTATGTCCCTGTCTGGCTGTATTTTATGCACAATACTGCAGTATGCCCTGGTGGATGACATATTTAACAATCCATACGCACATAACCATGCACACATATACATCTAGCTATTCTAAAACTGAATTGATAGAAAAAAACAATCTATTTCAGATTTTACCACACGTGGTAAAATGAATTACCACATGTGGTAAAATAAGCCTATTACTTGTTGGAGCTCAGTCTATGTGTTAATATAATGTAGACACAACCAAATTTGTTTTTAAACCTTTTGGTTATTATAGAATGTTAAAACTCAAAGCTGTTCAGACAGTTGCATTATGCGATACTATTTACTTGGACATGGAAACAAAAATGTATTTAATTGGAGTGTTCACACACATTAATGGATCCAATTGTGTTCAATATTACCATCCGACCTTGGAGACGAGAGAATTGGTAAGAAATGCCCTTTGAGAGAGAAAAAAAAATGAAACAAACCTCAAACACTTTCATGTACTTTTGAGGTCACATGCACTTTTGACATCCAAAAATGACACATGAAATTACCTATTTCTCTGTCTAATTAATCAACATGCACTCCGACTCCATCACTTTTGGCCAATATTCACCTAAGAGCTGCCAAAATTCTTGGCTCAGTTGGCAGTCAGTTCTCACACAGAAAAGGACTGTCACAACCCCAAGAAACCTGCTAGAACTGGACTCTGCCCTGCAAATCCCCGTCCCTTCTCAGCACTGTGTTCAAGGATATCTGCCTGCAGCTCGTCTCAGCCCAGCATTCGAAGAGGTGTCTGGATGTCTGTCTCTGGACGTTTCTGAATGTCTGACCTGCGACACCCACTCAAAGTCCCTTTTATGACCTCTCGCTGCCACTCAAAGAAACTACTTCCCCTCTAGAACCTGCCCACATCACCCAATCTGCTCAGTGTTTTTCCCTATTAAAAATAACTTTCCTGCTGAACTACAAATGTAACATCTCTTCCTTTCGCTTCCTGCGCACACAATTGCCTTCTTTTCAGCAGAGTGCAATGCCATGTTTTCCCACCCTGCATGAACTAGCTTGCACGTTTATTTTCCATAGAAACAGAGCCTCATTCATTAGCATTTATATTCAGGTTATTCGCATATAGAGACTAATTTTCACACAAAGTTAAGGACATGGTATTTAGTTTGTTATTTGGGATTGGATTGAGTTAGTATGCTAATGTATATTAGTTATTAAGTTTGGTGCAAATTCAGTCAAATGGAATATTATCCTGAAATGACCCAATTTAAAAAAAATGCCCTGGATTTCTGAACTCTATATAAAGCCCATTTTGGTGTTTGCCGGTTGCATTGGCAACCTATGCCTTGTGCATATGTTTGTATTGTGCTTCTGTATAAGGCCCACACTAAAACTACCCGTGCATGCAAAGCTAATAAATCCCTTTAACTCACAGCCCCCATCTATTCAGTGCCCCCCATTGACTCCTACATAGGGCAGTAGTTTGTAGAGTTGTCCATTTTGGTCCATGGGATCATTGTGAAGTGGTTTAATGTAGACAGCTCTAGGTACTGTTCCTTATTCTTGTGAGTGGTTCATGAGGTAGTGGACGTTTATGGTAGGTGTCTCTTTACTGAGGATGTTCTTCTAGATGTCTGAAAGTCAGAGTCTAGTAGTGAGCTGCTTTGTTGCTTTAACTTCCTTAGATTTTGAAGTCTTCTGTCGAGATTAGTGTCAAGCAGTTCAGTGCTGTGGTTGGCGCTGGGCTGGGTTGTTGCTGATACTGCTGCTTGTGCCTTGGGCATAGTGTTGATGAGGTTTTTAATGTTTATGACTTTATTTTTAAAGTTTTTTGCCATGTCATCACAGAGTGTCTGTGACAGAATGGGAATGTTATTGTAAGCTGATTGGTTTATATTCTCATTGATCATTTTGATCATCTCTTTCTGTGTGTTGCTTTTCTTTGAGATCTGTTCAGGAAAGTGCAGTTTCTTTGCTTTAGGATTTCTATTTTATAGAGTCATATCTGTTGTTGATATGTGATTTTGTTGTAATCTTTCATCCATGTTTGTTCAAGCTTCCTGTTGGTTTTCCTCAGGGCTCTGAGGTGGTGCTTAAACCATCTGGAACACATTTTCTTTTGGGATGGGGGAAGAGTTTCTCCAGTGCCACAGCATCTAGAGCTTCTGTGATCCACATTTGGAGTGTCTCAATTCTTTCTTCTGTTAGAAGTGTGTCCAAGAGAGCGATTGGTGGTTTTGTGGATCCCAGTCTCTTTTTGGCTTCCATTGTGTTGAGGAATTTCCAGTTTCTTTTCTTAGTTGGGGTTACATTCATGTGGATGCCCAATACTCATAATGGTATGTGGATCACAAAAATGTGTTATATATGGGAATGGGATTGAATTGAATTGAACGTTTGCTCTGCATTTGTCAAGACAATATACCTTCTTCCAACACTTACGCAAGGTCTGATACCACCTATTGCTGCCCAGTCTATAGCACCCAACCAGAACTGAGAATGAGCTCCCTATACTCCAGTACCACTTCTCTTCCACCCTTATGCGACCTAATCTATACATCTCCTTCACATTTCTGTGAACACTGCCAGGCTTCATGTCCCAAGCACAGAATGTACTGATCTGTTCTGTGCCCATAACCAATACCATTCCTCTGTCCGAGCTCTCTTTCCTCTCCAATACAGGTGTCCCAAGAATATCCCTGAGCTGGCAGTTCGGTGCTGGACTGCACCTGTGGGCAGGCCAAAGACTGATATGCAAATGGTTATTCCTCCTTTGTGAAAAGTACAGTGAGCAAAAAGCGATGGATGCAGACTCAAAGTCAGAAAATAAACACAGAACGGTTATAATGCCATGTGCTTTCTACTGAGGGGCGCCTGCTACTTTTTTTGTATCCTAGAGCTGTTGTTCACTTACTTCATTGTAACTCTTCAGAATCTTCTCTTAAAAAACAAATAAAAGTAAAAGCAAATCCAGAATCGCAAGTAAAACAAAGCAACAATCAAGTGCATCCAAAGTCAAAGATGAAGGAAAGGAAGGAATAAATGGCAGAAACGCCGAAAACCACCTGGTATACATATGGTCAAAATTAAATTAAGGATAAGGTAGGAATACAAATATATAGAGCCTAGAAAACAAATCCTCCTTCTTGCACGTGCACTACCGGCAGATCCTCATGAGTCTGCTCAAGTGTACTCATTAAAATTAAATAATAATATGTTTTATTGTGATTTAGTACTATTTGAACTTTACACAAAATATGAAATAACACAATATAGTTTTGCATAACATACCACAACACAACAAACATAATCAACACACAATATATTTGTTTGATAGGAACACCAAAACAGAACAACAAAACAAGATAATAGAATACAAGTATACAACGCACACAGCTAAACAACCAATGTAAAACAAGACAAGAATAAAAATAATAATTAGTAATAAGCGTAAATTCAATATAATATAACATAACACTTCTTATTTGCAATCAATACATCATACAATCAAGCATATAACATTCATTCGGTTTAATTCATATAGGGCCGGACCTTCTTTGACTCTATTTTATTTTGCCATTCCCAAAGCAGGATTCCATCTAATTACA
Organism: Ambystoma mexicanum; assembly: GCF_040938575.1. Taxonomy (NCBI): domain Eukaryota; kingdom Metazoa; phylum Chordata; class Amphibia; order Caudata; family Ambystomatidae; genus Ambystoma; species Ambystoma mexicanum. Next base: position 1,319,495,802 of record NC_090929.1, on the reverse strand, counting down.
TCGGGATAGAGGAAAATAGAGAATGACTCAGACTACTCTACCAGCTATCTCATAGATAGACCAACAGAGCTACCCAATAGAAACTTAAAGCTCCATTGCTGGGCCCCTGAAGAGCAGTGCCTTAGGAATGTGGCTGTGACAATAAAAGTAGGTTTTTCATCTGTGAACAAACTCTCTATAAGGAGCTGAGATGTTATCAATGTTTAAACAGTAGTCCCAAAATGATTCTGACTGAATTGCATCATGCCCATAAATGTGGTTGCTAAGATTACACATATATAACGGACCGAATTTTACACACTGGGTTAAGAAGTTTCTGGCGGTTTCACTTTTGCCTATTGTCCCACAGATACGACAATGCCACTTCTCCACAGCTAAGCCCAACTGTGGTCCCAGTACAGATAGCATATGGAGTTGGTTTATGCAGAGCTTCAGTATGAATTGTCTAACTGCGGGGTCTGGACACAATGTCAGATAAGGCTGGATCTCTCTGTAATGATGGACCACATGAGTTACATAATCATATCCCTTCAGCTATGAGAGATGGGTATAGTTGTTACACCAATCACACTTATTACATTTCCTCTCAAAGGACTTTTTCAGATGAACATAGGAGTGTCTGCTGAAATTTCTGATCCAATCTATAACCGCAAAGAGAGTGTCATTCAGTGCCTTAAAAATAGAAGCCCTAAATGCAGCTTCTGAGTCATAACCTTTGCCCATAACTGATAATAGATTACACACAGGGCCAGCTCTAGATTTTAAGTAAAAACAGCCTCTTTCATGAAGTGCCATTCCTCAGAGGGAGGTTAGCCCCAGTTCCCGGCGCAGATATTCCATTGAGCATGATGGGCCCAAACCCAGGACTGAGCACCAAAAAATCCTGTCAGGTCTATTTAATCAAGAGAGATCTTGCAATGCATCAAGGCCATATAATATAGCTGGCGTAAAGCACTGTCTATAGAGCATGATGATACCAGTAAGGCTATATCCGGCATGGGTTTTAGCAAACTTGCAGGCAATGAGTCGGTTGTTTCACTCTGCGGCTTTTATTATCGATTAAGTGGCTGTAATCAGCAGTACCATTAATCTCTAGGCCCAGATAGAAGTAGTAGTATACATAATCAACAATTCCAAACATGGTGTCCATTCTAGTCCTATTAACCTTTTTCTTCGAGACCAGCACTATATCCGTCTTCTCCAGGTTTATTGTCAGTCTTTGTTGTTGCGCATAGACTGCAAGTTCGTTAAGCAATTTCTCCATGCCAGTATATGTCTGATCGTACAGGACCATATGGTCCACATACAGAAAGCCCACAGTTGGCGTGTCACCTATTTTAGGAGGGCAATTTGCTTTGCCAAGTAATCGGGCAAGAAGGTGAGCTAAGTAAAGGTTAAACAGTAATGGTGCCACTAGGCACCCCTGTTTTATGCCCATATTGATGGGGATGGATGTTGTGACCCTTCCATCGTTGTCCAGCCTAACATTGGTGATATTATCGCTATGCAAGAGAGTCAAGATGTGCACTAACCAATCTGGACATTTCAACTTCCTGAGCTTGATCCAAATTGTATCCCTGTTAACCTGATCAAAAGCACTTAGAAAAATCAACAAATGCTATATACAGTGTAGTATCTAACTTACTACGGTTAGTCTGGATCAGGTAATCCAGGGTTCTGATGTTATGAGGGGTACCAAAACCTGGGCGAAAGCCGGTCTGAGCAGGGTTGGGAATGTTATTTGTCAGTGCCCAACTCTGTAACTCTTTCAGTATTAAGGATACAAAAATCTTGCCTGTAACGTCCAACAAGGACAGCAGTCTGTAGTTGTTAGGATTGCCTCTTTCCCTTTCTTATGCACTGGTACAAGAACAGACTGCTGCCATTAAGACAGTATCTTGTGCTCTCTAAAGGCACATGACAATAGGCTGGACAATATCTTTGACCAGTTGTCAGGGTCATTTTTTAACACAACATTTGCCAAACCATTTGGGCCGGGTGCATTAGAGTTCTTCTGGACAGGGATTTTAGGGTAAAATATATATCTGTTCCATACTGCTCCAAATATGGGATTTAAGATCTTAATTGACTTTTTCCCCTAGGCAGTGGGTAAGATCTTCCATATGTTGCCGCTTGTGGGATGTTCTAACCCACTAGTCCATGCCCTGCAACATCACTCTGCATTGCTTGCATCAGAAACATCAGAAATGGCCGCCGGTAAGCATGGTGCTCGCTAAAAATCACCCAGAAGTGCACAGGAGAACCTGAAAAATAGGCCGCCAATCCACTTTTGCCCATGTCATTGGTAACACAGAAGACCACTGCCAAATTCATCATTTGGCTGCCCACAGAGCAAAATCATTGCAAGGGGAACACAGAGCTGCTTTAAAAATCTGTTTTTCCTTGGCTGTGAAAAGTGCAAAAATAATGTTTCTGAAACATCACAAGAGATCCAAATTTCTTGTTGGGTGTGAAACATCACTGTATATAAAGAATTCACCTGAGCACAATGTTAGCAGAAACATATTTTATCAGAACCAAATCCACATTTAAAGATGCTTGCTTGAAAGAAATATGTCAAAAGTGGGCGCAATACCGCTACTCGCCTCTGCCAGAGGTTGGCGATCTCTAAACCTGTCATTTTAAAGTTGTACATTGAATCAAAATATGCCAAAGAAGAGACGTCCTATCAAAAGCAGGATGGGTTCATATAATTCAATACCTATTTTGTGGATATTTGTTAAAAATGTAATTTGTATTTTAGGACAATACTGTTGAACTTGGGTTTCAAAGTGAGTAAAGCCAACTATACTTGGCTTCAAAGACATTCCACACCCTTTTACCCAACAAAGGAATCCTTCCTCCTGCTCTCTGCTAAGAAACTGGTAGGCTGGAGTGAAAGGAACTGGGAGGGGGACTCTGGCCTGTTGCTCTGCTAGCAGACAAAGGACTCCCTTGAACTGAATGGAAATGCTAATTTGGGTGTGAACAGAAACCAGCCCTGGCAGGAAGACAAGTCCATATATGGAATTTAGAGATTATTAAAATGAAAAGATTGCTCACAAGTAGAAACTACTCTGAGAGCAGAACCAAGCGCCTGAGACCTGTCCGGTGGCGAATGAAGTCCAGTCCAAAACTTTGACCAGATCTTGACGGGCCTATTCCATTCCAAACCATAGTTGTGAGTATTTAGCATAGAACTGTCCATATCAAATCTCTTAGTTTAAAGTAATCCTATCCAAACCATTCCAACATATCCAGAACTGCATTATAGAATCTCTTGTGTCCATCCTAAATCCTTCTCTAATCCATATAATTCTGTGTTAATGGTAGTGATAATCATCTTGGCGTTATTATATTTGCTGGAGAAAGGCAAGCGTCTTGTGCAGGTAGAAACAATCTGTAGGCGCCTCTGGATCGGTGGCTGTGCTGTCGTGTAACTTGTGGCTCCATAGACTCTCTAGTGTTAAGAAATCTTTGTTCCTAATCTTCCAAAGCGCATCTTTCATTTTGAAATCTTGACTCTTTTGAGAAAAATCTACCTTTCCTTAAACCTTTGTAACTTTTGAACCGTGCATGCTAGGAACTAAATTTAAATGTCATGTTGAAGCTAACATCCTCTGCTTTCAAACAAACTAAGAACTGCATTTGCATTATAATTATTCCGTAATTGCATTTCTCCTGCGCGGAAAAGCTGCCTCGAATTTTCACTTGGCTCAATTTCCCCACATGTAAAAACAGCTATTTCTTGCTTTCAACTTCTGAATTTTGTTTTCAATCTGCTAATCATTCAACAGTCATTGCTTGTGTATACCTGAACCAATCTGAAGCAACTCTCACTAGTCCTGAATCCTATTTAGTGAGTTAAAGTCATTTTTAGCATTTTCTCATTAATTTCAAATCACATTTAAAAGTATTTGACCTGTTTTAAAATCATTCCTGACCTCTCTAAGATTGCTGGGGGGAATCGGGATTGAAACTGCAATTGTTGATTGTTATTCCTGAAACCTGTGTGCCCTCATTCCATCTCTTCATATTGCATAGTGGGGGGAGTGAGTAGCATCAGGGGGAAAGAGTGATTAAATTGTCTTTGATTGAATTTATATCAAGTTTTATTTCTGTGCTGCATTAATTTCATATCATTGCATTCCTTGAACCCACACAAAGTTATTCTCTGCTACAATATTCTTCCTATTCCTGCTCCTAATTGATTAAAGAGTTTGTTGACTATTGTAATACTACCCATTGCAGATCCTTGTAGAAATATTCATAAGTGTGATATTCAGATATTGTTCATATTCATAAAAGTGTGATATATATAATGTTCAATTCTTTAAATAAATCTTTTAACTTTGCAAAACAAACCTATTTCTTGGTTCAGTGAGACCGGGGGGATTCAAAGAGAGGGGCGTTATTTAAGGGTACATCATTCAGAAATAAAATAACTTTTGACATAAAAATATATCAATAAGGGTTTCCATTGTGCATCCCATACTAGGCATTGACTTAGGTGGAGCGCTGGGTTGAAACCACTTACCGATTGGGGGCTCGTAGCGGGATTTCTGCATTAGACCTACCACTTATGCAGCTTAATACAGTATGCTAACTGACAGGATGTTTAAATCCTGTTGGGCTACCACGCTGTGTAACACTGTAAAAGCACCCCTCAAAAGGGAGCGCTCTAAGGAAACGGTCTGTTTTGCAAAAATAAAAAATGAAAACTTCTTTAAGTCAGGAAGGAAATTAATATTTCCAAAATGGCGACATTGGTAGACATCACGATGGCTAGAAAACACCTTTTACATAAGTTATTTGTGAGAGGTGAAAGGACTGAGCAGAATCAGAATGTGTGGTTGCAGGCAATCACACAACAGATCACTGCAACAGGGTTAGATATTTGGAAAGACCAGGGTCCCTTACATGTGGCCCTCAGTGAACTATATATGGCCCCTAAGGCCAAGGATGAGGAAAATAAGATTGCCAAGATAGCGGCATATCTATATATATCTATTGGAGCCATACAGGATAAATATGCTGAAGGCCAAGATCTGGCAAGTAGGCAAATGATGGCATTAGAAAAGGCCCAATCTGATCTGGACTCTTCTGAGCAGAGGCTGCAGAGGAGCCCCGAGTCAGAAAATGAAAGCAGGCAGTATATAGTTAAAATAAAAGAGGATATGGGTATCCTGCAACAGGAAAAGGCAGAACAGGATACCAGAATTCTGGCCTTGCAGAAGCAGTACCAAGAAAGTGTGGACTCCTTACTGCAGAGCCAGAAAACGCTGGAACAACAACTGGATTTCAACAGGCATGCACAGAACAGGTAGTCACCCTGCATAGCAACCTAGATAGAGAGAAGGCAGAAAGCAACAAATTAATTCTGAAAGACCTGGACACCCAGGCAGAGTTTGATGAAGAGCGCCAGAAAGCTGGTGCGCTTCAAAGACAGAGGGACGACCTGGCGGCACAGAGGCAGGCTCTTGCTCAGGAAAGGGACACCTTAGGCCAGGAAGTCTGTCACGTAAAAGGGAAACTGGAAGAAAATCACCTGGCCCTCCAGGGACTGGATGACCTCCAAAAAGAGCATGATAGATTGTTAGAGCACACCAGGAGGGTGGAAGATGCTCTTGCAAGGAAGGAGCAGGCCAGTATGGACAGGACTCAGGAGGTAACCCTCCTGCAGCAAATACTGGACAAGTGCTCTAAGACAAACCAGGAAGCACAGAGAGAAAGTGAGGCTCTCTGTGAGAACAATGATACGCTCCACAGACAGGTAGCCATGCAAGAGAGACTGATAGAGACTAGTAAGGCCTTGATTGAGGAACAGAAAGCTCAGGTTCTTGCATGGCAACAGGGAGCAGGGGCTGATAGAGATGAGGTTTGCTGGGAAAGGGAAACACCTGAGCATAACTTCAGGAACCCTAGTACCAGAGGCCTTCATCTCTCCCAGTCCCTGCACTATGCCACCCCCATGTCCACTGGCGCACATGAGCCCAGGGCCGTGGGGAAGGCAGAATACTATCCAGTCAGAAGTATGGGGCTCATAGACTAGCACCTCCCAGGAATGGATGGGCGGGCATCTGGGTATGGGTACCCAAGCACTGTGAAATTCAGTGGGGAACTCCAGGAGAGTAGGCCCACTAAGGGCATCTTGAAAATCTCTGCCCAGCTAGGACAGTGGGGGGGTGCCTATAGACTAGGTCCCCACATTCTGCCAGCCATTCCCAGGCTTGCAGAATCCGGGAGAACCTGGAAGACCAGACGGGCACCTCTGGGAGCAGTGCCTCTGAGCCAGAGGAGGATTGGACCAGGGTTACCCGAACCAAGAAGGCCAATAAGGCAAAAAAGGACCTTGCTTAAGGACCCCTTAAAACAGATCAAGGCAATAAGGAGCGTCATCACGCCTTATCATAGGAAACGCCAAATATTCTGGTTGGGAGGACTTAGGGCTCTTTGAGCAGATGATGGAATCTTTCCATTTGAAAGACAGCAGTAGCTGCATTTAGTATGTGAAATGGACCTTCTCACCAGAATACTCCAGTTTCTTTGCGGGGCTGAAGGACCAAAATCATTCTAGATGGTCCACATATAGGGCGGCCATCTTGAAGCATTTTTCTGTTCAGAGAAATCTCCAAGAGGCTCGCAAGGCAGCCTACAACTTACAATGTGGGGAGGATCAGGCCCCACAAGAATTTGTGCAGGAATTAAAGTATGACTTTGCGCAGACTACCAGAAGGGTGTGCACGGACAGCAAAGAATTTGTTAATACTTTTTTCCACACTCTACCAAAGTACATCATGACCCAGCTAGTGAGAGATTTTCATGAGAAAACATCACTAGACTGGGTCATTGAACAGGCCACACGAATCTATGAGGTGCAAAAGCCCATAAAAGCCCCAAACCAACCAACACCCCTGCTGCTGCTAAGGTGGCAGAGGTGAAGGTTGCTCCCATTTTGGATTTGGAGATGGGGGGCCTATAAACCCACCTGCATAGCAGAATAATACCAAGCCCAGAAGGCCCTCGGGCCAGTCACAGACAGGGAGCCAAGGAGGTAGTCCCACAAATGGGATCCATCACTCCCCTGACTACATAGGTCCGCGCTACAAGGGGAACAGACCCATCCTAGATTATGTGTGGACTCCTCCAGCCCAAGGGGAGGGGTCCAACCAAGCAACTAACCCAGGGAACTTCCCTCCTCACTTCCTCCAGGAGGGCAGAAATTCCCCAAATCCTGAGCAGAACTTTTTCCCCAGGTATCCACAAAATGTTCAACCACAGAACAATCCATCCTTCTTTCCCCACTTTCTTGAGTCCAGACAACCTAATCCGGGAGAGTCGAGGCCAAGGGTGGAGGGGTACTCAAGTCTTCCCAACCCGGGGTATTACCAGACAGGAGATAGCTACCCACGCAGAATTCGCCAAACTCTGGACCTGGTGCTCCAGAGCAATGACGGGGGCAGCACCCCGACAACCGACCAGTTCCCAGGGAGGAGGCACAAGAGGAAGGGGGTGTAATGCCTTGGAGGAAGCTTCCTTCCCCACTTGTAGAAAGCCCCAGGAAACCCAGGAACCGGAACCAAAATCTTCTGCCCCTGACCAAAACAGACCCATTTTGTGGCGGAGGTACAGATCTTCCAATTTGAAGGAGAGGGGTACTCAGAGGATCCTGGGAAAAGGATCTTCTCCTTCAGAGATGGGGGAACTCCTCCGCAAGAAAAATGGGACCCAAAGGATTCAAATCCAGACTGGGTAGATGTGGGGACTGAGCTATCACCGCCCATCATCCAATCCCAGAACCAACAGCATAAAAATCCCCTGGTTCAAACCCATCCTGGTGACAGCCTCCAAAAGGGGGGGGCAGCACCAGAACCAGGGGGACTCAAAACGTCTCCATCTCTAAGTGCCACCTTTTTCTTTCAGATTCCCAAGACTCCCCACATAATTCTGCCCAAATATCTTCTCTCTCAATGTCCAAAACCAGAAAATTAATCCACCAGTTGTCCAAAAATGTGCATTATCTGTGCCCCCTTGCGGAGAAGGAGGGAAGACACTATGCACCAGTTCAAATACAGGGGCAGGGTACAATTTCGGCACTGGTGGACACTGGATCTCAAGCTACCCTTCTTTCCAAATAGGCCTTTGATGAACTGAATTCAGGAAGGGGGGAGACATACCAAATTCCTCTCACCCTTCTTCCTGGACAACTTCAGAACTTTGACAGGAAGGAAATTCCTGTCAAGGGGACTGTGGATTTGGACATTAAAATTGGGCGACACAAGGTGAAGCACCCGATCATAGATGTGACTCCAGAGGGCACTCCTTGTTTACTAGGAATGACCTCCTGCGAAGGTTGCCACTCTTAAAAGACTGTGTAAACAAGGTCCTCTGGACCCAGACTAGCCGACCAATAAAGTTAAAACAGAGTGTAAACCATGTTAGTTTAAACGGCACATGCCACATGGTTGAACAAAAATCTGACCAAGTAGAATTTCACTTCCAGAACATCCAAATTCCAGACGTGACAGTAATGGCAGTAGGACAACAAACTGGTGATGGGGGGTCCTCTCTATTTCTGAAAATCAACCTTCCTTCAAGTTTAAGGTGGCATTCCACACTGGAAGGAAACACTCTGAAATTGTTTACCAATCCACAATCAGACATTCCCACTCCGATAGTCCAGAAAAATGTGAAATCAGCTCAGAGCCTGGCTGATATTCAGCAAATTGGAGAGCAGTTGTTCATCCCTGTTCAGTTAAATGAAGGGAAGGACTCTGTTCTCGCCCGAGTGTGTGAACAACGGTAAGAGCTTCATCAGCGAAGCCATGTTTCACCAACTCCCAAAGGATCCAGCCATTCCCACATTTAGAGTCATAGACAAATGGGAAATGGATCTGGAAACACCCAATTCCAAACATCTCCTGCCAAGCAGGTGTATGCTCAAAATCTCCATAGGAAACAAGAGCATAGTCCATAATTGTTGGGTCATGCAAGGCGTCACTGCCGCCTTTTATTCAGGCAGTGATATTCTCAATCGCTTTGCCATTAGTTTGGACCTAATAAACTTCAAAGCTTGGTCCCGATTAGCGGATAATCCCATGGACTTTGATGACCCAGAGAAAGCGTTTAGGTCAGCTCAACTGCTGCCTTATGCAGTTGAAATTCAGATTGGAGAGGAAGTCACCATCCCAGAAAGAACCCGACAATTCTCCCTGGAAGTGAAAGTTAAAAGAGGACAGAAATTGAAAAACCCTGATGCTTATATGAAAAACCCTGATGCTTATATTCATCTACATGCTTCTCTCCAACAACAAGGGTTGGGGGTAAACCCAACACCAATAGTCAATATAGAACATAACACAATTCCAATAGAGGTGGATAACAGCGACTTAAAGAGTATCACTCTAGCCGCAGGCACCATTATTGGAATGGTGGTTGATGACCAACATTTTTCCATAGATTTAGGAAATTAACTGTTAGGACCAATCCTCAAGGACTGTTTTGACAGTGACAGTGATGACAACACAACACCAGACAGGATTTTTAACCGGGATGGGGTGACTTCAGGAGGGATAAGGTGATTTCCAGGTCCTTGAGGGCTGCCTTCCCCACCTGAAGCCACCAGTCCAAATCAGCACTTTGACCAGGGACTTCTCCACCCAGCTGGAGGAGGCCACTGAGATAGCGAATCCAGAAGTCTTTCCAGGCTTCAGGCAGATGGTTGAAGAGAGAGTCAACCTAGCTGATGCCCGTGAGACTCTGGCAACCTAGCTGATGCCTGTGAGACTCTGGGGCAGAAGCAAAAGTTGAAACAAGTTTTCTTGGATTTTCAAGATCTCTTTGCGGTGGACTCATATGACTGTGGTCGCACTGGCATCCACACAACAACAATTCCCACGGACCCTGGCATGACTCCAGTGTTTGTGAAGCAATATCGCTTGCCTCTCGCATCAATGGGGTCCCTTACTGAAATAATTAAGAACCTTGAGTCCCGTGGGATAATCCGTCCAGTCCACAGCACCTTCAATAATCCGGTGCTGGGGATATTGAATCCAAACGGCCAGTGGAGACTCCGTGCCGACCTTAGGAGCTCAACAAATGGGTCCATTTTCCCGATGGCCTCTTCCATACATTGACCAAGGGCTGGCCCAGATCCAGGGGTCACAGATATTCACTGCAATAGACCTGACCAATGGATACTGGACTGTACCTGTCAGTAGGGAGGACCAATACAAGCTGGCCTTTACCTTTGGGGGCAGCAGTACACATGGACCCGGACTCCCTTCGGATACATCAACTCCGGCAATGAGTTCAACATTTTTCTACATAAGGCCATGCCCGACCTCAGTGAGAGGAGTAACCTGGCCTATGTAGATGATGTCCTCATCAAAAGCTCAATTGTGGAGGAACACATAGCGGAGATCTGTTATGTTCTGACACAGTTGAGGGCCGCGGAGCAAAACTTTTTTTTCAAAAGGCACAGTGGTGTAGAACCCGTGTCAATTTCTTGGGACATGAGATTACTCCTCAGGGTCTCTGTCCCCAGGAAAAGAAAGTGGAAGCACTCCAGAAATTGAAAGACCCCACAAATCTGTGGGAACTAAGGAGCCTCCTTGGACTGACTAATTACAGTAGAAGGTTCATAGAGTGCTACGCAGAGATCACAAGACCCCTGATTCATCTTTTGAAGGGGGGGTCAAGTGGGAATGGGGTCCAGAACAAGCCGAGGAAGTAAGACAACTCAAAAAAAGCCTCTCAGAAGTGCCTTGCCTAGCTTACCCTGTCAGAAACAAGGAGTTCTTTTTGGAGACAGGGTTCTCTAATTCATGCTTAACTGCAGTATTATACCAAAAGCATGACAAGGTCAATAAAGCAATCTCCTATGCGAGTAAAACTTTATCCTCTGTGGTGGAAAAATTCAACGATTGTGACAAGGCACTCCTGGCAACAGTGTGGGCATTGAAGAATTATTGCCTGTTTATCCAGGGGGAACACATCATAGTGGAGACTCCACACCAGCCTCTGCAATATCTCCAAAGTGACAGAATCCGGGCTGGAAATGTGAGTGATTCCCGAATTACTTCCTGGATTCTGTCAATGCAAGGCTTTCCTGTGGAGGTCAGATATGGCCAAAACAAGAAGAGTCCCCTCGTGCAAGGTCTGGCTGACTTGCATGATTGTGCCAGAGAACACTGTCTTGAGGACGAGAGTCTAAAAATCAAGGACAACATGGAGGCATACCTCAATTCCCCACACAAAGTCTTTGAAGAAGACAAGTGTGAGGGAATGCCCACTGTCTATGTGGATGGATGCTCCTCCCATGTTGACAACAACGGAGAAAAATAACTTGTGGCCGGCGTAGAGAATGCATGGGTGAATGAGACCCCATAACCCTCCGCTGGGTACAAGATTGGGCCCCGAAGTAGTCAAGTGACAGAGTTGATGGCTATGCATCAAGCCATCCTCACTGCTGTCCAACATCTACGCCATGAACTTGTCATAATCACAGATTCGGATTATGTACGGAACGGGTTTGTGGAGCACCTGGTTAATTCGAAAACCAGAGGCATGCTATGTGCTAATAACAAACCCTTGAAACATGGAAAGTTAATTCAAAATATTGATAATCTGGTCACCTTGAATGGGATGACCATCTACTGGAAAATGATCAAGGGTCATTCTAAAGTAGAGGGACCAGACAAAACTGGAAATGACTTAGCTGATCAGCTGGCCAAAACCGGAGCCATCCAAGGGGATCTAATTGAGATCAATTCCCTGTTGTGGGAGATCCAGGTCACTGCTATCACTAGGTCCCAGACAAATGCTCACAATGATCTCTCAACCGCACAATGGAGTAAGGAGACCCCAGATGCTGATTTGATTACAGCTCAAAAAGGGGATCCAATAATTGGTAAGTTTTATCAACACATTGAGGACCCTGAGAACTTTCCCCTTATGGATACCGATTACATAGGGAAAGAGGACCTCAGAGTGTTGATGAAATGTCCAAAAATGTTCTGAATACAAGACGGTTTGTTGGTAAGGAGATCCCTAGCTGGCTATGATAACTGGGTGGTCTCTACCTCATTCCAAAGCCTGATGTTAAGTCACGCCCATGATGTGGCCACAGCCGGTCATAGAGGGTTTCATACAACACTTGAAATCTTAAGAGAGGTTGCATACTGGCCACACATGGGGCAGGACCTCGACCAATACTTGAAGGGGTGTCTTGTGTGTGGACAATTTCAGCCAACAACCCTCACACACTGTGCGCCTCTCCAAAAGAGTGGGATGACACTGCCATGGTCAGATTTGCAAGTCGACTTTATTGGGCCCGTGATTCGCTCCTCTAGGGGAAACAATTACATGTTGACTGTGACATGCTTCTTTACTAAATGGGTGGAATGTCTCCCGGCCCCAAACTGCAAGGCAGAAACAGCAGCTGCCCTGATGATCAACCACATCTTTTCGCGTTTTGGACTACCCCAAACAATCGAGTCAGACAGAAGCAGTCATTTCACCAGTGTAGTAATGATGTGGGAGAACTTGGGGCTCCAAAGGAAACTACATATTACTCACAGATAGCCTCTTGTGGTGTAGTCGAGAGATACAACAAAACAATTGTGAGCATATTAAAAAAGTTTGTGGCAGATTCTGGGCCAAGTTGGGATATTTGATTACCTCTTGTCCTAATGGCCATCAGATCTACCCCTTCATCTGCAACTAACATTTCACCGTTTGAGCTGATGACTGGACGCAGGATGGTGTTTCCCCAGCATCTGCTCTACAGAACCCAAGAGCATACATTGATCAATGCCTCCACAACTCATGAGTATGTTGAAAATCTAAAAAAACACCTTCAACATGATTTTGCCTATGCTCAGCGAAATCTAGAGAGATCAGCCGACAGCATGAAGACCCACTATGACTTAAAGACTACCAGAAAAGAATACAATGTAGGAGACCGGGTCTACTTATACAATTTCCAAAGGAACCAGGCCAAACAGCGCAAATATTTGCCTACCTGGAGGGGTCCTTTTGAAATTGTAGACAAAATCTCACCAGTCGCCTACCAAATCCGCATCCCCAAAGGCAGTTTGGTGGAAGGGGAAGATAAGTGGGTCCATATTAACCAACTAAATTGTTGCCATCCTAGGCAAACTCTGCAGCAACTGGAGGAGTCTTCTGGAACCCCAGAGGGGGTCACTCCAGCAGCATAAAATTGCAACTATAAAATATTCCATATATAGTCTATAAAATACAATATTAAAAATGTATCCTGATGTATCAAAATGTACAGTAATAGTGGTGGGGAAATGTCTACAAATATGTTTTTGCTTTGTCATCCTAGGATTGGTAACCATGGAGTCGGAAACCAAGGAGGACTACCCAGGGACCGGGAGCAAAGATCCAAGGACCCCGGAGTATTGCTCAATACTGACATCAGGACTGGACGAGGAGAACCGGTCGATCCACCCCTGATGGAGGAAAAGATGATGAACTTTGCCATTTTTGGAATCAAAAGAGATGAGACTGACATCCCAGTCTTGCGAATTCCCATTGATGGTCGATCAATGCCAAATTTCAAGAGGGGGGCTTGTGGGATGTTCAAACCCACTAGTCCATGCCCTGCAACATCACTCTGCATTGCTTGCATCAGAAACATCAGAAATGGCCACCGGAAAGCATGGTGGTCGCTAATAATCACCCAAAAGTGCACAGGAAAACCTGAAAAATAGGCTGCCAATCCACTTTTGCCCATGTCAGTGGTAACACAGAAGACCACTGCCAAAACTCATCATTTGGCTGCCCACAGTGCAAAATCATTGCAAGGGAAACACAGAGCTGCTTTAAAAATCCATTTTTCCTTGGCTGTGAAAAATGCGAACATCATGGTTCTGAAACATCACAAGAGATCCAACTTTCTTGCTGGGTGTGAAACATCACTGTATATAAATAATTCACCTGAGCACAATGTTAGCAGAAACATATTTTATCAGAACCAAATCTACATTTAAAGATGCTTGCTTGAAAGAAATATGTCAAAAATGGGCGCAATACTGTTACTCGCCTCTGTCAGAAGCTGGCGATCTCTAAACCTGTAATTTTAAAGTTGTACATTGAATCAAAATGTGCCAAAGAAGAATCTTCCTATCAAAAGAAAGATGAGTTGCTATAATTCAATCCCTATATTTTAAGAAGGCTGAAATTAAGAGATTTGTGGATATTTGTTAAAAATGTAATTTTTATTTTAGGACAAAACTGTTAAACTTGGGTTTCAAAGTGAGTAAAGCCAACTACACTGGGCTTCAAAGACATTCCACACCCTTTGACCCAACAAAGGAATCACTCCCCCTGCTCTCTGCTAAGAAACTGGCAGGCCGGAGTGAAAGGAACTGGGAGGGGGACTCTGGCCTGTTGTTCTGCGAGCAGAAAAAGGACTCCCTTGAACTGAATGGAAATGCTAATTCGGGTGTGAACAGAAACCAGCCCTGGCAGGAAGATAAGCCCATGTGACTCTCTAGCCCAGCCAAGACCTTGGAGGCGGAGACAAACCATTGTGTGTATTCAGAGAGCACAGAAAATATTGTTTTGGAAAAGACTTATAAAAAATTGTACCGAACTGGCAAAAATATGGAATTTAGAGATTATTAAAATGAAAAAGATTGCTCACAAGTAGAAACTACTCTGGAATGTTTGTGATGTTCAGAGACTGAACTATCAAAATGTGGACGTTGTAGCAGTTGTGATTATGTTAAAAAGATGAAAATTTACAGGAATATGTCCAGAGGGTATGTGCATGTATGGGGAGAAATTTGTTTAGATTTAACATTGAGAAACCAACCAAAAGCGCGAAAAATTGTCATTTGCGAACCAAAACTCGTATGAAGATGGGACTTGAACAGAGACGTGCCTTAATTAATCTGTGATGTGTATATGTAATAGTAACAAGTTGGGGATATTATGAATATTTTTTTAGGAAAAATAGATTTTCTGGAACAGAAGCAAAAAGGGAGGATTTTTCTTTGGACCATAAACACAGTGTCACTCTGACACATCATGACACTCTGTTCCATCTCAAATCAGGGGACAGGGAATTCTCTGACCTATCAGATTCTTACAGGGTTGGGCATAATAATTAGCCTCCCACCCCTTTGGAAAATGGATAAATAGGGACTGCCGAGGACAGGCAAGACACACACATTCACCCATCACTGATTGACTGGCAAAGCACTCTGAAGGAACATCCAGACTCCAGAACCCATATCCAGACTCCAGAACCCTGAAGCAGAGGCCCAACCCAAAAAGCTGAACCCTTCTCAGTGGACCTTTAAAATCTTGCAACCTGATTTAACCCCTAAACTTAGACGGGGCCTAACCCAACTAATCCAACAGCCTGGCTGACCTGTTTTGCTGCTTCTGGCCAAGAACCGTTGGTAGAACCCAAGATCCAGATCAGTCCAGCAGAGCTGTAACCCAGAACCACCCGTCAGATCCAGTCCAAGGGGCCGTGCAGACCAGAGTGCTTTGCTGAGAGCAGAACCAAGCGCCTGAGACCTGTCCGGTGGCGAGTGAAGTCCAGTCCAAACCTTTGACCAGATCCTGACGGCCTATTCCATTCCAAACAATAGTTGTGAGTATTTAGCATCAAACTTTCCGTAGCAAATCTCTTAGTTTAAAGTAATCCTATCCAACCTATTCCAACATATCCTGAACTGCATTATAGAATCTCTTGTGTCCATCCTGAATCCTTCTCTAATCCATATAATTCTGTGTTAATGCTAGTGATAATCATCTTGGCGCTTTAACGCTCACCTGGCTCCCACGGAGGCGCTGGTCTGGTCTGGGTTGCTGTGGCCTCTTCAAGCGTGATGCGCAGAATTCGGACCACCGATTGGACAGGACCCCCAAATCTTGCTTGTCTGGCCCGTAGGTATATCCTTCTGCAGATGAGAAAGGGGATTAACTGTCTGCTGAATAATGTGCTTGCTCCCCCCTTTCCCCCTTCGTTCTTCTCTGACTTCCTCCAAAACCCCCGGTTTAAGCTCACCTTATGGTTTGGAAGGATGAACTCTCCATCCTGCTTCTGGTGCAGGGGTGCGCGTTTGTCCAGTTACTTCACTGGTTTTCAGAATGGCGCTGGCAAATCAACTTGACTTTACTGAGCGATACGCCGTAAGTATGAAGATGCAAAAGTTCAAGTGTGAGCCTCCTTTTATGTTGTCTTTTTCTGTCCTTTATTTCAGGTGCAGAACAAAGGCGAGGGGTTAAATTGCCGGGGTAAAATCAGGTGAGTTAGTGATGAGGGCGACCCCTCTAAATGTCTTTATAATTCCCCAGTAATGTCTTTTGTCCTTTCCCCATAGGGGCCGGGGTGCGGTACCTGCCAGAGATGTGGCGCCGACCCGAGATGTGGAATGGTTCACCAAGAATAGCCGGTAAGTAATATGGCTGAAAATTCGGCTTTCCTCTTGTGTTCCCTTGCTCACCTTTTGTCTCTTTTCTCTCCCTTAGGTGCAGTGCAGAGATGTGGCGACCGGCACTGAGAGCCGCAATGGAGCCGGGCGGCGTCTCGGGAACAGGTGAGTGAAGCGCGGCACTGCAGCGGGCAACGCGGTGTTTTTAAATGGAAGTCTTCCTTCAGGAATGCTGGCGTGAAGATTCCGGATGCAGGTAAGAAGGTTGAAATAGTTCTTGGTTTTCATCTTTCTCTTCTCTTATTCCCTTACAGGTGTTCCAGGTTTGAGGCGGGCGTGGCTGGAGTCCAGGTGCAGGAGCAGACATGGTGAGCGTTCAGCTGCTGGGATGCAGAACAATGCGAAGCACGTGTGGCTGTCCGGGCGTGGCTTAAATAGCCTTGGAAGAAGTTCCAGGTGAGTATTCTTCCACAGCCCCACCCAAGTAACAAAATAGTTCCTTCAGAAAAATAGTCCCTCCTAAGCCTCATTTGGCTTGGTTCTTCATGCTGCATGGTCTGCATTAGGTGAGTCTGCAGCATGGTCTGCTTCAGGTAAGTGCACCAAACACTTCTCCTTATGAGCCTGGCGCATATGGCGCCAGGACTGATGTCCAACATGAGCCTGGCGCCAATGGCGCCAGGACAGAGTCCAAAGAGCCCCTATAAAGGGCCGCTGGGCTTTTACCCATGGGCGTGATGCATGCTCCCGGGGGTGCTGGGCCTGGCCTGGTGCTCCGGGGGTAGGCATCATGACAGGCGCTAATATATTTGCTGGAGAAAGGCAAGTGGCTTGTGCAGATAGAAACCATCCGGAGGCGCCTCTGCATCGGTGGCTGTGCTGTCGTGTAACTTGTGGCTCCATAGACTCTCTAGTGTTAAGAAATCTTTGTTCCTAATCTTCCAAAGCACATCTTTCATTTTGAAATCTTGACTCTTTTGAGAAAAATCTACCTTTCCTAAAACCTCTGTAACTTTCAAACCGTACATGCTAGGAACAAAATTCAAATGTCATTTTGAAGCTAACATCCCCAGCTTTCAAACGAACCAACCACATTCCGACTCCTTATATTTTGTCTGTAATCGCATTTTCGCGCACAGAAAAGTTGCCACGAATTTGCACTTGGCTCAATTGCCCCACATGTAAAATCAGCTATTTCTTGTTTTCAACTTCTGAATTTCGTTTTCAATCTGCTAATCATTCAACCATCATTGCTTGTGTATACCTGAACCAATCCGAAGTGACTCTCAGTAGTCCTGAATCCTATTTAGTGAGTTAAAGTCATTTTTAGCATTTTCCCATTCATTTCAAATCACATTTAAAAGTATTTGACCTGTTTTAAAATCATTCCTGTCCTCTCCAAGCTTGCTGGGGGAATCGGGATTGAAACTGCAAGTGTTGATTGTTATTCCTGAAACCTGTGTGCCCTCACTCCATCTCTTCATATTGCATATTGGGGGGAGTGAGTAGTATCAGGGGAAAGAGTGATTACATTGTCTTTGCTTGAATTCATAGCAAGTTTTATTTCTGTGTTGCATTAGTTCCATATCATTGCATTCCTTGAACCCACACAACGTTATTCTCTGCTACATTTCTTCCGATTCCTACTCCTAATTGATTAAAGAGATTGTTGATTATTGTAATACTACCCATTGCTGATCGTTGTAGAAATATCCATAAGCGTGATATTCAGATATTGTTCATATTCACAAAAGTGTGATACATATATATTGTTCAATACTTCAAATAAATCTTTTAACTTTGCAAAACAAACCTATTTCTTGGTTCAGTGAGATCCGGGGGATTCAAAGAGAGGGCCGTTATATAAGGGTACATCATCCAGAAATAAAAGAATGTTTGACATAAAAATATATAAACAAAAGTTTCCATTGGGCATCCCATACTAGGCATTGACTTAGTTGGAGCGCTGGGTTGAAACCACTTACACACTGTCACGGCTAATTAGGGCTTGGACAAAGTGCTGCCATTTGGCCCTCCAGACTAATTAGGAGCCAAGTGCGGTGTTATCTTTGTTACCATTTTAGTAGCACATTGGACCCAGAATGGGGGGTCCTAGTTGTTGCTGCTCTGTTATCTCTGTTAGCACCCAAAATTCATTCTGCATTTTATGTTTCCTGTTTCAGATCTTTGGGTCAAAGGATTTGTCCAACCTGTTTTTACTCACTAGTGTTGGTTTATGCTGACTGGCACCAATGGAGTGTGACACATGGTATAGCCAATCTTCGATGGCTTCAGCATCCATACCCTGGAGTCTTCTCCAGTCAAAATACCCGTGAGGAAAAACAGTAGAGGACAATTCTGCAATTTTACTTTAACTCCATCTGAATCGGTTTCCCGCATTAGTAGGCATCATATGGCCACACACATGTGTGTCTGTGTGGCCTCCATCAATCTTTAGTACCATAGAGAGAGTAACATGATCACTGTATACATTAGGAACTATTTTCAATGCAACCACCCATTGCAACAAACAGTGGTTGCCGGCAA
Source organism: Ambystoma mexicanum (assembly GCF_040938575.1). Lineage (NCBI taxonomy): Eukaryota > Metazoa > Chordata > Amphibia > Caudata > Ambystomatidae > Ambystoma > Ambystoma mexicanum. The sequence goes on along the minus strand of NC_090929.1, from coordinate 1,319,476,837 downwards.
AATATTCCAGTGTGGCCCTCTGTGCGCCTACAGCCCAAGTAGGGTTACCGGGGCATCCCCTGTAGTCCAACCATTTAATATCGTCATAGACCATTCCTTAAGGTAGCCCTGCTACTTTGAGCCTCTATGGTTGGAATTGCAGTGCAGCATGTTACAGTGTTCAACAACATTTTCATAGGTCCCACTCTCCTCCTTATCAACAAATCTCACATTCCAATCCCCACAGAGAATAATAAGGTTAGTGGTCACAAAATTGCCCCAAGATAGTATAATCTGATCTAATTTATCAAAGACGGATTCTGAAGTGTTAGTAACCGGGAGGTAATAGAAGTTTACAATCAACATAACCTGTTTATCCCGTTCCTGTTGTTAAAGTATACTTCCACCGCCAAAATGTTACCATCTGTGTAGATCAGTTTAGGGTGGAGTTTGTTTTTCACTCCAATCAACAATACACCTGCCGGGCGACCTGCACTAGCCCTTTTAGCCATTGTTTGGAATATTACATAACCATCAACTGCAATATCAAAAGTAACCCATGTGTCCTCTTAAACAAATATTTCACATGCTGTGAGCAAATCACGTGAGCCGCCCACAAGAAGCCAATGGTTAAAACCCCTTGTGTTCCAGCTTAATACTTTACAATTTCACTGAATATTTTTCTTATGGGAGATCATCTGAAGGAGCCATTCCCACCCCTGAGCATCATCGATTTTATCTCCCATTTCAATCTTGTTTTCTAACTTGGGTGGACTGTTGATCACATGCAGATGTTTACATTGAGTGCAGCAAGCGGTATTTCCCTCCTTCGTAGGAGTTATATCCAAGATAAACCCGAGAGGGACTAACAGGGCCTGATGCTGTCAAATCAATGCAGTTGTCTCCAAAAGTCAAGAATGAATCTGTGTTACCTATCCTGATTGGGAGCGAAGAGGTTAGATGATTTCAAAGTCTCTGGAGTTCAACAGACCTCCTCTTTCGACAAGCATCTCTTTTTGTCTCCTCTTGGATTTTATGTTTGTCTCTGGACAAATGGTGGAGTTAAGCGGTTGTTCGTCAGCTGATGTATGTGATGTGATTATTTGGGGTAAGGCCCTTTTTAACTGCTTAATGACCTTTTGCCCGTAATCTTTTGGCAAGTCATCCATGCCGCAAGAAATTGCACAGCCTGAGAATACTTGCATGTTTTAAACTGCAGGAAAAGCACTTCAATTCCGACCTGTCAACTGTGCCTGCTTTACACTGCTTTGTTATAGACATGTTATGAATTATAAGGTGAGGGTATTAATGGATTAGTTTAGATTAGTATATATGCAGTGAAAACCGGACAGATGACCTGTTTATCCTGAACTCATGGTATTTTAAACATGCAAGGTTGTGCATTTGAATTTGCAATGTACACTAGCCGTTTGATGTCTGTATTCTCCGCATGAATCCCTTTCCCCTTCTCACTGCCTCCTCTGAACGTAATGCCATGGATCACTTACTGCCCCCATATACAGTATCCTTACCACATTAACTCATGCAATTGAATAATAGTTCCCCCTTTCCTTTTGAGGTACTCATGGATTGTTCCACACAATTTCCAGAGAATCTTCACGGCAAATTGCAGTACCCTGTTATTCTGCAAGGTGCCGGAGGTCTCATGTGTGCTAAAGATGTCAGAAAGGACTGATGCAGATTGATTATTTCCGATTTCATATAGCAGATTGGGGCTGGCAGACAGCTGCTGGGTGTTTGGCATGCTAGGGGGATTGCTAAGGGTTGGTGTATAATACTATTCCCACCCTCTACCTTTTTCATATCAGAAACTTGACTTCCTTCCCGGGCCCACCCCTTTGCAGAGAGTATGAATGAGGGAATCACTAGGCTGCTTTCCAAAATAGCGGGTACAAAAGAGGAGCTGCCCTGCAGAGCATAACACATTTTTAAAAGTGAATCATTGTCAATGTCATGAAAAGAACTGTTTGTGTTTGCCTTTGGTGGGCTCAAGACTTCTGCCACTGTTGTCATTCTAACCAGCGGAAAGTTGATTTAGATGCAAAATATGCTTCCAGAGTATCTTTACAATTATCTTGAGCCCCCAAATTGACAACTGCCCTCCCTTTCTTTACTTGGCTAACATGTCCAGACACTACAGGAGTTTTTTTCCGAGTGAAGAGCATAGGGGATTTTGTTACAGCTAGACATGACTTCGGAGCTGCATTGAGTGTTGCCTGGCATTCTTGTTGATTTTCTGGGTTATTAGCCAAGGGGGACACCAAGCAGTAAGATAGCAGGAATGGCAGTTTAAATTAAATTACAGTCTGTGGCATGCAGCGCAAGAGTGCAGTAATAAAGAGCTAATTCAGGGCCTGCAGGTCAAGGGTAGACATTGTCTATGCCTTCCCCAATGATGGTGCCCAAAGCCTAATGGTCAAAATGTTGGCTGCAAAACCGCAGATCACGAGGTCAGGTGGAGGTTAAAGAAAAGGCCAGAAGCTGAGTTCCACGTGACTCAGGAATAGCGGAACACACTCAACTCCTGTTTTGCTCCCGCGTCAGACAGAGGCCCTCATTACGACCCTGGCGGAAAGCAACTGACATGACCGCCATAGCGTAAATAGCGTTTCCGCCACTGCACGATGGAGGAAAGTGCGGCTAATTCTGACCCATCGGGCACGAGCATTACGCCATGGCGGAAGTGCAAAGTCCGCGATGGCGGAAATGACCCCAAAACGCCCCTTACCGCCGTCGTACGTCGCCCTAGGTGCAATTCCGCCACCCATCTTAGCGGTCACCGCAATGAGCGGTCAGCGCAAAATACGGTCACCGTAAATATACGGAAACGGAAGTAAAAACATGGGGCCGGAACGGGAAACAGCACGCCGTACACCTATAACATCAGAATCCCAACACAACCATAAAAAATCCGACCCTGAGACACATCCCAACCCGTTAGCCACCCCATTTAAAAAAATAAACATGGGAAAAGTTGCTAAAAAAGCGTGCGACCGCAAGCGGCAGGTCCACTTCTCCCACGAGGAACTCACCGTGCTCACAGAGACCCTCCAGGAGAATGCCGCCGTCGTCTTCTCAACGCAAATGACCAGGACGGCACTTGCGAACAAGAAGGCCATATGGGCGCTGGTGGCACAGCGGGTAAGTGCGGTGGGGACCGCACCCTGCAACCCACAGCAATGCAGAAAGCGATGGGACGACCTACGGATACGCGTCCGGAGCATACTCTCTGCCAACCGGAACATTGCCACAGCTACCGGGGGAGGATCGGAATCACCCATCAAGTTGACCCCCTGGGAAGAAATCTGTGCCTCCACCATTGGAATGGAGAGCATAGAGGGAGTCGGAGGGATGGAGAAAGGAGTGCAGACATCAGAAGAATCAGGTAGGTGGCCCAAATAAAACTATGCCAAATCCACAATTACCAACCATGTGAAGTACCATGTGTCCCCATAGTGCAATAGAAACACATGTCCAGGAGAACGACCACATACATTGCCATGACAGAGCCCCTTAAAAGTCAGATTAAATAAATAAATATTTAAAAATCCCAAAAACACACTCTACATGTGCAGCATGCACACCCTAACTGCAGACTGCAAAATAACTGCATCCCCAATGCACACAAAAATGAGACCACCTCCAAGGCCCTGACCCAAATCACCCCCAGGTACCACCCCAATGCATGTGATACAATTGCCATTACAATTACCACAGACCCATGAATAACGCTCGCCCTCCTTTACTCCACCACAGGGTCCGATTCCAACGACGAGCTTCAGGACACCCCTACCAGCACACCTGCAAAGAGGGCCAAGACCAACGGCCAAAGACCCTCCACCTCAGCTGCACGGATCAAGACACGGCAGCTGCACAAATCGAGTGGCAGCACACTGGAGGGGACTCCAACAGGCACCCCAGCAGCCAGCATGTCCACAACAGCAGCACCACAGGTCCCCCCAATGGATGCCACAGAAGGCACTGCTTCTGGTGGCAGCAGCACCCTAGGTGACACTGCATTCATGCCAGCATGCTCCGACACAGAAAACGGTGCTGCCGAAGTAGGACACATCCATGACCTGTCTCAATCCCCCTGTTTGTATCATCCCGTACACCATGAGGAAACCACGCAGGGGCACCCACAAGACGACGACTGGCCAACCCCCACAAGGCCTGTTGCAAGGCAACATGAGGCGTCCAGCCCCTCTGTGACACCACCGCAAATGGGCATGGCCCAGCAGAGGCAACAGTCCCTCGAGCAGATGATAGTGCAACAGCAGCAACTGGCCACGCTCCTCAAGGAGCATGCTGCTGAATGTGGGGGTTCTAAGGCAGCCATTGAAACATCTACTGAGACACTTAGGGCAGAAATGGAGAGAAGTACCGAGAGCCTGAGGGGACAAATGGAGAGAAGCACCGAGAGCCTGAGGGGGGAACTGCATGCGACGTCCAAAGACGTATGTGGTGAACTTGCCGCTGTGCGCCGTGTGCTCACTGAGCTCTCACAAACCCTTAGGGACATGCATGGACGTGAGCAGGCAGAGACATCATCCGTTGCAAGTTCCGTCCAGGGCAGCCCCCAACGTAGATCTGGGAGGAACCGCCGCTCCACAGGCAGGGGTGCCCCTGATACCCGGAGAGGGGGCTTGCAATAGCGTCTGCCCACTGACAATGAGCGTCATTGGACACTGGTGTTCGTGGGGGGGGTAGGAGGGTGGAGGGGGTGTGTTGTGCTTCCTCGGGTGGCGGGTCGATTGGGTGTGTAATGTCATTTCACATCTGCAATACAATTCTTCATATTCATCCAATGAGATGTGTGGACATTGATCTCTGTGTACGAGGCCTATCTTGGCGTACAGTCCACCTTGTGCATGTTCCAGACACACACAGTGCCACAAGTCCCGTGTCCATGTAACAGCCACCAGGCGTGAGTGCTAGAAGCATGCATCTATGAGATTCTGACGTAATTCACGGGCCTCTTGTGCCTCGCAGACCCCTTGAGGTGCTGCCACATCCCCACCCTCATCATGACCATCTTCAGGTGCTAGCAGTTCTGCGTCGGGGGCATGGCCACATTCCTACGTACACACATGTTGTGTAGCATGACACATGCCATGACCATCTTTGCCACCTTCTCATGGCGGTACATGAGTGCCCCGCCAGACCTGCTGAGGCAGCGGAAACGAGCCTTCAGTAGGCCGAATGCCTGTTCTATGACCACACGGGTACGTGAGTGGGCATGGTTGTAGTCCTCCTCATGCTGGTCCTGTGGCTTCCGGATTGGTGTAAGGAGCCATCTCTTCAGTGGATACCCGGCATCACCTGTATGTGGACAACAAAGGATGTTTGTGGAATGTCATTGCTACGTACGCACCCCCCCCCCTTCCTGCCAGGTCATTCACGCATCACCTACCCCACATACTCATGCATTAAATGAGACTCACCGAGTAGCCAGGATCGGCGCCCTGCGTGTCGCTCCATGTAGCGTGGTATTCTAGAGTTCCGCAAGACCATAGAATCATGTGTTGATCCTGGAAATCAGGCAGAACAATGTGCAAAAAATCCTGTTGGAGTCACACACCATTTGTACATTGATAGAATGATATTGTTTCCGGTTGCGGTACTGGGCCTCCATGGCATGTGGGACAACCAATTCCACATGGGTGCAGTCGATGGCACCAATGCAACCCGGTATGCCGCCAAGTGCATGGAATCCCACTTTTGTGTTTGTAAGCTCCTGCTCTGAGCGTGGTAAAGTGATGTAGTCGTCTGAGTGCTTCAGGAGGGCATCAAGCACTTGGAATAGTGTCCGTGAGAATAGTGGCTGTGAAATGCCATGCAACTGTCCGACTGTGTGCTGGTAGGTGCCTGTGGCCAGGAAGTGGAGTACAGACACCACCTTCAGTAGGGGTGGGATGGCGGTTGGGCTATCTATCATGCTGACAAGGTCAGCGTGTGTCATGTCGACAATGGCGGTTATGGTGTCCCGGTCCAAACGGTAGAGGGTGTGGATCTGCTCAGCTGTGAGGTTGAACGGATTAGCTCGGAGGCGTGGGATTGCGGGCTGCCTGCGTGGTGGTAGTGGCTGTGCTGGTGGGGCTTGCTGGCCATGCCTTGCCCTCCTCCTCCTCCTCCTGCGTCTCCTCTGTGCGGCCGGTTGTTGTAGTAGTTGGCGTTCGTCTTCTTCTTGAAGTTGGAGTACTTGCAGTGCAATCAGGTCCCCCAGGCCCAACATCGCTAGTCCTGCCGGTAGCATTCTGGAGTGGGTGTGGTTGGGGGAGGGGGTTGGGTGTGCAATTTATGTGTTTTCAGGCTGTATAGCCTTCACCTGTGGTGATTCATTCCACCTGTGTCAGCTGCAATGCCTTTCGTGCGAGCACGTCCCGCACACAACGCTGCAATTCGACGCATGGCATCTTGCATTTACATTCATGTTTTTAATCCCGATGGCAGTGATATATTGGTTTATATGTTAATTCTGCTATGGTCCCATTGTTTCACATACTATATTTGCATTCGCGAGCAGACTTGTGAAGGGTCAGTGGAATGTAGTACTCGATCAACGGTGGACCCTCATGCAGCACTGTACCGACGTTCACCGACGGCGGGGAGTCCCATCAGTGATTGAGGCCAGTTACCATTTTCACACACAGCCGCACTGCATAGATGTATTTGTGAATACAAGCGTTCACAGATGCCTTTTCGACGTGATGTTGCAAATTAGGAATTCGAAGGACAGCGCTTTCGGTTTTCAACTAGCGGCGTGGAGACGCCCATAGGTCTGACTGGAAATGTAACATTCTATTGTTGAATGTCCTTGGGACAGGGCCCATGACGGGAATGCAATGATTGATATGATTTGAATGGGATGCGCTATAGCGTAGTGGACGATAAGGCAGGACGTTCCCAAATACATGTGACTTCACTACACAAGGAATCCGGGCAGGAGCACAGTGGATTTTGAAGGCTGCATTACGCACAGACTCAATGGAAATTTCGAATGTTATGTGAGTGAATATTCAGGCGTTTTCATAACGGGATGAGGGAATGATGAATGGATGCATGGAAAGATGATTTAATTGGGAGTCTGCCATGTACATGGCTATTTGGAATCTATCCCCTTCCCCTGCGCTATGTGATGCAAGGCTGCCATAGTGGGACCATCGTCTGTCTGCCCTTGTTGAACCCTCCCTGTCTCGACGCGCCTTCAATCACTTGTGTCTATGCACGTTGATGATCCCATCTGATGGATCCTGTTCTGACAGGCGCATGCACACAGACACTCGTTTGAAATAGTGTATTCACCTCGATTTGTGTCGTAATAATTCGCAAGTGATTTTTGGTTGCATTTGATCCTTATGAGTGGGCTAGCATGCATATGGTTGTAGGTTTGGTGTGTTGAATGAAGTGAGTAATACATATGAAGTTCGGATGCCCATACTATCATTTTTTTCATTTGGGTGACAGGTATCTCCTCCCCTTCTGCCGCTGCCATCTGTACGCCACTCCTGCAGATGGCTTCTACAGTCGACACCTGCAGCTTCGAGTTAATCAGTGGAGCACCATTACGATCTTATGGGACGATCGCCAATGGCCCACATGCCCTTACGCAGTACTAGTGGCTAGGTGCAGCATACCTAGCTTCCAGCTGGACTAGTGCCTACTTCATGGGACGGCCCTGCGGTCCTAGGCGCTTCCATGTTGCCTTATTGGACGTTGATGTAGCCCCTGTGTGCCATGAAGGTACAGGGCGTCACACATGGGGAAGCTGGTCATTTATTACGGATGCAGCCCACAGTAATGCTGATCATTTGTGAGTTTGTGTTCAAATGGCTGTATGGGCTTGGTGATTTTGATGTGCATTAAATTTATATTCAGATATTAACCGTGTAGCGTTATTCTTTGCTAGTAATGTGGCATATTCAGATTTGTGGCGCGATGTATTGTGAGGTGTTCTGCATTGGGTTCCGGCTTCTGGGTACAGTTGTGTGGTACGTGCTTATGCTGATGGTTGGTTTGACTACTGGCATGTGTACAGGGCTGGTGCAGTCTCCCTCAGGTTACTGCTTTGAATGTTGATTTGCACTGGTGGCAAGCGATGGGGGACTGTTGTTGTTTTGTGTCATGGAATTTTCAGTTCATTTTGGTGTACTTGCACCTTCAGATGCCTGTGCTGCATCAGTACGGCAATGGTGTGTTGCCAATTGTGGATGGCAACTCACAGGGCACTTGGGGCCCCTGCATGCATTTGTTCGTTGGCATGCATGGGTGACTTCTACATTTCACTGGTTGCATGGTGTGGCTGCATTGCGCCTACGAGGAGTTGTGCAATGTGGCCAGGGAGTGGAGTACAGGCACTCAGTAGGGCCATTACGGTTGGTTCGCGATGCCGTAGTTCTCGTCATGGCGGAATGGTACTTTCCGCCATGCTTGATGGCGTTAAGTGAATGTCCACTGGGGTCAGCATTCGCGTCCCGTTCGCCATGGCGGATATTGCGGTTTTGCACGGCGCGCGTGCGCGTACTTGGTGCAGTTAGCGTTGGCGTTCACTACGGTGTCGCTAATCGCATCGTACTTTACGGTGACGGGTCATGATCGCAACGGGCGGTATTCGATGGCGGTATTACATTTCCGCCATCGTTTTTCGTATTCCGCCAGGGTCGTAATGAGGGCCAGAGTGTTTTGTGCTTTTCGTTTTTGGCTCCTCACACAGTAGTAGCGCACAAAAAGAGACTGCTTTCAGTAACAGTGGCACACCAGAACACTATCGACTCACTCCTGCGAAGCTCGCGCGTCAGACGGAGTGTTTAGTGCTTTTTGTTTTAGCACCTACCACAGCAGTAGAGCACAAAGAGAGACTGTTGTCAGTAACAGTGGCACACTGGAACACTCTCGACTCATACCCGCATTTAAAAATTAAAAGGGCCCAGTTAGCCAATTTGGGTTGTAAAGCAGATATGATGTTAAATCTCTTCTGCACACATGTTGCTGTACAGGAGTAAATTTGCAAGTGCACATTTCAGAAAGGTCATCGCTGCTCCATTCTGTGAATTGCAAGCATGAGACACTGCAGTCCCGTGAACGATATTATTCCCCAATTAACAGTAAAAGAGTATTATTTTCCTTTGGAATTCTGAACTATAAGCTTTTTAAGGCTAGCTGTGCTGAATGATCCTGCTGGTATATCAGGGTCAGGTCTGCTGGCAGCCTCAGGCAATGATTCTGGGATCCAATTAACACAATAGTATTGGGCATGCATACCAATTTGTCTGAATTCATTGGGCTATGCACCATTGCGCTGACAGGCCCTCCCAAATTATTCATGTGAGCTTTGTGAATTAATTGACCTACAGGCGTTTGCCCATCTCAAAGAAGTGCAGGATTCACAATGATCAAGGATGTAAATGTTTGAGAGAATCAGTGCTATCATTTTTCACAAACTGAATATGCACATGCTATAAAGTATGGTGAAACATGATGGGCCTCATTACGAGTCAGTCGGTCCGGAAATAACGGTGGCGGTAAACCTGCGTCACTGTTGTTTCTGGACCGGCTGATCTCGAGTTCTGCAGGCAGGTGTCATTCCCGCCAGGTCTGACCTGGCGGGTTTAACACCACCCGCCTGCAGGCGGACATTGGAACACCGGAACCATCACGAGATGGTGCCGGTGTTTCCACTTCCCCATTCCCATGGAGTCCTATGAGACTCCATGGGAATGGGAATTTACTGAATTCCCCCTGCGGAATTACCGGGTCACCGGGGTTGTAATGCCCCCGTGATTCTGGGAATCACGGAGGCGGAATGGTAATACGAGTCCGGCAGTAACCTGCCGGTTTTTCCAGCTCGGTTACCGCCGGACTCGTAATGAGGCCCGATATCTTGTGATTTCTATGAACTGTGAGGCTCTGCATCACGATGCCCCATATGCCTTGTGCGTTATGGCTGCACATCACCTTGAGCAAAAACATATCATAGGATATGTGTATGTACTTTCATCACCACAATAATAATTTGGTAATTTGTATAGCACTTTGTGGCAGATTCGCCCAGCTTCTAAGTGCTGAAATAATCCATGTCACTATTATTACCCACAGTAGTAATCAAATTATCAACTGTTGCAGCACTCGGAATCATCTTGTTCCCCAGGCAAGAGAACTGCACTTCAGCTTTTCTCCTATTCTTTCATTAAGCACCCTCTCTCTCATTCCCAGAAATCAAAGCCATTACAGAACATGTGTTAGCAAAAGAAATGCATTTATTTATATCTGGAAATTATAAATGCAAGGCATTTTGCTCCAGTTTCTTTTCTTGTGAAGTTGTAAGGCAGTCTCATCTCTTATCATGATTCCCAGCTTTGTGGGTATTAATACTGACTGAACAAAGAATCTGTGTACAAGTATGTAAAACTCAAATAACAGTAAAATATAAAATTAAAATGAGGATTATCCTTCTTTTGAAGGAGACCATCCCTACCGGGAATTATTTAAACCGTTTGGGATATAAAGATATATTGTGTACACCAGCTAGCAGACTGCTGGGGACTTTATTGGAGACTAAGAGATGGAAAAGGAATATGGGAGATTTGAGTCGTGATCTTTTTTAACCACATATTTTCTTTGCAACCCAGAGGTTATTGCTTTCAAACTAAATGACCCGCATGAGGAAGCAATGTTTAAATTATCTGCCTACAACTCAATACAATGAACATAGTGAGCTGGAAATGGATATGACATTTCAGGCACATGTAGTGTCATATGCAAACGGGTTTGCAAGTCTTTCAGTGGTCGTTTCAGCATTTCCATCAGAACCTTGAATGCTCCAGCAGGTATGAATAATGGAGCTTTCTGAGTGAACTCAAGAGTGTGGCCCCAATCACAGTTCTCCACGAGGAACATTTACATCCTATAATATTCAGAGGAACAAGGTATTATTTGATCCGATTTCGAATACACCATGTGATTAAGTGATGCGCAGGGATAGCTGTTAACAATGACAACTATTCCAGACACCCATTATTACACAGTATGCCTTTGATTACTGTTCTCGTTCAGTGCTCAATGCCTAATCGGAATTCTTTGTGTTTGTAATTCCAATGTACAATACTTAAAAGGAATCGGTTTCCTTTTAACAAACGTGGGAGGCAAACTCAAAGATTATTTAAAGATTCCGGACTGGAATTATATAACTATCCTGTAATGTAAATCAAGATTGTTTTTTATGTATTTATTGGTTTATTTTCTTTTAAAACCTCTACTAAAGAGTGTGTTCAACATTACAGCACGAATGGTGCGATCAACAACAGACACACCGATGTATACATTAATATCATGATATTATAGTAAACATTGTACCCAGACGGGGGCCCACCGTTTCGCAAAGTACATAGGGGAAGAGCACTGGGTGGAGCTATTAAGAGCGGAACCACAGTCGCCTCACATTTCAGCAGACAAATCTTCAGTGCTGTCAGAACACAATTGAGTAGAAACAAAATAACTACGGTATGGGGTCCATATGTCTTTGGGGTGTGAGTTCATATGCTGTAAGGCGGACCAGCGCTCCGCTGTGTCCGATGCTCATGCAAATGCTTTAAGCCATTGGGAAACAGTTGGGCAGGCAGGGCGAAGCCATACCAGTAGGAAACATCGGACAGCTAACAACATACATAAACCTGCAAGCTTACAGAGGCCACCACTTAAGTGCTTGAATTGATGAAACAAACAAATGTAGGGGGTAGGACAGAATTTAGCATTCATTATAGTAGAAATGGTCTTGCAAACTCCAGACCAAAACCCTTTTAGCATTGGGCAGCTCCACAACATATGTATATACTTTGTTTGACTTGGAGATCATCTAGGGCATGTGGACGGGTGGGTATGTGAGATTTGGCGGAGTCGGGTAGGGGTATAATGGAAGCGGTACAATACTTAGAACTGTATGAGCCGGAATTTCATGTTGAAGGAAACTTCACGGGTTTGTAGGCACATAGATGCCCATACCTCATCAGTAATGCACACCCCAAGATCTCTAGCCCAGGATTCTCTGAGCTCTTTCAAGGGCTTACAGCCACGATCCTGCAGCGCCCCATACAGTCTAGCAACTATCTTCCCGGTGCTGTGCCTGAAGAGGGAAAATGGGACGACTCCTTCCCCAGATTCTTGTCCAGACCATGGCCTATGACATCACGACACAAGCACCCACCGCGGGAGGAGTCCGACCCGCTCACTACCACCCCAGATGTCAAGATCCACCGCAGCCATGCCCCACACACCCAGGCAAGCTGCGCGTCATCCCAACCTCGGGCTGGGACCTCGGGTGGAGCTGACAGCAACCATATGGACCAACTCGATTAGACATCACCCATCAATATTGCCATCGTTAGAGATGCCATGACAACATAACCAGCGGACAAGAACACACGTGCCACCAAGCACATGGACCAGACACACACCATCCCACACAAAGAACATACTCGGTGCTATGGCATACAGGACCATTCACACTCACATATGCATTGTTGTTATTTTTCACATAAACCAACTACAGCTCCGCAGAAACGCAAGACACCAGAAGAGCTTGTGTATATGCTTGCAAACGCCTCCTTGCTACTAAACCATGAAGATGTAGCCGTGTATCTGGACCAGTGCCTAAGAACCCTTGTCACCCCTTGTAACTCCTGTATTATGGACTGTATACCGCCATCCATGAGCTAGGCCAAAGTAGGCCGCAAACCAGAGTCCCCAGGCCGGAGCAGGTCAGACGAAGCTGCAAGACGCTGATCATGCAGAACGAACCCTGATGAGAGCCCCACAGCCAAGTCCGCGAAGTTGCAATCTACACGCTGCGCTCCACACGCCAAGGTTACACCTGCTACTGCTAAACACTCCACAGAGCCGAAACACAAATCAAATTCCCGTAATTCTGCTCCAGCCACCGTCTCCCAACACGTGACCAGGCCGACCTGATATGATGCCAAGCCCCAAGGACCAGAGAAGCTCTGGGCTCTCAGGTCTGGGACACAGACTGCAACAAGAAGTGAAAAGTTGGACACCAGCAGCTATGGGAAAGGGATACCCAACAGCCAATAGTCAGACCTGTCCATTGTCTGCCATTGACACATAGTCACACATTGTTGCCAGCACCAGGTACACCGCGAGCTGGGAACAGCGATGGTCCCAGGCTTGGGGGCTCATGGGTGAACCAATCGGAATACAAGGGGCTAACCACTGACGCCACTATAGTTTAGCCAATCACTAATTTCCCCCTTGTAACAATTCTCATGTAGGAACTATTAGGGACGACCCAAGCGTACCACCTGACCCCTTCTCCACCAATAACCCTTTCTTCTATATGGGTCTATACTGACCCTACCACTCGGGGAGCCAACCCGAGATAGCGTTAGGTTTAGGGGCTAGTTTTCACAGGTGACGCACATGGTCGCGTCATCCAGCTAGAAAAAGGGCATGTGAGCCCACCACGAATGAGACGTTCCTGGGTAACTGTGATCCAAAAACATGTCCCTGTCTGTTTTGTGCAATAAACAGCAGTACTCTTTGCTCTTGTGTGTGCCTCACACTCCTTTGGGACACGAGAGGAGTTGGGGCCTCCCCAACCCTGGAGGTCCAAGGACAGCCCCGCCGACCCCCCGGGAAATTACATGCCACTCATTATGATGGAAAGTTTTGGTTCATTAGGTGGCTGTATCGAGAATGTGTCCCACGTGTGTTTAATTATGCAGCGGAGCCTGGCGTATTGTAACCATTGCAATGATTGCCTACGGAGGGGTTTAGTCAAGTCACAGTATTCTACAAAGGTGTCCATGTTGTAAACATCTCCCATCGTCTTGCACCCATCGTTGGCCCACTGATGTGCATCGACATTCCTTATATTGGGGAGTGATGGAACAAAATTCCATAGTGGCATATTTTTATGAAATGGTCTAGCGTTTTTAAATATCTTCCATATTTTATCCCACGCGAGGGCCGTTACAGTCACTGAATCAGTGTCTGCTCGTAATCCGGTGAATGGCGGATGTACAAGTGAACACACATTGCGAGTACCAGCAGCAAGCGTTTCTATTTTTAAGTGAGGGTGTTGGTCATCAACATCGGACCAATAGGCTGCGTAGTGTGCTTGTGCTGCCACCTAGTATCGCTCAAAGTTAAGGGCTGAGAGGTCTCCACTATCGTATGGTCTGGCCAGTTTGTCCCACTTAAGGTGCAGTGCATCTGCATGCCACATAAAGCCGTTTATTGCCTTCTCCAGTGTTTTAAAAAACACTACTCCAGCCCCCAGCGGAACATTAAAGAAGTAATATAGCAGTTTAGGGAGAACTAGCATTTTTAGGAGTGTGACTTGGCCTTCGATGGTAATTGGGAGTTTTGCCCAGGTGCTGAGTTTATTGTGTAGCTGAGGTAGGTTCTGCGTATACAGGGGAGCTTTCTGTCGGGTTACCGTTATCCCTTAGTATTTTATTTCTGAGGTGACCAAGTAAAGCCCATCAGGTCAAGCAGCAGATTAGTAGAGTCATTTAGAGGAAATAGTTCCGATTTAGTACAGTTTAGATGTAATCTAGACATAAGTTGGAACTTTTACACTGTCTGCTTATGCCTGGCAGGGTCACGTATGAATAGTAACGCATTATCAGCGTATAATGAAATGATTTTGTGTTCTCTTGTGAGTATGTTTTCCGCTAGTGGCTCCATCACCATGGCGAACAGTAGCAGTGACAACCCTGCCTAGTCCCTCCACATATTGTTATTAGGGGTGATAAGGTGCCATTGGTGTTTATCCTGGCCAATGGGTGTGCATATAGTAATAGTATAGTAATAGTATAGTATAGTAATTTGACCCATGAGATAAAAAGTGGACCAAAATTGTATTTCTCTAGCACTGCCCACATGAACTGCCAAGACATGGAATCAAATGCATTTTTTATGTCCAGAGCCGCGGCCACCGCCTACGCTCCAGGGCCTATTTGTGCCAAAATATTAAATAGGCGCCGTAAGTTTAATGCTGTGGACCGACCAGGAACAAACCCTGACTCGTCTGGGTGTATGATATGTGTCAGGTAGGGGGCCAGGCGAAGGGCTAGCACTTTGACTAACATGGTTATGTCAGAATTAATGAGAGAGAGGGGCCGGTAGGAGCTGCACTGTTCAGGGGGTTTGTCAGCTTTATCAAGACTGTGATCACTGCCTCCCGTAGCGTGGGTGGAAGCACCCCTAACGAGAGGGATTCCAAACACATCTCAAACTGCTCCGGGATAAGACGGGGCTTAAATTGTTTATGAAATCCAAGCGTCAGGTGATCAGAGCCAGGGGCTTTGCCAGCTGGCAGTTTGTCAATAGGGCGGGAGATCTCCTCTGGGGCAATGGGGCTGTCTAAGGTCACCCTGGTGTCTGCTGCTAGGGATTTCAGTGTGATGCCATCCATGTATTTGTCTATTTCCAGGGTGGTCGCTGTGTCGGTGTTGGCATATAACTCTGTATAAAACGTGTGGAATTCCTGGCTCACCCCCTCAGTAGTGTGGACTAGCGTCCCAAATGTACTTTGTATAGCAGGAATATGTTGGCTACCTTGAAACTGACGGACTACCCTCATGAGCAACCTTCCAGGCCGCTCACTCTCGCCATATTTCCTTGCCTAACTGGGACCGGCTAGAAACTTTAGCTTCCTGTCCACGTGTTGCCGGAAATAGTCTAATTCTGTTTTTATCTCCCCAAAAATGTGGTTACCAGGATTTGTTGCTAGCTTTTGTTCTAATCTGCCTAGGTGAGTCTCGCTATGCTGTATTTTACCACATATACATTTGAGTATCCCAGCCTTGGAAGCCAGGGAAACACCCCGGATATACACCTTGAAGCCCTCTCAGAGCGTTGCCTGTGTGTCAACCGTGCACCTATTCCGTTCAAAGTACTCATCTATACGCTTGCTTATCTCAGCTTTAAACACAGGGTCTAGCAGGGATTGCGGTTTAATCTTCCACCCTCTACCTCCATTGGGTGCGACCCCCAAGGATATCCGTAGTGTTACCAGGGAATGATCAGAGAACATTCTGGGTAGTATTTCAGCTCCGCCCAAATGACCAATCAGTGTGTCCGAATAGTACCCCCTGCCTATTCGGAAATGGGAATCCTGGACTGTGGAATAGTACAAATATTGCTGTGTCCCCGGATTCAGAACTCTCCAGGCATCCATCAGTCTAATTTCTCTAAGACCTTCATGAAGCACCTGAGCTGCTTCAGTTGGCTGATGGGGGCGGGAGCCAGATCCATCCAGGCCATGGTCCATTATGGTATTAAAGTCGCCCCCCCCCTGAGGGTGGGAATCAGGGTTATTGATTGAGTAGGTCAAACATCTCTATGTAGAAATCCGGGTCATCAATGTTGGGACCGTACGTATTCAGGAGTAATACCTCCTGTCTGCGTATCTTCTCATGCATCAGGACACATCGTCCCACCGGGTCCATTTGGGCCCTGATATGTGTGTAGTGGGTGGATTTATACATAAGGGTCATGACTCCTCTGCATTGGGTCAAGTATGTGGTATAAAAACCTTGCAGGCCCCAGGATTTAGCAAATGCCTCACAGGACTGTACCAGAACAGGATCTGCACTTTATGTTGTTCCAATAGTTGCAAGCACTGCATCTCAATCATGTTGCCTTATCCCTGCACATTCCAACTCACTAGGTGCAATGGTTCAACCGCCATCTAAGTTACCCACATAGTGACTGCAAACTGCAACAGTATCATACAACCAATGGTTAGGAACGTGTTCTCTTTGTGTGCTGTGATTGCAAACCATACATAAGAACATGTCGAACACTTTTTTAATAACTTTACCCCAATTTCCCTCCTTCACCCCATCCCTCTCCTAATCAGAGGGATGACACCCCATTCTAAACCCAACTACATTTGCAGCCTTGCATGGGATTGATGTGTGCCGACTGCTTCTGGTGCAGTGCAGCTAGCTTGAGCAGTTAGATTAACAATTGGTGAACTTCCGGTTGTAAGACAGTCTGGGTGGCGGTCTGTTTCTGGCACATATTGAGGAGACAAGACATCTTTACCTGGGAAGCTGCCATTGATTTTAGTATTCCTATCATGGTTTGTGGGTGGGCTTTAATTAGACCGAGTGCCGCGCAGCAGTCATCCTGGTTAGTGTTGTCCATAAAACGCATGGCCTCCTCAGGTAGCGTGAACAAATACAGCTTGCCATTGTGTTCGATAAGCAGTTTGGCTGGTTAGAGCATTGCATATTTTATGTTATGCTCGCAAAGCCGCTTCTTAGTCACCAGGATTGATTTGCGCTCTTGCTGTACCAACGCAGAGAAGTCCGGGCATAGGTGGACTCTGTTGGAGCCTAACAGTAGCTCGCCCTTGGCTCTTGCGGCATGAAGCAGTTTGTCTCTGTTGCAATAGTTTAGCACCCGAGCAATTATCAGGTGAGGAGGGGCACCAGGCTTCGGTTTGGGGGCCAATGTGAGATGCGCTTGTTCGATGGCAAAATGCAGTGACATCTTTGGGTTGTCCAAAAGAGTCATAAATGTTTGCTCTATGTAGTTTTCCATTAATCCCTCAATGTTGTCCTCAGGTACACCTATAATTCTTAGATTGTTGGAGCGGGACATAGCCTCTAGGTCCTCATTCTTCCTGCCAATGCTTTGTACTTGCTTCGTTAGTGTGGTGACATCTGCCCTAAGTACACTCACTTCATCCTCGATAGTGCCCACCCTACGCTCGACTTCCGTATTGCAAGTGTCAGTTTTGTCCATACGAACTTTAATGGAACAGATTGTGCCACTCATGTCCAGTTTGGAGTGCAGTATGGTGAACCGCTTGCGCATGTATTCCATCATACACTGGATCTCACTAGGTTCCTGGGGTTCCACGCACACCCCGGCTGAGTCGCTCGCGCCTTCAGCTCCCACTGCCATCTTGGGCATTGTCTTGGTGAACATACTGATGGAACTCTGCTTGTTGCTGGTCCCTTTCGTCATTACGTTTAGATGTAGGCGACCACACCTAGTTCCAGGGGGGAACTAGTACAGGATTTCTTTAGCTAGCGTGACATATCAGGGCCAAGATGTCTAGGCATTTGGGCGCCATAAACCCATGTCAACCTCGAGTTGCCTATCACAGTTCAATGATGGGTGCCACTGCTCACAGAGTGGGTTTTCCCCAGCTCACGCTGTTCAATGAGAGGGGGTATTTGTGGTGGGTGTTGGGCTGAGTTGATGGAAGTAATATTGTGGTAGTCATTTGTGAACCTCCCTGTGCTGTCTACTGCTGAGCTGTGAGCGAGCCTTGCGTATTTGAACTAGAGGTATGGTATATTTGCACCTAAGGGGATTCCGCACCACGTTGAGGCTAAAAGCTGGAGTTCCCAGTATCTTCGCTCTCACTGGAGTATGAGTCTGCTTAAAGCGACCCACCAGTTCCTCATTGCCACGGCTGTAGGATTGGTTGCCCATGGGCCACAGGCTTCCCCTGTACGCGACAATGGCCATGGGTCTCACGTCTACCTGCTGCTAGTGGGTCTGTGTTATGGGGTGGCTGCAGCTGCTGATCCTGGCTTGAATATTCTCTTCGGGCCTTGGTGTGAGCGCCGTCAGATCGAGCAGTGGAGGGTGTGAGGGGTGCCTTCAGTTCGACGTTGGGGTATACCTTAGTTTGTGGGATTCGTATACAGACAGTTGGGCGTTGGCTGCTGCTGAGGGGGGTGGGCGGAGTGCTGGACAGCCAGTATTGCTTATGGGTATATAGTATTGCAAGCCTCCGGGACTGGTGAGTTAGACGTAATTGAAGTGGGACACACAGGTTAAGAAGTGCACCCCTCTTGGAGCGCGGGTCACCCGACCTGTCCCAGCAGGCCACTGCTTCACTTGGCCAGCTTGCCACCAGGGCTGTGGAGCTGACAGCCCCCTCAGCACAGTGCAGGCAGCAATGTTCCGGCTCAGTTCATAATAAGTAGATAGCAGTTGCTGATTCTGTCTCTGTAGCTTGACTGACACCCCCAGTGAGTTCTATCAGCTTTGAGTGAGTTGTAAAATGGAAATAGGATCACCCCTCAATGCGGCTGATGAGGCAGCTTCCGTGGTTCCAGCACTCCGCAGCAGGGATCAGAACATGTCCAGTAGGCGGATGGCATATGCTTTGCTTTGGCAGGTGTTCACAGTGATTACACCTTAGGGGCACTGCCGTGGCATAGCAATGTCAATGCAGGGAACAGTGCCCCGATGGGTGTTGATGTCTCCTGGACCTCAAGGGACCCCAGCAATGTGAATCAGGGACAGTGCAGCATGGAGACTCAGAGCTCCGTCCATGTATGTGGGTTTCCATTGGCAGCAGGATGAAGTGTCTTGCAGGCTTGTACCCCTTCGTGGGTAATAGTCTGTGGTGTCGGCTCTCAGGCACGCTACTATACGGTAGCAGGCAGACATCAGTGGGACTCGCCGGTGCGGTGCTCGGCCAGATCGGCACATGCAGATGCAGCGTCTTTCGCACCCAAGGAGGCGCCACCACCGGATCCCTAGCCCTAGGCACAGTCACACAGGGTCTCAAGTAGCCACCGCTATCGTGGCACGAAGGAGTCGATTGTGGGACCTGGCTGTGGCTTCAATGATGTTGCTGATTAAGAGTACCTCGCTGGGGCGCTTCAACACCCCTGAGGAGCTGTGGCTAAACCTGGATAACCGCAGCCAGCCTCAACGCAGCAGGCACGGGCCACGCCAATATTGGGCTCTCGGTTGCAGCAGGCCGTGGTAGCATAAGGACTGGCTCCCCCGAGGCAGAATTCCATCACCATGTGCGGTGCCTGTGTCGCCTGAAGATCGGGCTCAGCTTAAGAGCTTTAATATACTGGAATATGAGTATTGAAGCCAAGCTACCGCTCTCGACACTGGAGCTCTTCCTCTATGCTGCCATCTTTGCCACACGCCCCCAAAACAATATGGTTGAATACAATTACATTTCTCTTTTATAGTCCTCCAGTGTGGTAAAACTGCACAGAAACACTCCATGCAGAAGAGAGGCAATGGGGAAAATAACAAGCCTAGAAAACAAAATTGGGTAATGCTGTTGGCAAAGAGAGTAACATTGGGGTTCAACATGGACACTGAATGCTACACTGGGGTGTCACATGGTGTCTCAGAGTGACACTGTGCCCAAATCATGCAGTGCAGGCCTTATTGGGCAGATCATATGCAATCAACGTGACACATGTTACTGTCTGGAGGTTAGCTTTCAATATACATTTTTTGTCTTGGCCACATCTGAGTTTTGCACCATTGACGGTCCTGCCTACTAAATGTACTTCTTTTGCCTGCAACACCCAGGACTCTGCCTGCAAGTGTGGAAGCCATCAGGAGCACTGTGCTTGGCTCCTTGAAGTGCATGTGAATGTATGGAGGTTCGTTTTCAATAAAGCACATTTCATGGCCACATCGTACTTTGACAGAGGACTTTGCATCATCTGAGGGTCCTGCCTACAAAACGAGGATTTTCCTCAGTCTACAGCACCCAGGACTGTGCCTACTAGTGTGGGAGCCATCTGGAGCACTGGATGTGGTTCTCAGAGGGACATGTGTTTGGCTGGAGGTTTGTTTTGCATATGTTTTTGTTTTCTTGACCACATACTTCTTTGCCAGAGGACCCTGTGCACCATCCGAGGGTCCTGCCTACATAATAAAGCTCCTTGGGTCTACATCACCCAATTCACTGCCTGCAAGTGTGGAAGCATCTCTGAAACATGTGAATGGCTCCCAAAGACACATGTGAAGCACTCTCTCCCTTATTCAATCTCAACTGGGTATCATGGCTGGGGGTCTGCACTGAGGGTCCAAATTTAGCAAAGGGCAGCTCCTTTTTCGGGGCTGGTGGGGCTGAAAAGGGCCCAGTGCTAGAACCCTCGCTCAAGCCACGACTTCGCCAAGCACACAGGACCAAGGAACATTTTTGTTTTGGGTCTTTTAAATTTTTTCGTTTCACAATATTCCCATTGTAGCCCATCTCAGAACTCATACCTTGTTCTGCTCAGCTAACTATCTATCCATTCCCTTTCTGCTACCCCACTTTCCCTCTTTCTCTCGGGCTGCAATTTGGTGTAACTTTTGCATCACTCTTTGGCCTCATCATCTTCCCCTTGCCCCAGTCAAATAAGATGCTCCCTTGTTCCCAAGATCTCGAACCTCATCATCACAACACCTGCTGCTCTCTCCCACATACAATTACTATTTCACTTGGCCTCTGAAATGCACAATCCCTTTGCAACAAGTCTGCCTACAGCACTGATCATTTTCACCGCCCCCGTTGTTCACTCCTTGCTCCTTGCTATCCTTGCTATCAAGAAACCTGGATCTCCCCTGACTCTGCTACACTGTTACCTTCTCCAATTCTCAATGATCTCTAGGGAAAGGTGTGGAGTGGGCTTCCTTGTTATAAGGATCTCAACGCTGTCCTTCTCCCCTGTCTGAAATCATCTTTTCTTTTAAAATGACTGTGCTTTCTCTGACTTTCAGTATACACTTAAGACTCCATTTAACAAACACTATCCTTTAACACATTCACACATTCCCTTCCCCTTCCTTGGATCATTGCTGAAATTCAGACCCTCAAAACAAACCTGCATTGTGACCTACAATTCTGGTGCAAATGAAAGACAAATACCCTACTCCTAGCCTATACAGATTCCCTTGCTACCTTAACAACTACACTGGACATTCTCCATCCCCAACCCTCTTTCTGTCAGCTACATCTCCCCCTACCTCTTCTACTCTTGACTACTTCTCTCCTACCTCTCTTATTGAAATTACTCCCATCATTCACAGTGCCAACGCATCATTTGCTCCTATTGACCCATTTTCTCCCCAAATTGACCTAGCCTCAATCACTTGCCCATATCTCTCTGAGCCTTTTATCCTCTTGCTCCACTTACAAATGTGCAACTGTCTTACCCCTTAAATACCCTACTAACCCAAACATCCCAGTACTCTGTTGCCCAGTTTCTCTCCTTCCCCATTACTCAAAAGTCCTTGAGCGGATGGTCTTCTGCCAGGTTAGTAAGTATCTTGATGATAATGGCCTTGAGATCCTTTTTAATCTGGCTTCTGTTTTAAAAACTCAACTGAGACTATAACATGCATGTCTCCAGCTTTTTCTCTAATACTCACCCTTCCAATCTCTCTTCTATACTGTTCCTTTTGGACCTTGCTTCAGTGTTTCACAGTGTTGTGTCAACCACTAATCTCTTGTCCTCACTCTGCAGGACCCTGAATTTCTCAAATCAGCTTTTTCCTGGATCATCACCTACCTGTACGGTCGATCTCATAACATCTTGTGGAACCCACAAACCTCAGACACCACCCCTCCCCCTGTCAGTGTCCTTCAAAGATCAGTCCTTTTACTTCTGCTCTTCACCCTCTAAATCTCTTCCCTGGGAAGACTTATCTCATCTGTGGCTTTTACAATCTTCTTTTTTACTGATGACACTAAAATATTTCTCTCCATTCCCTGCTTCACCCCAGCCATGTTGAACGGATTACAAACAATCCCACTGCAATTCATCACTTGATGGCACTCAGGTTTGTCGTGCAGAATTGTTGAAAATCAGAAGACATCGTTCTCTTGGATTCCAATGGCATCCATACCTCCCCCTCTCCTATCTCCTTCATGCCGGGCGTTCTTGGATATTCACATAAGGCATGCAATATTGGGGTCCTCTTTGAGAGTGACCTGTGACTGCAACTATTCATCACTACCAATGTCTCTGATGTGCGAATTAACTTCTAAATATGTCCCTTTCTTGCTAACCACACTACAGAAATTTGAATATACCCATTTGTGCTCAGCAAACTTGATTACTGCTCATGCCTACTCCTTGACCTTCCTATCTACTCTTTCCTCCCTGTCTACAAAATCCTCAAATTTGCTACCCTCACTCTCTAAAACCTACCCAGATCCTCCTCTACTTCTACATACCGACAACATGCTGGTTGGCTCTCCATGCCCAACTGCTCAATTTTCAAGTACCTTTGCCTAGTCTACAAAGCTTTCAATAGTCATCATCCTCAGTACCCTTCAGATTCTACCTCAGTTTACTCACCATCTCATTCCCTGAGATATGCTTTTGCACTTACCCCCACTGTCCCATACCCTCCATTTGCCTAATCTTGCATACTCACTTCTTTCCTATTCATCTCTTTTCACTTGAACACACCGTCCATAACAATCAAAGACAGCCCACCTGTTGATCAAAGCTCAGCTTAAACTTATCTTACTTGCTAAAGAGGGAACACTACCTGGCCTCTCTCGTGTCCTTACCTGACCCCATCAATGCCTCCAGTAAAGCCTAATATTGTAACTTTGCATATTTAAATATTAATCCTCTTTAACTTGAAGAATGTGCACACTTAGATGTATGTTAGCGTCATAAGTTACCTGCTTTCTAATATATACCTTTTTTCTTTTTTTTCTTTTCTCGCTGGTGTATGTCCCACTTGTTTACACCCTCATAACCTGGCTCATCACTGGTTTTCCCATGTGTGCTATTGTACAGGCACCCTTTGTCTGAATGCCATCGTCATCTGTACATGTGTTATTGCAAGTCCTTTCTGCTCATAATTGACATCTTGACATCCCTGTTCTTCAAATTAATACAAACACAAATACAAAAAAAGATGGAATGATAATAACTTGTTATTGATTAATCCCAGCACGATTGAAACACTGGCTATTCACGCAAGTATGAACTATGGTTTGGACAGCATCTAATCTTTTGAGAATTGCCTTTGCCCTTCTCCCATAAGGAGGGATGTTAGCAGTATTGTGATATATGTCCTTCTTCAGTGATAAAGTCCTATTTTTTCTACTTAAGCATATTTTGTTGTGTTACACTTTCTCACATCAGGGCTGTGAATGCTTCCATATAAACCTGTGTCTCATTGAGAAGTTGATTAAATGATTGCAGAGAGTGGAAACGGCTACAGTCTGTCTTTTAGTGAAAGTCAAAAAGTCTGGCCCTATCTTTCTGGGACTGACTTCACTAGACTGGCTGCCGGTCAGATAGAGGGTGGTGTTAAATGTAAGTGTGAAAACTGCGATCACAGTCTACCAGCACACTGACTGTGCCTGTATTATGGAGAGTAAAAATAGGGGGCGGAGGTCCTTCTCGTGTCAGATGCAAGTGAAACATTGGTGTGAGCACGACTGTCTGACTTTCAGAAAGAAACACAAGACTTGGTTATTCAGAATATGATAACTAACCTGAGGCTGATAGTTTCTCACTTGTACTGTTTAAAATGTCATGTACAAGTATACTGACTCTCTCTCATCATATCAAGGCCATCTCCAGATCATGCATCTTCCACCTGTGCATTCTCAAGCAGATTTGTACGTTTCTCTCTTAACCCCCTAAAGTTTCTGCAATTATGGCTATTATCCTCTCTCACCTAGAATACTCTGATTCCCTCTATCTAGACACGCATGCATCTCAACTCAGAAAGCTCCAACAGATCCAAAACTCTGCAGCAAGGCTTGCCCTCCCACTCTCTAGCGAGCACATCTCTGCTGCACTCTGGATACTCCGCTGATTGCCCATCAGACGATGGGCCTCTTTCAAAGACATGTACTTTACACACTTTGCCATCCATAATAAAGGCCTTGAATTCCTCCAAAACAATTTCAAACGCTACCTCCCCAAGTTCTCAGATCAGGCTCAGCACACATCCTGGTAGTGTCCCCTTCTTCATGTTCTGCAGACTAGAAGGAGCCTGCTTCTCTGTCCTTGCACCCACCCTCTGGAACTCCCTCTGCCTCACTCTCCATCTCACAGAGGATCACCTGGCTTTCAGGAAGGCCCTCAAAACCTGGCTATTACCTCCTACACCCTCAACCCCCTGCACCTCCTTACACACCTGCACCGATCAGAGGTCAGAACCCCTCCCCATGCCCACTCCGTCCCACCTGTCTGCCATTCAGTTACCTTGCTTTTCCTCTCATGTATCTCCTGAGCTCTGCCCCACACATTCCCCCTGATACGAGTACACCCCACAGCGCCCAGAAATGCAGACAGGGCTTGGTGTCCGGAGGAGTCAAGTGGACATCCAGCAACTTCCACTTGATAAGAGTGGGTTCGGCATTACACTCAAATAGGTCCTGAGGGTGAGCAACATATCACACTTAAACGCACCTTTAGGTGAAGTAATTGGATCAATTTTGAGGTGGATGAGTAGTTGCATTAAATCATCAGTGGTGCATGGCACTGACGGTAACTCTAACACATATGATGGTGGGCATTGCCGCTGCAACAAGACATCTAAGGAGGGAATGATATCACACTTGAAGAACCGGGGATGGGCAATGTACCACTCTGATATCCACACGGAGGGTGGATATGTATTGCTCTTAAATCCTATGTGAGATTAAGCACCGCCCTTGGTACCCAGATGGAACCAACACGGTTGACCAGGTTGAATGTATAGCTAACCCATTTTTTCCTTTTGCACCCCAGAACTTTGGAACATAGCCGAAGGCACGGCCTCACTTCCCCACATTTCTGCTCTCACATACAATGCAAACACTGTTACACAACACCCTTACAACATGAATGCAGCTACCATTCAAAACAAATATTCAAACAGAAGCTACTCACATAACTACCCATCCTCTTACAGACATCCTCGTGCTTTGCTTCTAGTATACGACCTCCACCCGGCCACATGCCATTCAGACATGGGTGACTAGGAGGGTCTTGGCCACCCTCTCATAGCTTTAATGGCCGAAATACACACAAGCATAATAACCCATGCTTAGTACTTTGGTCCCTCCGAGGGCGTTCAACCAACAGCACATTGGGACCATAATTATGGTGAAAGGCGCTATTCAAATGGCAAGATGAATTAATTAATTAATTAAATGAATGAATACATGAAAAATGAAAAAAAAACTCTCATGATATTATTTGGGCACGATCAGCATGAAAATGTGATTTAAAGAGGCAATTATGTCATTCATTGTTGAGACACGCTGTATGATTGTCTTTGGGTACAAATTGCATTAAAGGGTAAGAGCACTGGCCTACATTGTTTTTTTTATTTTTTTTTTTTACCATTCTTTTTTTTTTAATAAATCTTTTTTTATTGGTTTGTTAAACAGAGAACAAAAAGAAGAAAAAGAAAGGCAGCACTTTCAGCATGAGTACACAAAAGACATTAGGAGACCTATCATCAAGATCGCAATAGACAGGGTGCTCAACATATTCCTTGACAGTTTTGTGGTTCTGCGGGGGGGGGGGCTGGGGTTCGAATTCGGAAATCCGCACCCTCCACCCGGAAGCTGCGTAGGGCGTCGCCGCTGTCCCTTGTTTTGGTCTTAGCATTTATAGTTCCCATTTTCCCCATATTTTCTGGAACTTACGGGGGGAGCCCCTTGCATTATAAATTCGCCTCTCCAGGGAGGCGCATCTGTCCATTTCATTGGACCATCTGTCAATGGTTATCCCATCCCCCGAGCCCCATGTGGCTGCCGTGAGTCTCTTTCCAGCACCAAGTGCTACTCCTAGAAACAATCTTTCATGCTTGTTAAGGTCAGTTTCGCCCCCTATACCCAGTAGGATAAGCTTAGGGTCTCTCGGGATTGTGGAGCCAAGTATTCCGGAGAGGCGGAGTAAACACGCAGTCCAAAACTCCTGTAGTACCCCACACTCCCATAACAAATGGTAGAAGGTGCCCTCTGCCCTCTTGCATCGACTACATTCTGCGGTTATATCCCCATCCCAACTGGCCATTTGCGTTCTGGAGTAGTAGGACCTGTGCAGAATTCGGAGCTGAATCAGCCGGAGTTTGGCATCTATCCCTATTTCCCTCGGGGACATCAGGGCCTCCACCCACTCCTCCGCCTCTAGTGGCCCTAGGTCCTGTTCCCATTTAGCCCTGAGAATGTCAAGTTCCCTGGATCCAAAGGAGTTAATTGCCTGATAGAGGGTGGAGGTTACCTTATGGGGGATGGGGTGCGGGAGTATGTTTGTTTCCAGGGGAGAGCAGGCAGGTATATCGGCCAGGTTCGGGAGTTGGGTGTTAATGGCGTGTGTGAGCTGGAGGTATCTGAAGCTGTCCATGGGTGACAGCCCGTGTCTCGTTCGCAGGGTTTCAAAGTCCATCATTCGCCCCTCCTGGACTATGTCCGCCAGTGTGGTTATCCCTTTCCTCTCCCAGGTTTCGAAATGGCCCATTTTTTGTATTTCGGGAAGGTGTGCATTACGCCAGAGGGGTTGGATCAGGGTTGGTCTGTCTGCCCAGCCTAAGTATCTATGTATCTCCCTCCAAACTCGCTGTATGTGACGGGACCCTGTCGGCCTTGCTCTTAGGTTCCTTGGGCTATCATATAGTACGTGCAGGGGGGATGGCAAGCCAGTGTCCCCTGTCTCCACGCGGATATGTGGTAGCCGCGGGTCTCCGTGTAGCCATTCATTTGCCACTCCCGCTTGTGCCGCCCAATAATATGTACGAATGTTGGGCAGTCCTATACCCCCATCCCACACAGAGCAATAGAGCGTTTTCAGGGCAATGCGCGGCTGTTTCCCTCCCCAGAGAAGTGTGCGGAGAGTCCTGTTTATATCTGCGAATATTGTGGCCGGGATAGGGAGCGGGGCATTTTGGAGGACATACAGAAATCTCGGGAGAGCCAGCATCTTAAAAAGTGCCGCCCTCCCGAGTAATGAAAGTGGGAGGGAGTGCCAGTGGGTGACATCGTTCTCCAGTTTTTCCATTGTCGGGTGTAAGTTCAGTTTGGGGAAGTCCTCCTGTGTTTGGTTAATTCGTATACCTAGATAGGTGAAGCCCAGGATTGAAACGGAGTATGGACAGGGATCTGGGATTGCTTCCTCCCCTCCCTGTACCGGGAAGTAGATTGTTTTCTGTGTGTTGACCCGTAGTCCCATGAAGTGTTGGTATTCCTCCAGGGTTCTAGTCACAATCGGGCAGGAGATTATTGGGTTGCTCAAATATATCAAAAGGTCATCCGCGTACAGCGAGACCCGTTCCTCCCCGCCCCGTGGCCAGGCGAATCCTGTCCATCGTGTATCAGTTCTCAACCGGATTGCCAAAGGTTCAATGGCGAGGATAAACAGCAGGGGGGAGAAGGGGCATCCCTGCCTGGTCCCCCTACTCAGCTGAAACGTGGCAGATGATTTCCCATTGACTCTTACAGAGGCCTCGGGGAGGGAGTAAAGGAGTTTAACCCATGACATGAAGTATTTTCCAAAGCCCATGCGTTCCATTATGTCCCACAGGGCATCCCATCCCACTGTATCGAAAGCCTTCTCAAAGTCCACCGCCAGGAGGGCCAGTGGAGACCGGATCTCGTCAGCTCTGTCGAGGGCAATCTGGACCCTGCGGAGATTCATTCGGGTGGACTTGCCGGGCATAAATCCACACTGATCTGGGTGAGTTAGAGATCCAATCACCCCCAGCAGTCTATTGGCGAGGACTCTGGCTAGCACTTTTGCCTCCCCGTTTATTAAAGAAATGGGCCTGTAGGAGGCGCAGTGCTCCGGGGGTTTCCCTGCTTTGGGGATCACCACTATTGTCGTTTTTCGGAGGTCTGGGGGGAGGGTGCCCAATTCTCTGCTACGGAGGAACATGTCGTGCATGTGTTTCGTTGTCGTTGCGCTCAGTTTTTTCCACAGTTCTACGGGGAACCCGTTGGGGCCTGGGGTCTTCCCCGTCTGTAGTTGTGAAAGGGCTTCCCCTACCTCCTCTTCAGTGATGGCAGTGTCTAGCTGTTCTGTCTGAAGTTCAGAAAGGCGGGAGATCGTGATCTCGTCCAGGAAGTTTGGGACGTATATTGTGGGGTCTCGTATTTGTGGGGAGTATAGTTCTCTATAGTAGTTTGCGAATTCCCCCGCGATCTCAGCGTCCCCGGTTAATAAGTTCCCGCCCTGGGTTTGGATGGCCCGTACTTGTCCTTTGCTCTGCTCCCTACGTTCCAGCCAGGCTAGTGTTTTGGTAGCCTTGTCTCCTCTCTCGTATATATGGCTCCGGGCCAGCCAGTGGGCGGTTCGGGCATTATCTAAGGCCCTGTCTTTCAGGATTATTTGGGCTGTTACCAAGGCTTCATGTGCCTCCTGGGTTCCCTCTTCGAGGAATTGCTCCTCCCGCCTGGTTACCTGGGCTTCTGCTTCGGAGATTGCCTCGCTATGTTGTTTGCGGTGAGCTGCCACCAAGGATATTGCTTCCCCCCGTATGACGGTCTTGTATGCCTCCCACCTTGTTATTGGGCAGTCCACTGCCTCCACATTTAGGTCGAAATATTCCGATGTTTTATTCTCGAGCCCTTCCAGTATTTCGGGTATCCCTAAGTAATAGGTGTTTAGGCGCCAGGTGGGTTCTTGTTTTGCTGATAGGCCCTTGAGTTTTACCAATAGGGGGGAGTGGTCGGAGATCCCTCTCGCCAGGAATTCTGCGGACAATAGTCGATGGCCCATATTCCTTCGGGTGAGGATATAATCAAGTCTGGATAGGGACCGGTGTGCATTGGAATAGAACGAGTAGCCACGGTCCATTGGGTGGGCTGCCCTCCATGTGTCAGATAGCCCCATAGTTTCTGCAAAGGTGTGGAGTCTGGTCGGGATGCCTACAGCTCTGTTGCCCACGCGTGTTCTGTCCCGAGCTGTCTCCATGACCTCATTGAAATCCCCCCCAATCGCCCATGAGTCTGCCTGTTCTTCTAGTATTATGTCCTGGAGCTCGGCAAGGAGTTCCGCTGTAAGTGTGGGAGGTGCATACACTGCCACGAGGCCCCACGTCTCCCCCTTCAGTTCACCCAGCACCATCACAAACCTGCCCCGAGGGTCTGCTTTGACTTTCCTTGTAGTAAACGGAAATCTTTTATGCAAGAGGATCATTACTCCCCTAGAGCCTCTGGAGAACCCAGCGAGGTATGTGTGCGGGTAATTTGATTTCCTAAAGAGCCCACAGTTAGTACCGATCAGGTGGGTTTCTGTTATGAATGCAATGTCTGGGGAATGGCGGTTAAGGTACTGGAGTACCAGTTTACGCTTTATGCCCGACCCTAGGCCGTTCACGTTCCAAGTCAACAGGGATATCTGTTTCTTTTGTGTTATATCAGCGTGGGATTTGGTTTGGTGTCATATGTAAGGATGCGGGGTGGTTCCCATTTTCTTCTTTTGCCTGTCGTTCTAAGGTGTAACTGACGCCTGAGCCCTTCTGCCTTGCTTATTTGGTGATCTACTTTGTGTACTTCATGTGCAAACTCTAGAACCCCATCCTGTGAACCATAGGTCCCGTCCGTGCAGGTGGATATGTGCTGGCCAGTGGGGGGGACGTGTCGGTCCCACTCATATCTAGTACAAGACTTTCTGTGAACTTCTGTTTTGCAGCCCACTGTTGCTAGCGGTTGTGACATGAGGCCAGTCTCTTCCTTCTCCAAAAACCCCAAACTCCCCCCACCCCGCACTTCCCCCCAACCTGAAGTACCTGTTTCCCTAACCATTTAAACTACTAAAGAGGCGAAGGCCCCAACTCGGAGGCGGGGGGGGGGGGTCAGGAGGACCCTACCCCGCAACTTGTGTGGTTCAAAATAACCACTGAACTTAAAGTACAGCTAGCCGTGAAGAGTCCCCCTCCGGGGGTGAAGAGGTGGTAGCCGGCCAGGGCCGCCGGTCGCAAGGATCTCTTCCTGTTTCCTTGTTCCTGTCCCACAGCAGCTGCACATTTTCAGGTGTGTCCTGTGTCTATCGGGGGGCCGGGTTCCCCCGCCTCCCCACGTGGTGGGGTGACCTGTCCAGTAGGGCGGTTGTTGTCTCCATCGTTCCTGTGGGGTGTGTTTCCATCCGGTCTATTCGGGCGTGGAGTAGAGAGGACCTGTGTTTCCAACCAGTCCCAGGCCTTGCGGGGAGTGTAGAACACTTGGACCTTGCCGTTGTGGTATACTTTGAATGTTGCCGGGAAGAAGAGTGCATATTTGATGCCCAGGGGGGACAGTTTCTTTTTGATAGAGTCGTAGGACTGTCGCAACTTCTGGACCTCCCTCGTGTAGTCGGGGAAGAGCCCGATTCGGTGACCATTGTAGGTGATGGGGCCGGTCGCCCTTGCCATGTGCAGTAGTGTGTCCCGGTCCCTGTAGTTCATGAGTTTTACGATCACCGTTCTTGGGGGGGCCCCCGGAACTGGTCTGCCCGTCGGAACTCTGTGTGCTCTTTCTATTGAGAAGAATTTAGAGAGCTGCTTGGGAGCCATCAAGTCCGCTAGCCAGTGTTCCAGAAAGAGCTCCATAGAGGGCCCTTCCTCTTTCTCGGGAAGGCCGAGTATGCAGAGGTTGTTCCGGCGGGACCTACCCTCACTATCTTCGGCTCTGTTTTCAAGTGTGGTGATTTTCCGTTCCATTTGCTCAAGGCGGCTTCCCAGGTTTTTAACCGTGTCCTCGGTGTCTGATATTCGTTGTTCTGCTTCCCCAACCCTGGTAGTGAGGTTCCTTAAGTCTTGCCTCACAAAGGACACCTCGGAGGCCAACCGTCTATTTTGGTCTCTACCGAGGTTCTGGAGTCGTTAATTGCTGCCATGATGTTGGTGAGGGACAGCGTTTGGGCCTCACCCCCCTTAATAGTCTCATTTTCCACCCCACTAATTGGGTCCGGGAGAGCCACCGGGGTGCTCATCGTGTATTTGTCTATTTTGTTCTGGGTCGCTCCCCTACGGGGCTGATCCTTGCCCATCCTGACCCTGTGGGGCGACTCTAGGTGCGGGTGTGTCTCCTTGGGTTGAGGTTCCTTCCTGGATGGTCTTCCGCCCTCCGCTCCGCCCCTGTGGTCTCCTGTGTGTCGTTGGCTGGTGGCCTTATCACTGTTTGCGCCGCACTGCTTAGGCCCTCATCTGGCCTTGGCCTGCACAATCTGGTGCTATGTCCCGTATGGCCTAGCGCAGGGCCTGCTTTGTCGTGTGGTTCCGGGGGTGATTATGCCGGCAGAGGGTGGTGTTGCCGGGCTGGCAAGTCTGAGCCTGGGGGGGGGGGCGAATCCCTCGTTTCTTCAATACGTGGCGGGTGCTTTTTGGGCTGCCCGATGGCAGGGGGCCCCAGTTTGCAGTACCTGGTGCAGTCCTCCAGCAGGTCCGCTTCGATCCGCCGGTAATTTCACCTCCCCTCCCCCAGCCGTCGCGCATGCCCCCCCCGCACTCGATGTTCCCCCTCGACCCAGGCGGCCCGCACACAGCGGGGGCCGGGGAGGGAGAGCCCGCACGGTTGCCGCACCGGGGGGGGAGGAGGCAGCCCCAGTCCCTCGGCACCGGCGGCTACGGCTGTAACGGAGGCCCAGGGGGGGAGGGGGAGGCGGGGGGGGAGGGTCCTCACCTCACGCCTCGCTGGGCGATGATTCCGATCCTCCAGCAGCAGTCCCGCGGCCCGGGGCGGTGAACCCGCAGCGATCTCCGAAGTGCCCAATGTGTCCTTGGCGGAGCCGCGTTGGTCGCGACTGGTGTTCGCGCCGGCTCACTCGCGCGGCCCGCCTCGCGGCCCCGCGGCCCCGGCCGGGCTTTCACACGGTGCGGGAGGCTCCGGCAGGTCCGATTTTCCTCTGGATTTTTCGGAGGGGGTGCCGGTGCATTCCCCCACCGTGGTGCGAGGTGCTGGTCAACAGAAGGGTCGAAGGAACGGCAGGATTATGGAGGATTTAGGCGGCCCTGGCGGAGCGACGTGAAGCTAGGTCTTCATTCGGCGCCCGCTGGTGGCGACACTGGCCTACATTGTTGATACAGGGTGGGTGATTTTCTTTAATCCCACCCAGATAGAAACATGTGTTACAGTGAAACTATTTGTATATATTTATGGGTCAGTCCTCAAGCTTTTTGCTAGGCACAAGTAAGATGTGTTTTACAGTGGACACACCAAAATATATTATTGATAGAAGACTCATGATTTTCTTTGGGCTGTTGCTAGTATGAAAGCGGGCAGGTGCTAACATCGAATCCTGAGACATGCCACATGATTGCCTTTTGGAGCACTGCACATCAACATGTGTTCTGCAATGGCATTGCTAGCATGTATTGTTGAGATGGGTATCATGATTTCTGTTTGTAACGAGGCAGCATGAAAAGCTGCTCAACAATAGGAAAGCTGATGTGTATCATTGAGAAAAAATTCAAGATTTTCTTTGGGCACTGCAAACATGCAAGAAGAGCAGTCGTTGTAGCATTGTCAAGACAGACTTCTTAATCTTTGGACACAAACAGATGGGCAATCTTCCTTTGCAGTGGCAACTCTGGCATAGATTGTTAAGACAGGAATAAGTATAATTTAATGATTTCATGATTTCTCATACAGAACTGTTTGGGAATTCTATGGGTTTAAAAGGTTTCTCGGGTGGTGCAATCCACACAACTACCACTGAACTGTTGTAGGATTATGGAGTGTGCTCAGGCAAATTTGGGTGAACCTGTTAAACTGTATTCGTACAAAACCGCCTTGTTATGAATATTGGCCTAAGCCCATTCGGGTTGCACAGAAAACGGCGTTTGAAATTTTTCGATTTCTTCGCCGCCATTTTAAGAATCATCTGCCATTTTGATTTTAACTCCTGCTTGTGTTCTAAAATGGTGAACTGTGTTTTCAACTTGCCGCCGAGCCGAACGACCTTTGAGTTGTGTCAACATTTAGGCTGACCGAGAGCAGGCTGTTTGTTCTATGCAAAGAAACCTTGGGACTCGCATGAACTGCAATTCAAGTGTTGTCTGCGCTCACAAGCCTCATCCTCATCTAAACAGCGGAGCAATGTAGAGCAAACTCAAACTGTGTGCTTTGGTTGTAATATATTGTGTTCTTTCTTGAAACTAGGCTTACTGTGGATCAGAGAACCAATGTCACCATTGTAACTTCATGGACATGCAAACTTGTTAAATCCGTTGTACAATAATGTAATATTTGTCATGTGAACTGGGCACGAACCCTAGCATGTAAATTTTTAGTTTAGAGAGGGGCTCGACAATGTTTGAAAAATTGTATAAAAACGTCTGTGTTAAAATGTCCAGCACTGTTAGGCAGAATCCTGTGCAGTTCCCTTGGGGAACACTGCAAGAAGATTAAGACCACGGGAGTAAGTAGTAAGCCCAATTGGTAGCAGTCGCACCACCCAGATTTGCCTGGAAGCTGTGGCTGAGCAGTCAGACTTCTCTCAAGATGAGTAGGGCAGTATACAGAGGATACACAATGGGGTTAAAAACACAGTAGAGCAAGCAAACACTGACCAGAGCTTGGTATCAAAAGTATATAATTATTTATTTAAAACACACTTTAGGAAATACACTAAGCACTATAGATCAAAGCAAGTTCAAACACAATCAGAAAACTATGCACACCTCCCTTAATAATTATTAGACAAGTCTAGGTCAAAACACCACTATTTGTAAAAACAGATGTGAGTGCGTAACTTAGATGGCACTCCAATAATTACGTTAAAGGGAGAGAAAAAGGCAGGTCACGAAAATAAAACAGTTCCCAACACTTTTCTAAGACCACAGCAAGTTAGTGAAGGCAGAGTCTACTGTAGAGCCAAAGCTCATAGGCCAGGCCCACTTTAAATGGAGCAAGGTGGAATATGCCCAAGATCACACAGTTTAAAATGCACTAAAGTCTTTGCAAAAATGTTCAAAAGAGGTTGATTTGATGCAAAAGGTAAAGTTAGAAGGTCTGGGGGCCAACCCAGTTGGAAAGCCAGGGATTTAAGGGTCACCTTTAGCAAACCGTGGAAAGGGAGGCCAGGTGGAACACAGTACCTTTAAAAGTGAGGAAGCTCCAGCGGTGGCAGTTGTTCCTGGCAGCGGTGCAGTTCGTGGTTTCGACCAGGGGAAGAGAAGATCTTGTCGAGACTGACGATTCCAGATATAAGGAAAATTCCAACAGGATTTTATAAAGAAATAGAATCTGTCTTGCATTCGTCAGTTTTCATGCTGGGTGATATAGACTTGTAGTTCCCTGTGATCCTACCTGCAGATTTATGGAAACAGATTAGAACTGTAGATGATTTGGCAGGATTGGGTGACACATGGGTTAACTTGGTTCGGATAGATGGAGAATGGAATGCTGGTGAGAGACCGCCACAGGTGATATTGACGCTGCCAGACAGAACAGTAACTGAGTTGAAGAATTTAGTTCCAGAGAGAAGAATCATTTGGAACAAGCATTAGCTTGCATCCAGGGGAAATCTGAAGGCGCTACCAAGTTTTTTAATCAGTTTGAACAAGTGTTTTCAGATTTTAGTGGTCAGGATTTGAGTACTGAGTCAGGAAAAAGATTGTTTGTAGATACATTTGTGCGTGGATTTTTGCCTGATATCCAATCACAAATTATGACTTCCGAAAGTGCCTGCCAAGCAAAATCACAGTCTGAAGTATTGCACATGGCTCAGTATTATGAAAATAGGGTCAACAATGAAAAGGAGAGGACAGAAAAGAAGAAGGGAGACTTGAAGACAAAAGTATTATTGCAGCAAATATTAAGAGGAACTAGAGGTGGGAATACACAGTGTAGAGGTCAGTTTGCACCACAGAGTAATGCGCAAATGGGTCCTGTACACATGAACCAATGTGCCTATTGCAGATAAGAAGGTCATTGGTAAGCACAATGCCAGATCCTTCAGCAGCGATCAAATAACACATATGGTACCATGGGTAGACAATCCGGAGGCCGTCCTGGGATAGAGGGTCCTGGTAGAAGTCAGTTCGCTCAGAATCAACAGTGATTTTCACAAGATAGTAAGCAGCATGGTGTTGATAATAGGACAATTTTTGATAATCCTTCGACTGTTTACCTTTCTGAGGATCTTTAATTTGATGATGTACTGTTCCATTAGGACAGCCTGAAGCAGAGTCTGAAAACAGTTCCTATTCCCGTCGATCATAGAGGGCCCTAGGTAGAAATGAAGGTGGGGAATAGGAAGCATCTATTTTTGATGTGATACAGGAGCACAGAAGTTCCCCGTTGATCATTTGTGGATTCCAGATATTCCACTGTCAGGGCAGAACAACATTTCTGGAGGGTTCTCTGATACGCCAGTGGTTAGTCTGGTCTCTCAGCCGGTACCGATTTCACTAGGGCTATTCACTGATTCATGTCCATTTCTTTTGACAACAAATTGTAGCGAAAATGTGTTGGGGTTGAATCTGTTGAAAAAATGTAATGCAGTAATGTATTGTTCTCGGAAGGAGTGCATTTGACAATTTCACCTCAGCGAACTTCTGTTTCACAATTCTTGACTAGGCCTTGCCCGACTGAATTGGATAAAGTTCCAGCATGTTTATGAGCAGTTGATGATAATGACATTTGTATTTTACAAATTGAACCTGTTAAAATTGTGTTGGAACCAGGTGTTAAGCTACCACGGTATAAGATTTCAGTTGACGGTGAGCAAGCTTTAAAGAGTATAGGTTCTGATTTTGTACATCGAGGAGTGATTGAGGAAATTGCAGGAAGTTTGTATAATAGTCCGATTCTACCTGTGTATAAGAAAGGGGATAATGCAATTCCTTTCTGTTTTATTATTGATTTACGTGCTATCAATAAGATTGTTGCTCCACAATTTCCAATTGTGCCTGATGGGACTACAATATTAAAAATGATTCCAGCTTCAGCTACTCATTTTAGTGTTGTGGATCAAAAGAATGCTTTCTTTAGTATTCGTGTACATGTTGACAGTAGATATTTGTTCACGTTCACCTTAGGGGGGTTGCTCGTTTACATTCACTTGTGTTCCACAATTATACACTGAGAGTCCAAGCATTTATAGTAGAGCTTTGAAGGAATAGCTTGATACACTTGAGTTGCCTTCCACTTGTACGTTCTTGCAGTATGTTGATGATCTTCTTTTAGCTGCAGATTCAGATGTTGCTTACAAGGAGGGTACTGTGTTGCTGCTTATTCATCTAGCAGAACATGGGCATAAGGCTTCATTGAAAAGGTTTCAGTATTGTCGACAGGAGGTTGCCTATTTAGGCTATTTCCTGTCAAAGGAGGGGACAAGACTGACACATGAACGGATACAAAGCACAAAGCATCTCTAGCATGTCTGTCCCAAATACACAGAAAGAGGTCAGAGCCTTTATAGGGATGGCCTCGTACTGTAGACAGTGGATCCATAACTTCTCATTAATGATAAAACCAATGTTGGCATTGACAAAAAAGGGCATTTCTTTTGGCTGTGTTAACGCAGGAACATGGAGGGAAGAATAGACAATGCAGTTATTTTTCCTCCACGCTTGACCATGTTGCATACGCTTTGCCGAGATGTTTGAGAGCTGTTGCTGCTGCATCTATAAAACAAAGTGAGGGTATGGTTCTGGGTCACTCCTTAACCATGATAGTACCTCACTCTGTAGACATTCTATTAAACAGAATGCAAATAAAACATCTCACATCAGCACGATTAACAAGATACAAGCTGATTCTATTTGCACTGCATATCCAAATTAAGACATGTTGCGCATTAAATCCGGCCGAACTATTGCCTCTTCTGCAAGAAATTGCTTTCAGTGACAAGATGTCACCTGACTGCCTCTATACCACAGAACAAGAGACTAAAGGCAGAATTGACTTAAATGATACACTGTTAAAAGATCCACAAGGGGAGCTGTTTTGCGATGGCTTCTGCTTCAAACATCCGGATGGTGCATCCTCTGCTGCTTATGCCATCACTACATTAAGCACTATTGTGGAAACCAAAATAATTCCACATAAATCTGCACTGGCAGCAGAGATTATTGCATTGACTCGAGCTTGTGAACTTTCTGAAGTGCTTAGTGTGAATATATTTACAGACAGTCAGTATGCCTTTGGGGTGGTTCACAACTTCGGTAGATTATGGGCAGAGAGAGGTTTCTTGACCTTGCAGGGAACTAAGATACAACATGGCACTTTGATAGTTTGGCTACTCTCAACACTTGGGCTTCCTACTCAATTAGCGATAATGAAGTGTCCAGCACACCAGAAATTAACAGATGATGTGGGGAGAGGAAACACTTTTGCTGACAGTATAGCCAAACAGACTGCCACCGATTTGCATTCCGAAATGTATGTAACAAAAGATGTCACTAACACTTGTATAATAGATGTAGGAATTGGTTGTATAAAAGACATTCAGGCTGATGCCACTTCAGAAGAGCTTAAGCAATGGGCTGAGGTTTAGCAAGTTTAGACGATGAAGGTTGTTGGGTGATAATGGAGAGCAAAGATGGATGTTGCCCGATGCTTATGTCACCACTATGGTTACAATGGCTCATGGTCCAACTCGTATATGAGCTAGAAAGATTTGTAAACTGTTAGAACCTGTCTGGGTGAATGTAAATATCTTGAAAACTGCTGAGCATTTGGTACAGAATTGCATGTTAGGCTTACAGCACAATTTAGGGAAATGTACATCGACACTGAGGGGTAGTTTTGGTCCCCCCTCTGTGCCTTTTGAGGTTATACACTTCCATTTCATTGAAATGGTGTGTTGTCAGAATTACAAATATGTTCTGGTTGTTATTTGTGCTTTCAGCAAATGGGTCGAAGCTTTCCCTTTAAAAGATGCCACAGCAATGACAGCGGCAAAAACCACGCTGAAGGAATATTTTCCTAGGTTTAGTTTGCAGAGGGTCATTTGGTCGCACAATGGTCCACATTTATCACTGCTGTTATCCTGCAAGTATGCATGGGTTTACAGATTGATAAATGGTTCCATTCGGCCAGGCACGATCAGAGTGCCAGATATGTAGAAAGAATAAATTGGCTAAAATATTTGCCAGTAGCAATTTGAAATGGCCAGATGCCTTACCGATAGCTCTATTGTCCATGCGGATGACCGCACAAACGTAAACTGGGCTCTCTCCCTATGATATAATCATGGGGAGACCCACCAATATTTGGAATATAGCCAAACCCAAATGGTTAAAAGCTGTAGAGCATTTGCTCCTTTCTGAGTACTGTGACCAGTTAACTCAAAAGTTGTATTTGATTTATCAACAGGTGTGAGAAGCCCTCCCAATAAAATACGAGGGGCCAGGTCATCGACTCCGACCCGACGACTGGGTGCTCATTAAAGCATTTGAAAGAGCATCCTGTCTTGCAACTTGGTGGAAAGAACCGTTTCAAGTCCTTTTGGCCTCACAGACCGTTGTACGAGTAGAAGGAAAACGACACTGGATCCACACAACGCACATCAAGAAGATACCGTTTCCTCTGCCCCACAACAAAGGGGAAGAGAAAGAGATTGTTCACTCTTTTCCTCATCATAAGTCTGTTCTAACTGACACCGAGGGTGTCCCAGAAATCCTTCCTGAGCCTGTGGGGCTTGGGGAGAATGCCACTTTGCCTTCAAGTTTTTCTTTGGATCTTTCTGCACCATTGAGCAATCTTGCAATCTTGCTTCTGCTCCATCGCTTCCTTCAGGAAGCGACGACAGTGT
Organism: Ambystoma mexicanum; assembly: GCF_040938575.1. Lineage (NCBI taxonomy): Eukaryota > Metazoa > Chordata > Amphibia > Caudata > Ambystomatidae > Ambystoma > Ambystoma mexicanum. Next base: position 1,319,437,394 of record NC_090929.1, on the reverse strand, counting down.
GTTCGCAGGTCACACCGCACCTGGAGTCTTGAGGTATTTCAGCCTGCAGAAAAGCACATGCAAAATACTTACCGCATTAAGAGTGGTGCAGTCACCATAACAGAATTAGAAGATGTATGGTATGACCTATCCCGGAACTGTTGTAAGATCGGGAAATCACAAGCACAAATTTGTGCTGGAATCATCTGTATGACAAAAAAGATGAATTAGATGTACACGTGTGAAGGTGCAATTGTGGAATACATTTACACAGTAAGCTGGTCCCAGGCGCATGGAGACAACGTGAGCTAGCATCAGGACTAACATACACAGTTAAACCGAGGGCCATATACTAGTGTGGATCAAAGGTCTTCAATAGAATAGATGCGATTAATCAGGCATCTGAACCACTGCTATATGAGGAACCAATTCACCAATTCGAGCAGTGTAGTAAAAATACTGGGTACCTGCTATTAATGAGAAAACACGAAGGCTGTAACACATATGACTGTGACGAACTACATGGACCAAGGCCCGGAATTAGTATAATGGATGGCCCTCTGTTTATTGCCAGTGGTGATACTACTAAATAGAGGGGAGAGAGGCATTTAGATCACTAGGGTGCAATATATGACCTGAATGGCTTACCGCGTTCCACGCATGCCTCTAAATCGATCCAGTATGGAGACGAAGCAAAAGGGGCAACCCAAAGGAGTGCCGTAGTGCTGAAAGATTCGGTGGTTACCAAATACAAGAGCTTCTCCTCAGGATAGTGTAATGTCGGACACCACTGAACCTCTGCCTTACGTGTTAGTCCAATGCGCATGTCTAAAAGGCAAGCACATTGCCTAGTCACCTGTCTAGCGACCAATCAGATGATACGCTGCCACGTGTCTCGAGGCTACTCACGTGATGCAACAAGTGTCAAGTATCAGACGCCACAAGATCTCTGCCACACTTATTAATCTAATGCGCATGTCTAGAAGACAAGCACGTTGCCTAGTTGCCTGTCTAGCAACCAATCCGATGGTACGCAGCCACGTGTCTCGGGGCTGCTCACATAATACAAGCCAGGATGTGGACTTTCTGATATACAAGCAAGGTTGTAGCCATTAATAGAGCTGGTGAACCTGGGCGAAACCTCGGGACCTCCAAGCTCCACCTAATTGCAATTAAATTCCACAATGTAACTAAAGGGGGGGAGAAAAAAAAAACAAGCCACATGGTGCACCTCACAAGTGTTGCATGGTATCCAACATTGGAGGAATAGTTGGCCCCACTACAGAAGTAAATAAAGAAGGGCGCCCAGGTTGGAGACCACTATATGCAGTCCAAAAAGTGCCTATGTGCTCCAATTAGAGTCAACATAAGGGACCCTTAGATGTTGGGTTCCAAGGTTCTAATGTGTTGAGACCTTTCATAAGTGTCTTAAGATTAAAGGTCCATAACTGTTCCTTCTATGCCAAATTGTTTGACATTTGCACAGCATTAGATGCCCTTACTTTTACAACAGAGAACAATAACAGCTGGTACACACTATGTCCCATCTCTACAAAATGCAAAACCATAGGGGAATTCAAGTTACCTTTTCTTATTTTTGAGTGATGTTCATTGATGCACACATTCACTTCTCTTGTGGTTTCCCAATGCAAAGCATTTTGCATGGGCATTGCACCGCATAGATCACATTTTTACTTTTACATGTCGTAAAAATTCAAAGATCCCAAATTATACCTTCTGCAGAAAAAGAAGTAATCTTTTTAGAATAGTTGCAGGCCATACAAGAGGTACATGGATAGTGGCACACTACCGGGCTAAAATTAATATCTCTAATAGTTGTAAATTTAAATATATATTATACTGGCTCAAGTTTTTTTTTTCTGCTTAAGCTTTTTACTATTTTTGAATGAAAACAGAGGTCTTTGCAATTTAATTTCAGATGAGTTAAGAATCTGCCTATTCTTAAGAATAATGGCTCTGATCGCGTTGACAGAATGTGGAAACACATACCAACTGCTCCTGATTCTTTGTTCTAGTTTTAGGAGAGAGCAATGACTCACGGTTAGCACACTGTGCCCTTTTCCTGGAATGTTTAATCAGTTCTTTTGGATATCCCCACTCAAGGAGTCTGGTTTCCATAATGTCTGCATGTTTGTTAAAATATGTAATGTTGGTCCAATTACGGCAGAGCCGAAAGAACATGCCATAAGGTAAATTATGTAGCAGACTTATAGGATGTTTGCTATCAAACTTAAGCGTAGTGTTTCTTTCAATCGGTTTCCTATATGATTCAGTCTGAAGGAACCTGGCTTTATTAAAAATAGACAGATCTAGGAAGGAAATTCTTGTGATGGAATGGTCAAATGTGAAATGCATGTTTGGATCGGCCTGATTCAGCCATTCAACAAACAACAGTAAAGATTCAACATTGCCTTCCCATATCAGTAAAATGTAATCAATGTATCTACTATATAGTTTGATCTGCTCAACAAACGGATTAGTATTGTCCAGGCCTTTACCCTCCTATAACAGGGCCATAAAAATAAGGGCCAAGTTAGGAGCAAAGGTGCAGCCCATCGCATTACCCTTGCTTTGTAAAAAATATTCATCTTTGAACTTGAAGAAACTGTTGGACAACAACACCTCGGCACATTTAGACAAAAAGTCAGTGGGGACATTATGTGGAAGAAGCCGTCTATCCAACATAGTTCTTAAGCTGTGGATCGCTGTATCTTGGGGTATATTTGTATAAAGGGCTTCAATATCAAACGTCAGCAAGATTTGTTTATTGGGATCAAGAGCTAGGCCTTCTACCAGATTAATGACATCCTTGGAGTCCAGGAGAAAAGTGGGTGAAGCCGTAGCTAATGGTTTAATGAAGAAGTCGATGCAATTAGACAGGGGTTCAAGTATCGACCCACAATCCGATACAATCGGGCATCCTGGTGGATTTATATTATCATTATGCACTTTAAGCATATTATATAAGAGAGGGGCCGTTCTTCTGAATAGTTAATAAATTAAGATTCTTTGATGGAAAGGAATCCCTCCTGTCTGGCTTCTTCTGTAAGCTGAAGTATATTTTTTCTTAATGACACTGGCTGGTTGTTAGCTATCTTGGTGTAGTGGCCTGGGATACTTAAAAGTCTTGCCACTTCTTGGTCATAAGAGTTCGCTTCCCATACCACTATCCCTCCACCTTTATCGGCAGCTTTAATAACTATTGATGGATCTTGCGTCAAAGTTTCTATGGCATGAAATTCTGATAGTTTTAAGTTGGGCCTGGGCGGATTTCTTGGATGTTGAATAAGATCTTCTATTTCTTTGAGCACCAGTTTTTCAAAAATCACAACCTTTGGGGGATGTCGACCAAATTGGGAGTAAAGGATGATGGTCTAGTAAGCCTGGAGATGTTCGGTTCAATAATCATAGTATGGTCCATGAAATAGAACCACAAGCTGAGTTTTCTCAGAAAGCTTTTAACTTCACTTATCAGGGACATCACACTGGGAGTTTGAGTAGGGACAAAGGATAGTCCCCGCTTGAGAATAGATCATTCAGAAGATGTCAAGACTCGAGAAGATAGATTAAAGATGGGCAACACTTCATCTACCATCTGTATGCTCGATTGCGCGTCTGAAAGTCCTGATGCGTTAACCCCTGCAGGGGGGAGGGGGGGAATCTGCATGGGCATGCTGTGGGCTGCTCGACCTTTGGGGGCATTTCTGTGGCCTCTACACCACCCCTTCCTCGAAAAGGGTAGTCTCTCACTGCTTGATTGGTCGGGTCGTCATTTACTGAATTAATTGAAGAGGTGTCAGAAAATGTGACCCATCTCCTGTTATCTATTCCCATATTGGAACCCCGTTTGGTCTTCCAAAATGTTTGAGGGCTAAAGTCTTCTGCAAGATAAGGGTAAACCTGCTCTTTTTTAACAGCTGTCTTTCTTCAGTTTATTAGTCTTTTTTTAATAGTAACACTTTTAAATTCCTGGAAAGATTTCTCTATCTGTCCCAGTTTCTGTTTGGCTTCAAGAATCACCACATTAGTAAGAAATTATTTTTCTTGTTCTACCAATGCTTCCATAATCTTGCCACTGACTCGTTGGGCTGTGGTTATCGTTAATACTAACAGGTCACAGCTGCATTTAGTGGCCACTTGGCTAAATGCAACCTTGTATTCACTGTCGTCCAAAAAGAGACATGGGCTAATCTTCACTTGCAGCCCCTGTGGTATAATGCTGGATTGCAAGTATTCTTTCAATACATGTCCGTTCATTTCTGTACGGAATTGTTTCTTTTTTGGTCTTAGCAGGGCTTCACTTGAGGTCCCATGGCTTGACATGGGCAAGTTCTCAAAGAATGAGGGGCCCTCAATGAGTTCCGCTATCTGTACCTCCGTGAAGGAGATGGTATCTGATTCCGCCATGATACCATTCCACTCCACCACCCAAAGGTGCACCAGTTGACACACTGAAAATTAAATTGCCATGGCTATATGGTTGCACCTAACATGGCACCCTGCCTCCTACCATTCTACACCAAACTCGGAGTGAACTCTGCAGCTATTCATTGACAATGCACCTTGTGAGCTAGTCCACCAGCTGCACCTGCTACCGCATATCTGTTCTCCCTGTGACGTCAGGACACATGAGCCCAGCAGTGAATTGCCACATCATCCCAGAGGTGAGTGCCAGCTCAGGGGGGTTCCTGGTTTCGACCATCCCATTAGGGAAATCCAACAGTGGTTTCTCACTCTCAGATTTCCCTCCTGCAATCTGGCATTTATTACCATCTAAGGGGAATAGCAAAAAGACAAGTGTGTGCTGTTCAGCTCCTGCAACTCCCTCTTCCTCTGTCTCATTGTTGTGACTGAAATTATAATACAGGTCAGAGCCTTTAGAAATTACTAATTAACTATTGGGAAGTAATCCTTTTGAATCGATGGAAACGAATCTTCCAACAGCTTCCAAGTGATAGGAAGATATTTGTCAGAAGTCACAGTTAAATATTCTTTTTTTAAATGCCTGGAGAGCCATTCACATTTAGAAATGACAGTCGAAAAATAATCCTTCATAAAGCACCTTCCTGTTGTAAAACATCTGGTGAGAAGCAAATACAGAAGAGAAGTATGTAATGACATAGCAGTGGTTTTGTTAAATTGGTGCAAAGTAGCATCTATCCAGTGTTTTTCCTAACTTTGTTGTTTTTCCTAACTTTGTAGGCAAACTTAAAACACCTGAATCCCAGAGAGAATAGTCCCATATGCTTTACCAAACTTATTTTATCAATAAGGCTGCATTTCAAGGTACAGCGGGTATCCCTCTAAGAACCCCAGTTTTCGTTTCGCTACGTGCAGCACTAAACCAATTAGTTATGTGCAGCACAACATTGAAGGCAAGGGGTGTACACATACCATCCAACAGTACATATAAAAAAAGAGTTTTACATAACATTCATTTTAAAAATCTAAACAATATTTGGTAGTAAAATGTTTACAAATATCTGCAAGCATTGCCCCGTGGTGATACTGTTCTGCTTACAACACAACACATCATCCTGCTGTTCTATTTCTAATGATGCATACACGATAAGTACTGCCACCCAATAAGAATGCTTGCTTTAAATTGAAATGCACAATTACATTGTAATGAGAATGCGTTCGCTTCAAAACCTGCATTGTTTTAGAAATGTATTACTCGATGTTAGTATCAAGAACATCAACTGATTTGTGAAAAAAACCCAAGTGATTTATAATGTTAATTAAATAAATAAGTAATGAAAACCTGCATTCAGTGCATACATGTTGCATAGCATGTGAGGTGCAACATGGAAAATACTGTAACATAGTCTGTACTATCAATTTACAAATCTAAAGCCTGCTAATATTAACACTATGCAGAACTAGAATTGTATTGAGGAACCCCATAGACCTTTACCAGATGCTTTGGTTCTGGTTTCCTGACCAGTTAAGCTCTCTTCCAAAATGCTATCCTGGTGAGCTATTCATATGTGGTGGATGTTTTGTCATTTAATAACTTATCTTTGAAGTGCACGCGTGTCTTGATGCAGTGTTTCCTGAAATATCCGCTTCTTCTTATTCATGTCATGGATAATATGTGAAATCCTAGCACATACCAAAAGCACACCATCACTGCACTAAACGTGAACAATCCACATGCTGTAAACACTGTAATAAAAGGAAGGTTGATGTATCCCCTCTCAGCCCCATTGGAACCACACCCACCATGGTGCAGTGGGTCAGTGCAGTGCCTAAACAGAGAATACCATGACATACAGCACTGCACTGTGACATGTAGTACCATCCAGCATTTGAGGACACTTATGGTGCAAATGATTAACGCTGAAGCAGACCAGGCAACCCTGTGGCTCTTCAAATCGGCTGGCTGGTCCCTGGACATTCCTCCACCCCCATCTTGGTCTACACACCCTGCATTCCCAGACACTACCGGAGACTGTGTGAGCTGCTCCCCACTGTTCCCTCCCATGATTGAGTTTAGATCTCTTGCTGCCAATGTGCCCCCCCATTGCTAGCTCCCCACTCCCCTTTTCCCTGCTTCCGTCACTCTGTTATTCTCTCTATGATTGTCAAGCACTCTGTTGCTTCTTGAACCTAAGTCTGCGCTCAATAAATACTCTAATAATAATAACAATAATAATAATACTAATAATAAGGATAACAATAAATCTGTTTGCTTTTAGGCATACCCGCTTTGAAGGAAACAAGAAATAAACGGGTGTGGGGTTACTCATCGAGATGCATGGTACGTTGGAAAGGGTTGGAAAGAGTACGTGAAATAAGTTGGACAACTATTGCAATTATAAAACCTTTTTTCATAATTGATCCATTCCACATCCTATCTATCTCTACAATTAGAAAACGGCCTTTAAATATTGCTTGATTGTTTCGCCACTTGTGACAAAAAGAGCAAACCATTTGTGGGATCAGGGGGGGGGGGATACTGCTGATGCAAACACTTTGGCCTATGAGAAATCGCAATGCTGTAAAATGGCGGGATGTAGCGGGCCAGCGTGCTGTACTCGCAAAGAAAGAAAGCAATGCATATATCCATGCATGGCATGTCAGTGGAAATATATCACTGCATGTTTTTTTGTCGCTGTTTCCCTTGAGATACAGTATAATAGAAATTAGGTGATATTGAGATTATTTTAGAATATATTTTCAAAAAGATAAATATCCCAGATGCTTCCAATTTACCTTGCGTGTACCTCATACATTTTGCCACATCCTGAAGGCATATGGTGACAGGCAGTTCCATTCTCTTAGATAAATAAACTTAACATCGTCTGCCTTAGAGTGATAGAATATCCAAGGGAAGTTTGATACTGCAAGTATTACAGATCAGCAGATCGAAAAGGAGAGTGAAGGTCAGTCATGTGTGTCAGGTGCTTCCTCATTTAAAATTAAATAAGTATACTTAAATTAGCAGTGGTTTTTCGCAGTTAGGTCACAGCATGCAGTGACTACTTTGCTCGTGGCATGCTGTAAATATCAGAACCTGCACGCAGCACTAATTCCCAGGTTACTCATTTCAGACGGTTGCAAGCAATTCTAAGTTCATTGAGGTTATCCCTATGTTAATAGAACGCTCAGAGGAGAGGAGTATGAAGTGCCAATACAAGGAAGTACAGTATTACGGTAATCATGTGCACAATGTTTCTTGAAGAGGAGGTCATTTAAAGTAGTGAGAAGGGGGTGAAAATGCGTAGCATGGTGCTTTTACTGGCGAGGGCCCATGTCTGCCACACCTGTCAACACTTTGATGAACAAGCACCCGCTTATGTATTTTGGCGTATAGTGCTGTGCCATGCTGCAAGCCCCAGCCTGCGTTGTCTCTCCCACTCACATTCACGTTTGGGTTTGTTGGATAGTAACTGCGTTAACTGAGATCTGTGTTGAATCCTCTTATCTTTGTCTGCATTACTTTACCTATGTTTACCTACTGACTTTGCCTTTGCATACACAATCTATATGGCATATGGAGGCACACATTACTCACAGGGACGTCATTTGACCAAAATGCCAGGGGTAGCGCAAGTGACATCACATGACCCATAACCCCCTGATGACATCACAGGAAGTGATGCTATTTGACCCACCCCGAAGTGATATAGCGGAAAGCTATGGAACACGACCTTTCACCCGTTGACAAAACAGTGTGGCATCACATAGCATTGTACACTACGAAAAATATGGTTACAATATCACTATAATGTGATGTACATTTCATACAGGAATGGATCGCCATATGTATCGCTAAAATCAGTGTGTATAGGCCCATATTACCAAATTACTGTGCATGCAAGCAGACATCCATGACCAATGATAATGATGTGTTATTATATAGCACTTACGTTTAAGCACTTTATATAGAAAAATATACACCCAATTTCACCCAACCTGTGTTGGTACTTATTTATCAACTTCAGAAGGATGAAAGGCTGAGTTGAGGCGTTTAAGAACAGACTAAATCAGTGACTCCCCCCCTGAAGTGTGCCTGAAATAAACCTTTAATGAGTCTAGCAATTATTGTATAGAATTCCAAAAAGACACATTATTTTGTATTCCTATTCTTTCTTATTTAGGGCCAGTGCTGAAAGTGTTAGACTTGTGGCACTCCTGTTCTTATTTATTTTCTTCTTTTTAAGGGGCCTGAAAAAGAAAGTCAGCCACTCCAGAAGTAAAGATCCACATGTTGCTGGCCAGTCCTCTTTTGAAAGTACCTTTGGAAGTCTTGTATGGAGGTAGTTTCTTTTGTATCCCTCAGTGTGGCGTACCATGGTGCTAACGATCACACGGGTGTTTTAATCTACACATGGATTTAATGTTGCAATACTACACGATAAGGGTGACTCTACCTGGGTGTTGCGATAGCGCTGCATGCTCTTTTCTAATGATGAGTCTATCTCTGTGGTTCTTATATTAACTGAGGTTTTTTATGCTTATGAGTTAACAGTGGCTAAGGTGACAATTATTTGTGGGTGTGGTGCTATGATTTCTCCATTCATTCCTTTTTTTCATTTCCTTACGTCGTTATTTGTCCACTCTCCCATAGACAACTTATTGGTTGTTCTAGGTTTGCTTGTAGGTCCATTTGAGATTTCTGGCTACCTGTGAGCCCTTCTTCAATCGTTTGCAAAATTGACAGAGGAATTTTGAAGCTAGCGAAGTATGCACTGAAGGCATCAGCTACGCTAATAATAATCAAGGTATATTGTGTATATCTGTGATGGTCAAGGTAGTTATTCTACCCTTGAGCTTTGTCCAGTGACTTTGATCTTTTTGGGGAGGTCATTGGTATACCTAAGTGATGTTACGCTTTTAGCGTTGGTCTGAGTATATTATTTACTGGGTATAGGTGTATATTTAAGGTCTCCTGTGTGTTTTGTTGTTTCAGGAGCAATTGGTACTTCGTGGTGTGGAATATACCAACATGTGGCCCTGGAATGCATGGTGTTTATTAAGAAAATAGTTTTCTCCCCTGAAGCAAGTTCACGCAATAACAACCTGGAAGAACTGAAACATGTCGGGATTGTTTTACGTCATTTGAGTGACATACTCAATGAATGTATTTATTGTAGCGTGTTATTTGGTTGTTTAAGTGTTGTTCATTTTGTATTCAGTTATTTTTTGTAGTCATTTGTTATGTATTAGGTTTATTCATCATGTATGTAATGTTTGGGTCTAAAACATGTTTTATGAAAATAATTTATTAATGAGCATTTGTTTTTTCATTAAATATTGTTTTATATATAAAAAAAACTCTTTGGATACATTAAAGCTATACTAAGTCTATTTGTTCAAGACTATTAGCATAAGGAGTCGTTGTCTACAAAACCCAGTCTAGTATACATCAGTAAATTAGGTGCACTTATAATTAGGTTTAATTCCCTTTCTTCCTTTATATACATATATGTTAGGTCACCCTCTGACCGAGTGAGAGTGGGGTTATACGTCAGAGGTTGTTAGCCTTTAATAAAGCTAGCACAGCCCAAGAGGCTGCATTACAAAAAAAGCTCTTTAAATGCTGTATAATGTAAAGCTCCCCAGTTTGGTTGGTGCTTTAAAGGTCACATACCTACATTCACCCATCTGCCATTGTATTGTGGATGGTGATGATCTCCTTGGGGGAGGGGGAACACTATTTATGTTGAGGTGATGCAATAAAGGCATGAGATGACAGTGAACAAACATGAGGGTAAACAACGATATAGGAGGAGTCTGGGAATATATTTGAGTACCTGAAGAGTCACATGTTTACAAATAATACCAGAGTGTTTATAATATTTCTTTAAATCCTACAGGACAATTAATATGGAAAGAACAATGTATTGGCTTAAGGCAATGCTTACCATGAGAGCACTCGTCAGGTACAGGAACGCTGAGACATAACTTTCAAGGGCCCTTGGTGTGACTGGGTGAACGACCAATGCTTGCTTTTTTCTAATTAGGCCAACCCAGATCAGTTTGGACAATGGGACCTTATGATTTGCCAGAAGTACATCAGGGGGTGGTGGCCCCACACCCCTCTGCTGAGGAGGATGATGCCGGATATCGTCAGACCAGAGTGACTGACCCGGAAGAAGACAATCTTCTGATGACGGGAGATGGGATGGAAACAGTAGATGGACTACGGGAATGAACAAGAAGGGTTATTGTTATGTCTTGGGTGCTGGAGATGCCAAACAGATGTGATGGGTATTGTGAGGGGCCAGACCATGACGAGATATAAGGGGAAGGCGAATTGGAGGCAGGTTGGATTACTTTGGCTTGTGGGCTAATAGAGTGTTGTTTGTTTATGTGATTTGCAAACCAGTAATAAAGAGTGCTTTGCATTTCCCATTTTCAATATGATTTCTGAGTCTTTTTGTTTTTATCCACTTTGATAGATGGTGGACACTACTCGTACTCACACAATGCTGCAGACCACTGACTCTGGAGGACCTCTACCCGGACACTCACACGTGCATGCAAATCATTAAGGTAGGATACCTAGTTGCAAATCTCCACAGTGTTTTTCCGGAGAAGGATATCAGGGCTGATGGAAATTCATGTGGGGCCGCATGGGGGCCCGAGTGTCCTGTTTGGGACCAGGCAATGGGAAACGCAGGATGGGATGTTTTTAGGGAATGTGCTGAAATGGGATGGACATTTTGGGCTGGGTATATGGTATTGGCAGTGGTTTTTGCTTGTTTCATAACTGTGATTATTTTAGTTCTGTCTCTTTTTTATCCAGAAATTAACCTGGAAGAATATCAAGGGCAAGGACTGAGCTTGGTAAAACGTCCCAGTGTTTCTGTGTTTCGTAGATGTGACGTGGATTCTGTCCAGTGGTCTGCTGGAGTTTATTCTCTCTGCCACTCAGTACATTTCATGGCATGTTCTTTGCTGCCCTGGCTACCTAAGAGGTGGTTAAATAACCCAAAGAGGGCATGGGTTTGTCAGGAGGAGGGGGTGGGGGCAGGTCTTGAGAGCATTCCCGAAGGCAATGTGATCTTCAATGTGTCATAAGCTAATTGGAATCGAGTTTCAGATTGAGAGGGCTTGTACAGAGAAGGAGTTTCCCCCTATTCTTGTCAGTTTGAAGGGAGGGATCACAAGGAGTAGTGCAGTGCCTGATCACAGGTTTGTGTTGCGTTGATAACGGATGACTTTCTGTTGAAGGTGATCTGAGCATGTCTTGTGGATGGCACAGTGAGTGATGCACATTGCTTTTAAAGTGCCCTGACGCCCGACAGAGAGCCAATGGATGACACATAGGGTGGGTATAATGTGCTCTCTGGGCCAAGGACCAGGATGAGCCTAGCTGCAGTGTTCTGGACCTGCTGGACTTTCTGAGTTGATATGCAGGGGAGTTCAGGTAGAGTGAATTAGCAAGGCAGGAATGGATGATGGCCACGATTGCAATGACTCTGGAGGGTAGGAGAGGTAAGGGAAGATGAGTCTGAGTAGACAGCAGGATTTAAACATAGTGTTAATGTGGTTAGAGAGTGTTAGATCTGCATCCATGGTGTGGGAAGGTTTGTGACACCACAAGGGTTGTTCATGTGATGTTGTCCAAAGACATTTTCCATACAATAGTGGTCATTTAAGGGGAAGTGCTACATTGTGTGCATCCCTAGCTACCCAAACATAACCAATCCTGTGTGACCAAAAGGAACAATTGCAAGATGTGTATCACACCCTCCCACAAAACAGGCCATGACAATCCCTGGTATGTCAACCAAACCCTCCCAAACCACATCACCCTTGTCTGCCACACCATGACATGGCATGCACTAGCAAAAGCCCAACACATGAACAATAAGATATGAAGTGACATGTCATAAATGAAAACTGGTCCGGAACAATGTTGCCTCACATGGAATCAGATGAAATGACTGACCAACAACCTCCCACACATACAAAGTCAGACACAAATGCTTTCCACCAGTCTTAGCATGAACACAACACTGAATGCCTGTTCACATGCACATTGGGCACGGCAAAATTCCTACTCCCAAACCCGTGTGCTGTGTGTGTCTCCTGCAACACACTGCTCAGCACACAGCACAGTAAGTTGCCATTGTGTTGCAGATACACCTTGAGCATCACATGAAAAGGACAAATCAAATAAATAACCAAATGACGCATGTACAGGTTACCCAAATGGTAATACATCATGCGCTGCAAGGACACAGCGGGCCCAAGAAGGCAATCTGTGTGCACCTGTGGCCATGGAAGGGTGGTTGTACGTGTGGTGGATCATTGTGCCACTGTGTGTGTCATTAGGGACAATCACTCAATATATGCATGTGAAATCAAGTGACCCTCAGTGTCCTGTACACATCACATGTGAACATTGCCCATGTGAACACCTCAGCATGTCAAACCACACCAATCCCCTGACACCTGAAAAGTAAAGACAACACAGGAACAGGCATTCCCCTGACACCTGAAAAGTAAAGACAACACAGGAACAGGCATTGACCAGCAGAACACATCATGTACATAGTAGTCCACAATTACAATGTCAGAGTGCCCAAAACACTGTAGCACAAGCCAACTGTCCAACAAAAAAAGGCCCTCCCTCATTTACACATCACCGTGACCTTCTGAACAACTGTGTCTGGGGTATGTAGCCTTCTTCCTTCAAGTCTACCTGGCTACAGGATCACCCTACCCCTTGGTCTCCATGTTCCAACTTGCGTGTAAATAGGGTCCAGCCCCCTCAGAGGCCACCTTGACTGGTAAAAATACCAAATCGCAGAGAACTCCAAGGAGCCAAAACCCCAAACCAGGGAAAAAGACTGTAGGCACCAAAAAACCCTGGAAGAGTCTCCAGTAGATGACTTGAAGTAGCAGGAAATGTCAAAGCACATGTACAAGCACAATGATAGAACAACCAAGGTAGCACAGTTGAACAATGGTCCAAGAGGATGGGTACCATTTACGGTACATAACATACAATGAGGATGCAACAATGGATGGGTAGTGTCACAGCTCCGGTGTCCAGGTGCAGGAGTGGCACGAACCAACCACCCCCTCCGTGGTCTGGGCGCCTGCAAGGTCAAACTTACACAGGCCTCTGAGACCCCGGGGGGGAAGGAGGGTCAGGGATATGTTGTTTGGACAGGCATTGGTATGCAGGATAACCAGAAAGAGTGGCAGGAGAGGGGAGTTGGATTGCCAAGGGAAAGTAGTCAAAATACAAAAAACTACTATTCACAATAACACATACTCAATCAGAGAAAACATGTTCATCATGCACATTGTACCAAATGGGTCAAATGCAAGCCAAAGAGAGACTTATCTGTGGGGTGAGTGCGGGCCTCCTGCCTGCACACTCTCATGTCTGGTAACAGGAGCAGTTCAATATTGCAAAGAGATTGTGAGTTACTAATCTGAATGTGTGTTAACAACACACACACAACACCATTCATGCCCCAAAGTAAGTGACTTCTCCCTAAATAAACACTCCTGTCTGCTGCTTTGTACCCATACGTTAGCTTGGCCCCCTCATGGTTCATACATTGTCAATGTAGTATGGCAGGCACATGTGGGTGTGCGGGAAATGGAAGACCAATGCGTCAAGAATCACGCATGATACTATGGTCCCTGGGTGATCTGCTACACGCGTATAGCGAGGTGCAACTTCAGTACAAGTTGTGTTCTGGCAGCCGCGGATTTCAATAGGTAGTGCACGTGGCAATTTGCACATTCAAATTATATGCACTGCACACAAGTCTGTGCCTTGCTGGGTGTCCCTGTGTGCTGGATCAGTTTCTGGCTAGGAACGCTACTGCCCTAATAACTGTGCTTCAATGGAGCAGGGGGTACTCGAGGATATGTTTGATGGCCCCTGCGTGTGCCCCTGACAACTTGTAAAGCCACTTGGCACTTGGCCCTCAACGCATGTCAGCTGTACTGTGCGCTTCTCCAACAATGCCTGGCAAAGCTCCCCAGCACTGGTGCCACTTAGCATGCATGTGCAAGTGGCCTGGTGGAAGGTTGGCTGTCGTGTGGGCCCTTGTGCTGCTCACCTTGCCTGGAGCTTCTGGAAACACGTCTGATTCTGTCGGGCGTCTGAGAACAAGCCCTGTGCTTCTGCTTGCGCACACATGCACACGTCTGCACCACTGATTGTGGCCAGTTATCAGGATTACTCGTCCCTGTGTTTGCTGCCAAAGGTAGTGTGGAGGCTCATTTTCCTGCAGATAGGGCATAAACGATATTAATAAAGCTGGAAAGTTCTGTGTGTGTGTGTCTTCATGCTGGTTGTCACTGGGCCAGGTTACAGACCTACATCCAAACTCCTCCCACCATCAGTGTGACTTTGACAGGCCAAGGGTGCAGGCTACTGTCTACAGCATGAAGTTCATCAAGCACATATACAAGCAAGAAAATAACATACATCACAATCCGCATCAATTAATGGAGACATCAATCACATACTCACCCAAATTGATTACAGACATGGGTTGGATAAAACGCTACCAATCCCCACTAGGGGTGTTAACACAAGTAGTACAGCAGCAGACAGGCCACAGTTATGACGAAAGTCCAAAGCCCTTGTGTAAATGTTTGTTACACCGAACCATCCTAGCAAGCCCATGGATAAGGGAAGCAGGAGTGGCCTATGTGAGTCGGGACCCCAAGATGCAAACACATACAAGAGACAAGCTTTAAGGGCCCAGCCGGAACGGACAGTGGATGCTTTCAAAAGCCACAAAGCACCACACCATCACATGAATGCACACTAGACAAACAATATTAAACTATATTAACTAATCAACTAACAATGAAAAACCTACATAAACTAAGTAAAATAACTGTCAAATAGTTCATATTAACTAACTAAACTAAAATCAAAAATCAAAAATGGCCACATGTGACCCGGAGGTGGGGGGAGGCCCCCAGGAGGGGGGGGGGATACAGGGTGCACCTCAACACCCACATGCAATGATGTTGAGATTAAAAAAAAAACCTCCATGGGCTCAACGCCTGTACGCCATGACCTGTGTGGGAGATATCTCGTCGTCCGAGTCTGGCTCTTCCTGAAAAGGAGGAGTTGGCACAGGAGCCTGACCATGCCTAGGCGCAGCTTGCCCCTCGTCAGCAGCAAGTCTGCCAGACGGGTGAGCCTGGTTCTGTGCGGCGATGACACATAGGTCTTCATGCAGAACCTCCCGTGATACGCGTGCTTCCTCTTGCAAGGTAACATGTGTAACACGGAGTTCTTCCTGCATGGCCTGGCTGGACAACTGATGCACCTCCCAGCAAGCACGTAGCTCAGCCGAGATGGTACGCTCAAGCTGCGCAAACCTCTCCCCTGCCCGCTCCCTCTTGGTCATCATGAGCACACCCAGAGTGGATCTGAGGGAAGCATACTCAACCTTCATGGCCTCCATGTGTACCTCTGCATGAGCAGCAATTGCTCGATGCAAATACACCATTTCAGCCTGGCATTCCATGTCTGAGGCCGCCATGCCCAGCCTGATCGAGTGGGCAGTGGACCATGCCGCCTGCTGCTGGAGAAGCACCTGCCTAGCAGGGAGGAGCGCGGATTGGGCCACACGTTCCATGCTCACAGCGATGTTATCAATTGCTGCCCCCTGCCGTTCTGAATTGGCAGTCATGTGTTGCTCCCACTCAGTATACCTCAGTGGCGCGGGGCCACCGGGTTGCTGGGCTTGACACCTACGGGACCCAAGGACCAGCCGTCCTCGTTGGATTGGCACCGCCCGTGGCAGCAAGACTACATGCCCCCGTCGACGTGATGGCCCAGGCACATCAGCGACTGGTGTGGAGGGTGACCCTGCGTCCCGATCCACCACAGGCGGAGGTCCGACCACTGTCTGGCCCCTCAGTGCAGGTGTCGCGGACAGAGGAGTGCCCACTTCAGAATCACTCACCCCTGACGTAAGGACCTGATGCACATCCAACTCGACATGGATGTCAGAGTGGTCATCTGGGCTGGACTCATTGCCAGCCAAAGACAAGATGGTCTGTAGCACATGTGGGTTCTCGTGGCCTACCACCCCACGACCCCCACTTGTGCCAGGTTGCTGTTGTGATAACAACCCTGTGCCTGGCATGACAACACCATCCTCTGGCTCCATTGTGTCATCATCTGAAAAGTGGAGAGAAAAAACATTAATACACATATTAGAAGCACATAACACACACACACATAGACATCACACAGACAGCCAACACATGAAGCAGACATGTCACACACAAAAGAGAACATGCCATGCATGCCAGGTCAATTTGGCATTGCATCAGTGAGTAGGCATGTAGAACGGTGTTACACGGCTCAGAAGTGGGTCGATGCAGTGCAGAACTTGTGTACATTACTCACTATCTAAATCAACAAGTACTTCATGATGTGTATCAAAACATGTGAAGGCAGTGCAAGGGCAAGTTCAGGCATCACATGCAATGTGCATGCAATGGGTTGCATGGCTACAAGCAAACCCCCCCACCCCCCTGAGTGAAAATGCAGGGTTGCCTTGCATGGTAGCAAAAGGGTGACCAGAGACCTGTGTATTGGCAGACAGTGTTGACGAGCATCACTTGCATCATCTGAGTCAACTGACAACACAGCAGATGATGATAGGACAGTAAGCAGAACACATGATGAACCCTCAGTAGTACACCCATGTGTGCAGAAGCCACTACAGCAGTTGGACAGAGTCAGTGGGCCTGAAACAGGGGGAGGACTGTGCCCCACACAGACTGTGACACGCTAAACATGTGTGTGATGCAGGACTGAGCCAGAGGAAATGTATATATATATAAATGTGTTGATTACTATTTAAGACCATTTGTCCTCAAAATGAGCAGCTATCTAAGAGACACATCAGATGCCATTAATAAAATTGAGAACTTGCCTTTTACTCCAGGACAGTTTTTACTCATTAGCCTCGATATACAATCGTTGTATACAGTTATTCTACACAGGGCCACTCTAGAAGTGGTAGAGGAAATCTTAAGAGACAGAGAAAACGGGCACCCAGTGAGTAATGCTTTTATCATGTGGTGTGCGGAGTTTGCTCTAACCAGAAACTTTTCAGTTTCAAGGAGATTTTTTTGAACAGATTGAAGGCACAGCCATGGGTGCTGTTATGGCACCAAACTTTGCTAATCTTTATGTAGAATACTTTGAGAAACGGTCATCTATCCTGTTACCAATCCTTTCAGAAAACATCTATCGAAATGACTACGGTTCATAGATGACATTTTAATATTATGGGAAGGCACAGCAACAGAGGCAGAGTCCTTTGTGGAATGGTTGGATGTACAGAATCCATTTCTAAAATTCACCAAGGAGATTAATGTGCAAGAGATTAACTTCCTGGATATCACCATTTTTCATCATGGTGGTATTCTCAAAGTGAAACCCTACACTAAAAAAACGGATAAAAACGCTCTTCTACATTTCTCTAGCCACCATGCTAATCACATCAAAGCTAATGTACCCTTTGGGCAATTTCTCAGGCTTAAGAGAAACAGTAGTTTGCAGCAGAACTACAAGGATAGTGCTGCACTTCTGTCTAAAAAACTTCATAATAAAGGCTATCCATCAAACTGGTGAAGACGTCCTCCAAAAGAGCTTACAATATTAACCGAGAGGCGTTATTAGAAAAAAAGCAAAGAGATGAAAAAGACAATCAAATTGTGTTTGTAAATACTTTTTCGAATTTGTCATATAAAATTAAAGGCATCATAAACAAAACATGGAGAAACGTGTATAATGACAAATCTACTCCTCCTCCTCCTCTAGTGGCTTTTAAGAAAAGCCACAATATTAGAGAGATGCTGATCAGGAATGACATATCGATTAAGCACATGACAGATCCTAGACAAACCACCTTGTGGGGGCTCCCACCTGTGAAAGGACATTTCCCCTGTAGAAAATGGGTGATGTGTGCCTCGACTAAAGAAATGAAACAGATTATGTTGAATTCAACTACTCAGTGGATACTCAATGATATGACTAATTGCAACACAGAGAATGTGGTTTATTTAATCACTTGTCCGTGTGGACTACAATATGTAGGAAAAACAAATAGGAAATGTCTTACATGGATGATAGAGCATCGGAGTTGCATAAAAAATCAAATATTGGTGGCACCTATGGTCAAACATTTTGTTCAAATGAAACATTCCCATGAAGAGTTGAGATGGGTCATCCTGAAGAAGATTGTTGGTAAAAATAAATCAGAAACTGACCGTAAGCTAATATTGTTTGAACAAAAAATGATTTATAAATGTCGAAGTCATATCAGAGGCCTCAATGAGGAAATAGATTGGCAACACACGCATGAATAAGGAGGAAGCTGTGGGGTATGCAACACTGTGTTTTTTAAGCAATATCTGGTGTTTCTGAAAAAAAGTTTTGCCTCTCTGAATAAAAGTGTTGATTTGCAGGTATTTATTTGTATAATCAAGCAGAAACCATATGCCTTGTCAAAGGAAGTTTGACCTCTGTTTATGGACCATTTTGTATTAATCAATGATTATGTATTACTCTGAAAAATATTTCTCGAGTTAGTGCTGTTTAATTTAAAATTTAACCTGCCCTGTTTTGTAAAAAACATCCGGGTAATACTGTGAAAGGTAATTACGTTAGACACTTTTGATTTTCTAACATGAAATCCAGTGCCGGCTAAATATGTATTTTTTAAATAACCCTGGGACTATGGTCATTTTTCTTTACTTAGCATTGGGGGTATTTAAAAACGGTGAAGTCTGTCTTCCATTTCCATGCCTCTTTTTAGGACCGCCACCATATACAATTGTCTGGCATATTGGTGTTTACTAGTTGCTTCAAATGTTGGCAGAATTGTAATTGCGATATTCACATTAGAGAAAGAACGGTGTAATTTGATGTGGTCGCGGGTCCATGTTCACGTTTATTTATGAGTGCGAGTGCAGCTGAACAGTCCTCTTTTTACTTCTATGAGGACGGTTTTTGAAAGTCCGCCTTTCATTGTGAGATACTAACGGGTTTATTTAATCTCCTGCACGCAGCAAGATCAGCACGCTGCTATGTACAACGTGGGACTTGGTTAGCCAGTGTTTTCTAGCCCGCATTTACTGGATTCATCTCCAGAAATAAGGTAAATTAATGGCAGACGTTAGTGTGAGTACCAAGTTCGTATGACATTGGGGATAATGTTTGGAATATAGGTGACCATGAGGTTATTGATTTCGCCCTTATTGTTTAAAGGTACCTTATTTGTGAAGGTGCGCTGGTAACGTGAGAGAGAGAAAAATTGCTCTGACCGTGGAAAGAACTATGGTGGATATGCTACAGACATTTATCTACTATACAGGAGGTACTATGGCAGCACTGGTGGTGGACGTGGTGAAGGTGTAAGTCTTTTGTAGTATTGTAGCATTGTTTGGAAATGCATAATACAATTGTTTTAGAAACGGCGGTGCATGTGGGAGGATGGTACTTAATCCTCAGTTTTAGAATGAAAAAGCACAAGATGGTGTTGAACATGATGACAGCAGTAGTATGGCGATGGGACAAGGAGTTTGAAGTGGTCTCGGTGTTGACACGCTACAAATGGATTGTGTGTGTGTGTTTTTTCTGCAGCACTGGTCAGGACCCAGGTTATTCAAGAACCATAAAGGAAATTACAAAGACTTGACAATAGAAGTCTTCAGCTACTTTAATGTGTATTGACACACCAGCACTGCTAATACCCTACTAGGAGGTATGTAGTTTTTGTAATATTTGTGAGAGAGGGTTGATAGCAACCTATGGACCTCACCCAGTACATTGCAAGTAATAAGCATGTCTACTGGGTTGTTTAGCTATATTTGTGTGGAGCTTTTACTGACTTATATTCATGGATGGTGGTGATACATGGTGATAGTCCCCCCCCTTTTCTTTCTCTTTATTTGTTTGTTTTAGGAGTACTACTGAAATCTCCTCGCGTGGCCCTGGATTGCATGGTGGAGACTAAGAAAATAGAGTTCTTCCCTTGAAGAAAGTTCATGCAATTATTGCAAAAAAGAACTGAAACATGCCGGGATAGCTTTGCCTGAGTCAATAATATTCAGTTTTTGAAGAAGTGTTAAAATCATTTTTGTGTGTTTTTTGTACTGTGTTGTATTTATTGTATATGACTATATGTGTGTGCAATTAGTGATTTGTACTGGTTTTATATCTACCATGTTTTGTCGTGTTGGGCCATTTTCATGCAAAACCTTTTTAGGAGTTTTAAAACCATTGTGAAAAACTTTATTAAAATAAATTGTTTTGATATTGTGGAAAAACATTACGTACTGGGTCTATTTTTTCAAGACTATATTTACAGGTAGGGGTTGTCACAAGACCAGATGTATAGATCAGTATTTTTTGAAAAACGTTAATTCTGTCTCCTTTATATATAAATGATTGTGGTTGCCCCCTGACCGTGCGAGAGAGGGAGTATTCTAAAGGGGTACTGTTGGCCTTCAATAAGGTGGATGGCTGAAGAAATGCCATGAAATGTAGCTCATACTTGACACGTACTACAATGATCATCCAGTCAAGGACACATAGGGGCATGCATGGAATGCACATAGAGCATGAATGGGCACTCATGTCCCTGCGGAGCATCTGCCATCTGCACAGTCCAAGTGAGACACCCTGCATGAAGGGCAGAGGATGTACCCCACTGCATGTGTCTGGCAGTTTGGCTGGTGGAAGTTTGCATGTACACAGGAGGCTTGAACAGGCCATTGCAGTATGACAAAATGATGCACACCATTGCAATGGTGAAATTGGGGTGCAAGGGGGGTGGAGGGGCAAGGGGGCATGGAGTACCTGCATGCAGGCAGAGGACACATGCACTTCAGTCATGCAATGACATAGTCCCAGTGCTGAGCGGAAAGACACCCCTGGCTACATGCAGAAGGGCCAGTGAGCTGGAACATGGACCGGAGGGGCATCTGGGTTAGTAGCATGCAAGTAGGGTGCAAATGTGGTGATGAGGACAGTCCCCATCTGCTCTACATGTCCACCATCCTGCACAGCATGCACGCATCAGTGAAGCATTGCATGACTAGCACAAGAGAACCATGTACACATAGCATGTAGTGGCAGTCAAGCACAACACATCACACAGGCAAACCACAAATGGGCTGGACATACACGCAACAACACTGACTGGACGGGGCATCAAAGTCCTCCATCTCTCCCACTCCTTCGACCGATTCTGTCGGTATGAACTCCGCAACGAGTGACTCGTGCGGAGTGAGGTCATTCTCCTCAGGTGGTTGCCCACTGCCAGTCAGAAGAGTCATGCTGTAATTAGAGGCACTCTTCGCCTTAGCGCTGCGTTTGAGGTCATCCCAACGCTTCTTGCACTCAGCAGCTGTGCGCACCTCATGGCCGAATGCACTCACATTATCCGCAACTTGCTTCCAGTGGGTGTTCCGATGGGCAGCCGTAGTTTGGCAATTCGGCCCCACTAGCATGTCACGGCTGTGGTCCCATGTGTAGTCCACAAGGGAGTCCAGTTCCTGCGAGGCTTCTTCCTTGACGTGCAGGAGGCCGTGGCTGTGTCTGGGGTCCCAGCCTGTGCTGCAGTTACAACCTTCCTCCTCTTGGATAGTGGTGCGAACCCTGGCTGGCGAATGCCGCCTTGATCAGTATGGCCAGTGGCACCGGTGGATTGAACCAAGGGAGTGGCAGGTGGAAGGATGACCGAAGGCCTGACTTGCATCAGTGGCTGAGGGTGCCCTGGAATGGACCCCGTGGAGCAACATCCGCTGTGCCAGGGTCATTGACCACGACTGTCCTGGTTGGTAGACTCACAACCGGGGTGTTGTTGGCTGCATCTGCCCCTGCAATTGCCAACACCCAGCTGGTCGGGGCAGCAGATGATTTTACTGCCCCAGGGACACGTGCCTCGGTCAGGGCAGCCCTGCGTACACCTACGGCGTGCCTCCTGACCTGCTGGAAATCTTCCATGGACTCTTCAAGTGCCAACGCAGCCTGCGCTGGCAGACCCTGAGCCTGGGTGGTGGTGTCCACAGCTGCACCTGCAGCTACCACTATCCTTGGGCCCGTGTCAGTCGATGAAATGGACTGCCGGGTCACATGGGCGCCAGTGCCAGATGAAAGAACTGCATCTCCCGGAGCCGCAGGGGGTGGTGGCATGACTGCACCAACATGTGGCAGAACATCCTGCCGAAATGGCGCACCTCTGCCTCTACCATCTCAGCAGCCACCCTGGACACCCTGGAGTCCCCCTACTCCCTGGTCACCCCAGCCACATCCCTGACCACACCCGCCACAAGGAGTACGCCAAGCTCAGGCCCCCCTCACCTTTCGTGTCCTCCCAGCCAAGGCACAGGTGGAGTAGTGCCGGCACAGATGTAGTAGTGCCAATGGGAGGTGTACTCGACAATTGTCCTGGGCAATTGGGGTGAAAGGGGTACCCCACAAGATGTTAAAAGCACCCCTGCACCTGCAAGGCTGTATGTGACCCTGGTGATGAAGTGATGGGTCATGCAATGCTCTGGCACCCCAAAATTGCAGTAAAACCATGCACGCAACCCCCGGTAGCCCACGTGTATGGAATTAACCTCCCGCAGTACGCGGTGGCACCCAGGGACACGAAAAACACGTACGCGTGGGACACGCAGGCTACTATAACCTCGAAAATGGGTATGCGAAACACAGGGGTACCCGCAGTGGGAAAAATAGGGTGCGCGACTCACCGTCAGACTAGCGTCATGATGAAAAACACGCATAGCCAATACACCCGCCAAAAGAAATGATACGTCCTTGATCCGCTGTGAAGTTGTGATGGTGCGCGAAACAACACGAAGTAGCAACACACACGTCGGTCTCCACGCAAGGCACGTACAGCGAACTGCTGGCCGCGCTCACCTTTAACCCGTGCTGAGGGAAACGCCCGCGTGCGTCACGTCACTTACGCGTTTAGGCCCTTACCTCGGCTTACACGCATTAACACACAGGCATGCTTTTTTTTCACGTGCTGAATCACTATGCACCCGTCACGAGGGCAACGCCCGCACGCGTAATGTTACAGACGCGCTTACACGCTAAGGGCTTTCCTACAGCATTGCACCGAAGAATCTGGTCAGTGGCCATAACCCACACACATAAACCAGGCCCCCATGGCCCTGTCCACTTCTGTACTCATACTATAACAATTCTTGCAACCAGTGGGCAGACTCTCATGCACCCAGGAGTCTAGGGGCAGGCCACAACCGTCACAGTATAATACATCCATGCACCCAAGAATCTGGCCAGTGATTACAACCCACACCGAAAAGCCAGTTGACCGAGGCCCTGTCCACTTCAGTACACATACTATTACAGTACTTGCAGCCAGTGGGCACACTCTTGGGTGCATGGTCTTTGGCCATGCAACCAAGATTCTAGTCGCTCGCCACAACCACCACAGCATAATACAGCATTGCACTGAAGAATCTGGCTAGTGACCATAACCCACACACATACGACAGCCACCTGAGGCACTGTCCACTTATGTATACATACTATTACGGTACTTGCAACCAGTGGGCAGAATCTTGGGTCCATGCACCCAAGAATCATGGGGCAGGCCACAACCAGCACACCACAATACAGCCATGCACCCAAAAATCTGGCCAGTGTCCACAACCCACACACACAAGACAGCCGCCCGAGGCCCTATCCACTTCTGTACGCATACTATTGCAGCACTTGCAACCAGTGGGCAGCCTCTTGGGTGCATGGCCTCTGGCCATGAACCCAAGAATCTAGAGGCAGGCCATAACCACAACAGCATTATACACCCATGCCCCCAAGAATCTGGCCAGTGGCAACAACCCACAGACATAAGCCAGGCACCCGAGGCCCTGTCCACTTCTGTAAACTTCTGTACACATACTATTACCGTTCTTGCAACCAGTGGGAAGACTCTCATGCACCCAAGAGTGTAGGGGCAGGCCACAACCATCACAGTATAATACATCCATGCAACCAATAATCTGGCCAGTGATTACAACCCACACCAAAAATCCAGTTGACCAAGGCCCTTTCCACTTCAGTACACATACTATTACAGTACTTGCAGCCAGTGGGAACACTCTTAAGTGCATGGTTTTTGGCCATGCAACCAAGAGTCTAGTCGCTCGCCACAACCACCATAGCATAATACAGCATTGCACTGAAGAATCTGGCCAGTGGCCATAACCCACATACATAAGCCAGCCACCTGAGGCACTGTCCACTTCTGTATACATACTATTACAGTACTTGCAACCAGTGGGCAGAATCTTTGGTCCATGCACCCAAGAGTCATGGGGCAGGCCACAACCACCACAGCACAATACAGCCATGCACCTGAAAATCTGGCCAGTGGCCACAACCCACACACATAAGACAGCCGCCCAAGGCCATATCCACTTCTGTACACATACTATAGCAGTACTTGCAACCAGTGGGTGGCCTCTTGGGTGCATGGCCTCTGGCCATGAACCCAAGAATCTAGGGGCAGGCCATAACCACAACAGCATAATATGCCCATGCCCCCAAGAATTTGGCCAGTGGCAGCAACCCACAGACATAAGCCAGGCACCCGAGGCTCTGTCCACTTCTGTAAACTTCTGTACACATACTATTACAGTTCGTGCAACCAGTGGGAAGACTCTCATGCACCCAAGAGTCTAGGGGCAGGCCACAACCATCAGAGTATAATACATCCATGCACCCAAGAATCTGGCCAGTGACTACAACCCACACTGAAAAGCCAGTTGACCGAGGCCCTGTCCACTTCAGTACACATACTATTACAGTACTTGCAGCCAGTGGGAACACTCTTGGGTGCATGGCATTTGGCCATGCAAACAAGAGTCTAGTTGCTCGCCACAACCACCACAGCATAATACAGCATTGTACCGAAGAATCTGGCCAGTGGCCATAACCCACACACATAAGCCAAGCGCCCAAGGCACTGTCCACTTCTGTACACATACTATTACAATTCTTCCAGCCAGTGTCCAAGCTCTGTTTGACCCAAACACATAAACCAGCCACCTGAGGCACTGTCCACTTCTCTATACATACGATTACAGTACTTGCAACCAGTAGGCAGACTCTTGGGTCCATGCACCCAAGAGTCTAGGGGCAGGCCACGACCACCACAGCACAATACAGCCATGCCGCCAAGAATCTGGCCAGTGAACACAACGCACACACATAAGACAGCCGCCTGAAGCCCTATCCACTTCTGTACACATACTATTGCAGTACTTGCAACCAGTGGGCAGCCTCTTGGGTGCATGGCCTCTGGCATAGGGCCAGGCCACAACCATCAGAGCATAATACAGCCATGCACCCAAGAATCTGCCAGTGGCCAGGACCTACACACATAAACCAGCCACCAGAGGCCCTGTCCACTTCTGTACACATACCATTACAGTACTTGCAACCAGTGGGCAGAGTCATGGGTGCATGGCCTCCGGCCATGAACCCAAGAATCTAGGGGAAGGCCATAACCACAACAGCATAATATGCCCATGCACCCAAGAATCAGGACAGTGGCCACAACCCACACACATAAACCAGGCGCCTGAGGCCCTGTCCACTTCTGTACACATACTATTACAGTTCTTGCAACCAGTGGGCAAACTCTCATGCACCCAAGAGTCTAGGGGAAGGTTACAACCATCACAGCATAATAGAGCTATGCACCCAAAAATCTGGCCAGTGGCCACAACCCACACACATAAGCCAGCCACCTGAGGCACTGTCCACTTCTGTATACATGCTATTGCAGTACTTGCAACCAGTGGGCAGACTCTTAGGTCCATGCACCCAAGAGTCTAGGGCCAGGCCACAACCACCAGAGCACAAAATAGCCATGCACCCAAGAATCTGGTCAGTGAACACAACGTACACCCATAAAACAGCCACCCGAGGCCCTATCCACTTCTGTACACATACTATTGCAGTACTTGCAACCAGTGGGCAGCCTCGTGGGTGCATGGCCAGTGGCCATGCATCCAAGAGTGTAGTAGCTGGCCACAACCACCACAACATAATACAGCCTTGTACCCAAGAATCTGGTCAGGGACCACAACCCACACACATAAGCCAGATGCCCGAGGCTCTGTCCACTTCTGTACATATACTATTACAGTACTTGCAACCAGTGGGAAGACTCTTGGGTGCGCACCCAAGAGTGTAGGGGCTGGCCACAACAACCACAGCATAACAAAGCCATGCACCCAAGAATCTGGCCAGTGACTACAACCCACACACATAAGGCAGCCGCCCGAGGCTCTGTCCAATTCGGTGGGTGCATGAGTCTAGTGGCTGGCCACAACCACTACAGCATAATACAGCTTTGCACCCAAGAATCTGGCCAGTGGCCACAACCCACACACATAAGCCAACCCCCCCAGGCCCTGTGAACTTCTGTACACATACTATTACAGTACTTGCAACCAGTGGCCCGACTTTTGGGTGTGCACCCAAGAGTGTAGGGGCTGGCCACAACCACCAAATCATATAACAGCCATGCACCCAAGAATCTGGCCAGTGGCCACAATCCGCACACATAAACCAGCTGCCCGAGACGCTGTGAACTTCTGTACACATACTATTACAGTACTTGCAACCAGTGGGCAGACCCTTGGGTCCATGCACCCAAGAGTCTAGGAGCAGGCCACAACCACCACAGCACAATACAGCCATGCCCCCAAGAATCTGGCCAGTGAATTCAACACACACACATAAGACAGCCGCCCGAGGCCCTATCCACTTCTGTACACATACTATTGCACTACTTGCAACCAGTGGGCAGCCTCTTGGGTGCATGGCCTCTGGCCATGATCCAAAGAATGTAGAGGCAGGCCATAACCACAACAGCATAATACGCCCATGCACCCAAGAATATGGCCAGTGGCAACAACCCACAGACATAAGCCGGACACCCGAGGCCCTGTCCACTTCTATACACATACTATTACAGTTTTTGCAACCAGTGGGCAGACTCTCATGCACCCAAGAGTCTAGGGGCAGGCCACAACCATCACAGCATAATACAGGCATGCACCCAAGAATCTGGCCAGTGGCCAGGACCTACACACATAAGCCAGCCACCAGAGGCCCTGTCCACTTCTGTACACATACCATTGCAGTACTTGCAACCCAGCCCCTCTTCCCAATACCAAATGCCCCAACACGTTTCCCAGCCCTGTTCTCCACTGCGCTATCCGGGGATATGTGCGGAAACAACATGGTGGGCATTTTGTAAAAATATGACGCACATCGCGCTTTCCTCCAGCCAATCAGTGGGTGCGTTGGGTGTTCGCAGACATCACGTTACCCTCCGAACCAATCGGAGGGCAGCAAACAGGGAAATGGGTTTAAGGACCCAGAAATCACACATTTTTTGGGACCACATTTTGCCTGTTTTAAAAAACCTACTGGACAGATTTCCACCAAATTTACAAAAGCACAGTTTTGGGACCAAGCTGCTGTTCCTGCAGTAAATTTGGTAAGAATCCATCAAGCGGTTTGGGCTGTAGGCGTGAGCAAAATTCTTTTCTATTGCGTCTATGGAAAAAAAAATGTGTGACCCTCCTCCACAAAACCTCACCAAACTTGCCAAAAAAAATCAGAGCGGTCATATACTCTTTTTTGCAAAGGTTGGTAATGATTCGTCCAGGGGGAGCAAAGTTTTAAGCCATCCAAAAATGGCTCTTCCTGTGAGTTGAGCAATTTAACCATAACTACACTGCCGCTATCGCAGGCCGTGCAATATATTCACTGAAAAAACTTTATTAAAGGGATGAGATGGTTAAGTTGCACTAATAAGAACTTTAGAAATTCAATGAGAACACTTTGTTAAAGGGACGACATGGTTGCAAGTAAAACCGAAAACCTCCAGAAATTCACCAGTTAAGGTAAGATTAGCAACCATAACTCACACCACCAGCGTGCACTGCTAAGACTACCACCCAGGAAATCAAATATGACATCACAGATCACGTTATGAGGTTTTTTTGGTTTTACTTGTTACCATAACGTCCCTTTAATAACTTTTTTCATTGAATTTCAAAGGTTTCTATCAGTGCAACTTAACCATACCGTCCCTTTAACAAAGTTTTTTCAGTGAATGTTATGGGTTTTTACGAGTGCATGCAAATTCTTTCAACTTACTAATATCATACTTACCCCAATATAGCAACATGTATGTCCAATTTACAAAGTTTCACCTTAAAACTACTCTGCCATTCCCCTCCTTCTAGCATAATTTTTGACACTTCTATGCACTTTTTGCAACTTTTTCCACTGTTTTTGCATTCATCGCTATCCGCGAACATTTGACGTCATCGCAGACTTTCTGGACAGTGGCTTGTGACGTTATGCGCTTTCGCAGCATGATGACGCGTTTGCAAAAGCGTCTGCACTTTGCAATCGGTTCTGTGATTTGCACAAAGTTCAGAACTGTATTTTCGGCTAATCTAGGAACTATTAAGCTCAAATTGAACCCTTGCGCAGCTCCTGCACCTATTCTTAATCATGTTCCATTAACAATCTAGTACAGAGCACATACTATTATCAAAACTTCTATTTATCTTAACATTGGCATCTGCTATTGCCATCCTTCCTCTCCAAGAGCTACCACCACCACCAGCTGGAGGACCTACACAACAAAAAATACACAGTACTTCCAAAGACAATGAAGAGGACCAAGAAGATGAGGTAGAGGAAGGGCCTACCTTGAGCACCCAAAGAGAATCATTGTTGTGGCAATTCTTTACCACTGTTGGGAATGTATCAAAGGCTAAAGCTACCAAAGTGAAATGCACTCAGTTGCAGACTACCTGGATAGCACTCATACAGGACCACCTCCATGCGCTGCCACACCAAATCCAACCACTGCAATGCTCTCAGAAAAGTTGTTCCTTTCTTAGCAAGTAGCAGGCTGTCTTCCTCCACCTCATCTTCCTCAACCAATACTGTAACCACACAGCCTACTTCTATGGAACACAAACTCCCACCAGCTACCTTGCAAGCAATGAAAGAGGCCGTTGATCCATATCTTTCAAAGACAACAGTTTATACTTCAACACCCCACTCTGCAGGGGGGAGCAATTTTGAAGTGCTTTTGAAGCTGTAATCAAGGAGCAGGAGAACCACTGACCCCTACCTTAGATGTAACAGACAGGCAACATCTTCTCCTGTCCACCTGCCCCTCCATATTAGTGTTTGGTGCCTCTTCCCACATTTCCCTTCCACATTAATTTCTAACCTCTTCAGCAAACAGCAAAACACACAAAAAAGGTTCCTTTAGGAGCCACATTTCATAGTTAAAAAAAGAACTAAAAAAAATTAGCTTATAGATTCCATCTTCTTTACATTTCTCAGTAAAGTACATAGACTTAATAAGATTTTAAAACATTCCCATTAGCATTTTGTGTTATGCTAATGACAATAATGTGGCATTCATCCCATGTTCCAGTGACTGGATGGGGGATACCGGCCCAGCATCCCTAGTTATCGGCCTAAGTGAAGCGAGGGCAGATAACGAGGGCTCCGGACCGTTATGTCCTGTTCCAACCTCTGCAAAGGGGGATGAAGGCCATTTGCACCCTGGGTTGTCAAAGCGGTAACCCAGTGTTTTAAGTATTTTCTTTCCTACAGCAGGACGCAATGGGGAGTCTCAATTTCCAAGATGGCCACCATGGAAAGGGAAAGCAGGGCTTTGTACCGAGCCCCTCTTCCATTTCCATGGCAACCGGCAGAAGGCGAAGAGAGTTCCCTATGACCATATTAATCTTCCACACACCAACTGCCACTTAACAATCTTTTAAAAATCTACATTTCCCTTACTTATCCAAACTAATTGTACACAATGCTCCTATAAATGCACATATTCATTGTGCAGTGAGAGAAGTGCATATATAGGAGGTTCATGAGAACCCAGGAGGGAAATGCCAAGGTATGCCAAGGTGGGACGCCACTGGGTAACTACTGGAGCAGAGGAGTCCGAAGGGTGGGATTAATCTTTACAATAACATCCCTTTAAACATGTTTTTTGTATGTCAATTTAATAGATATTTATAAGTGAAAATGTTTCAAGTTGTTACATCACTGTATATAAGTTAAAAAAAATCCTATTTTCACATATACGAAAGAACTATAAAGCTCCTTTAAGAAACATATTTTTGAACACATACTTATGTCTATTGTTATCAGCAGTGCATGCTGGGGATGGAAATGACAGTTCAATTGCCTACGGCATAAGGCTCCACCATCACCCCAGCCGAACCAAACCACCCCTATTATTCACTGAACCTACCCTGTATCCTAGTTCAGTTCCCACTATACCATAATAATGTAAACAATGGCCAGTGCTCATTGCTTGCAGCAATGTCCAGTCTCCAAATCCATGGGGTATAGGCTTTGGCTATGCCGCATTTCCCCCAAAAACAAATCAGAATACACATTTGCGTTTGCCGATGGCCAGGCCCACTATCCAGACACCAAATGTGTATCACTAGTTTTACTACTTACATTCTTAAACTTTGGAAAAATAAAACACAAGACATATTTCCCAAAACATGCCTGCAGGACCTTGCTAATGTTCATCGTGCAAGTTTTTTGTGATCTAGTCCACCACTTCAGGCTGTAACCGCGAGCAGAACCTACCGCTTCGGCCATGCCATATGCCACAATAAGCACATTACAGTACACATTTATCCTTGCTGATGGCCAGGCCCATACCCCAGACACCAAAGTTATGTCCCTGTGTTGCATACTTACTATTTACAATGTAAAAATAAATAACAGGACCAATGTCCCTCTAATTATTTCTCTCTATGTGCAGAACTGGTTGGCTGTTGAGCGCACATTATTTTCCATGTGCGCAACTGACTAATGAGGTAAGCCACTTTGTGAGCTGCCATTGCAGAAGAGAGTTTGAAAAGGAATTTCCTCTTCTGAGCCAATGCAATTATTTACAAATATTACACCACTTTTTCCAAACACATAGGTTAAAATATAGGATTATAGAGAAAACTCATCAACCAGTCCAAGACTTTAACGTTTGCCACAGTATCTTGCAAATGTACTTCTTTGCAGAGAAAAATGTATGTTTTATACCACTGAAAAATCACTCATGTGTATTACAAAACACAAAGATCTCTTAGCATAACTGATGTGGCTGTCAAGAAATTCAGACAGAATACATTATTTGCCAATGGATTAATGGCAATTAAAAGCAATGTGTCAAAAACATGCTGATAGGAGGTCAAGTGCCACTTTAATTAAGTAATTCAAGGGCCAGAAGAGCATGCTTTTAATAATTTGTGTAAGGATGATAATTGCATCAGAATAACTGCCACACAGAATATAAGGATGAAAAATGAGTGACCCCAGTAGAGCAGTGGCATAGGAAGGAACTCTAATAATATAAATGCCCGATCTCGAGAGGAATTTTAAGGGGAAAGAAAATCTTTTAATAAGCAGAAAGTATCCCTATTGTCAAAGCCAATTACTCTTTTACTCCCTGAAAAATCATTTGACTCCAAGTAGGGAGCAGAATCTGATTAGAGCCCTGTTTGTACCCCTACATAGGAAGTGAAATGACACGGCACATAATAAAGTGTATAGTTTTGCCCACCCTTCCGCACCACAGCCTAGATACAATTAAACAAGAGCCGTACTGAAGAAAATCACATATGTGTGCCTTTTCAGTTAATAGCATCCATTTATCACATATACAACTGATCGAGTGCCTTCTTCTGTAACAATGGATCAGAGTTCTGTAATTTTTTGTGATCAGTTAAATAAGATGCAGAGAGCTGCTAGAGTCAATACAAACAGAACACATTGTTATATTGAAAAGCCATCAGCAGCTGAGCATAGAAAGAAAAGGAAGGTGCTGTTGTCTAGACGGGTACTAGAATTTCCTATCCTTTAGCAAGCAGGCAACACATTTCCTTCAGTGTGCTGATGAAATATCTGCCTTGGTTTTTTAAATGTGCTGCTTTGTTCATCACCTGCAAGGAGTGATATCTGTGCTCTTCCACCCATAGCCTTTCCCGGCCCCTGTGCTAGCCTCCAATACTAGTTGATAGAGCACTGTAAAAAGTGAGGGATTGTAGCAGTAAATATTCACTGGGATATTTGCAGACCGACAATACTTTGCAAGCAAGACATATTTAATGCATTGACATATTATGTGCATTTTAAGAATGTCATCACTCTGCATGTACACAATTCCTCTGCAGTGCGTATTAGATTGTTTGCAACATACCCCGCCCGTATATCATTGTGTAGGATTACACAAGTGCTCAGTGAAACCGTTTTTGTATAGAAGCGAGTTACCATATAATGTGTGAAGGTCTATGCCCAAAGGAACTCTGAACACTTGTAAACTATGCAGATTGTGTGAAAAGCAATCTCCTGTCTGAATATCTGGTGCCCTGATAGTATGGATGAGTAATCAGAGGCATAGTCTGGCGCCTACCCATCCCAGCCTCTCCTCCCTCTTCCCCTCCACTACCACAGATTGGGAAAGCAACTTGTTTAGGGGAGATCTGGTTGCTCGTTGACAACCAGCGAGTGGAGGAAGTCCCATCCTCCCAGCGAGGCTTGGCCTTCTACTCCAGGATTTTCGTCATTCAGAAAAAGAACCAGGCAGGCCTGAGAGTTGTGCTGGACCTTGCCACCATCAACCTCTCCCTACCTCTACAAAAATTCAAGATGGTTACGCCAGCTTTAATAGCGGGACATTGTGCATGAGAGACTGGATGTGCTCCCTGGATCTGAAAGACGCGTACTTATACATCCCGATTTGGCAGCCTCATCGTTCTTTTCTACGATTCAGGATCATGGGCTACCATTTCCAATACAAGGTGCTTCCCTTCGTCCTCAACCTGGCCCCAGGGTTTTTACCAGGCTGATGAATACAGTGGCGGCCCTCCTCAGGGTCACCACATATACCCTTACCTCGACGACTGGCTTGTCAGGGCTTCATCTCCAGAAGCGGTGCACCGCACTTCCCACACTCTTATGAACACACTGCACGATCTGGGCTTTTCACTCAATATCAAGAAGTTGCAGCTGCAGCCGACGCAGAGTCTGACCTTCTTGGGGCTCATCTGGGACACGTACTCCGAGAGAGTTTTTCCTTCGGAGGACAAGATCACGGCCATCAAGAGAGTGGTACCAACACCTACTGGGTCTCATGGCAGCAGTCCTACTGGTCGTCCCCACACGAGACTCAGGATGAGGAGGATACGGCTGCACTTCACAGCATCATGGAACCTGGAGCGGGGCTCTCAGGCAGAGAGGATCAACATTCCTCCTTCTCTTCATCCGGACCTCACATGGTGGTCCAGGGACTGCAAACTGTGGACGGGCAAGCATTTCCGCAACCTACCCCACAGGTCACCATCCCTACAGACTCCTCTCTCGAGGCATGAGGGGCCACCTTGGACAATCACTGGGTCCAGGGCACCTGGACCAGGCAGGAACAGGAGTACCACATCAATTGGCTGGAACTGAAGGCCATCTGGCTAGCGCTCAGAGCCTTCCTTCCGGTTATCGAGGGCAAGGTTGTCCTCATTCAGACAGACAACTCAACCAGCATGTTCTATGTCAAAAAGCAGGGCGGTACCAGGTCCCCTCCACTGTGCGGGCTGGCTGTCAGCATGTGGTAATGAGCCCTGGAGAACAACATCTACCTCAGGCTGTCCACATTCCGGGGGAATCCAACCTGGAGGCGGACAGGCTAAGCAGACTGGGAGCGGACAATTACGAGTGGCAATTGAATGACCTTGTGCTGCAGGAGATCTTCAGCAGATGGGGACAACCCCAGGTGGACCTCTTTGGCACCTGGGGCATAGGAAGTGCCAACAGTTCGCTTCCTGGCAGGGACAGGGCCCCAGCTCCCTGGGCAACGCATATCAAATTCAGTGGAACGGCATGACAGCATAAGCCTTCCCGCCCACACCGTTGATACACAGGGTGATATGCAAGATCAAGGAGTCCGGCACATCTTCTGGCACAGCAGGGGGGCAGGTTCATCCACCCCGCACCACAGAAACTGGCATTCACAGCGTTGTTCCTGAGCAGATCACGCTAGGGCACCTCACCCTTTCTCAGGCTAATCTAGATATCATACTGGGAGCTAGGAGGGAGCAGAGCTACTAGAACCCAGTATAAGAGTAAATGGACCAGGTTCCTCCACTGGGCAGACTTCATCTTCATTGGACGACGTGCTCTCCTTTTCGGCGCACCTCGCCCACTCGGGCGTACAGGTAGACACTTGCCGCACGTACTTTGCGGCCATTGGGGCCTACAGAAGCTCAGAGGAAGAGGTGTTCTCCTCTGCCAACCTGATTTTCAAGAAGCATTTGGTGGGACTCGCCAGACTCTACCCACCCATCAAGAGGCAACACCCTGTGTGAGACCTTAACATAGTTTTGGGGGCCCTGGCGCACAAAACATTTGAGCCAATGGCGTCTGCGGGCATCAGGCTGGTGAACATTAACACAGCCTTGCTAGTCGGCCTCACCTCGGGTCGCAGAGTCAGCGAAATTCCGGCACTGGTCGCCTCAGAGCCCTATGCTACGTTTCACAAGGATAAAGTAGTCCTGCGGAGGACACACCCAGCATTCCAACCCAAGGTGACTTCTGCATTCCATCTGAACGAGGAAATAGTGCTGCCTATGTTTTTTGCTGAGCCAAAGGACGAGGCACAGAGAGTTCTGCACTGCTCCGATGTCAGGCATGCCTTGAAATTCTACTTGGCTAGGACAAAGGGCTTATGCAAGTCGGACGCACTGTTTGTCACCTTTGGCGGATCAAGACCGAGGTATCAGGCCTCCATAGCCCATTGGATGTCTCAGCCATCAAAGAAGCTTACGAGGGACAGCATAAGCCACTGCCAGCCAACATGCACACTGCAAGCACTACTGTTTGGACGCCGGCTCTAGATCAGACACAGCTTTTGGACAGGTGGTTCTTAGAAACCGATTTGCTTAAGGAGGGTCTCCTCTCCACCTTAGGGCTACACTCAGTTGTAATCGCCCATGCAGTATGGAGGAAAGGGGACGGGACTTAAGTGTAATTAAAAGTTACTCACTGTAGTGACTAACATACTCTTGATCCCCATTCCTCCCTACGTCCCACCATCCTCCCCCCTAATAAAACTGGTGTCAGGTAATGTTAATCTATTGTCGACGCATCTATGGGTCTGAGGTGTGGCGCCGGAGGGCGGAGTCAGGGCAGCACATGCCATGCTCCCAGGCCGCACACCTCTAAATTTAAAGGGGAAGAAGGCTTTTTCTGGAGAAAAAGGTTCTGTCTCCCATCCCTAGGAAGGGACGCCCATGCAGTATGGAGGAAAGAGGACTAAGGACTAAGAGTACGTTAGTCACTACGGAGAGTAACTTATCATTTATATCACGCTTCAAACGGAATTAACTGTATCTAGGCACAGAAAGTTCCAGTGAAAGAAATTGCCCTAAAGAAATTGTACCCAGAGAGACACTTCCATTAGCTGATAGCTGAAGAGGTGGGTTTTTAGAGCCTTCCAGAAGGCAGTGAGTGACGTCAGATTTTGTATACCAATTGGTAAGGAATTCCATAGCAGGATAGAGTCTATCGCCTCTGTGGACAAACCAAGAAGGAGCAATCACCATTAACTACTTGTCAGAGGAACAAAGGGAATGACTCGGCTGGTATTGCACCATATTTTTAGACAGATGGCCCAGTACAAGGACATTTATACTTTTAAAGTCAATCCTCTGCCTGACGCATTAACCAATGAAGAGACCTCTGCAATGCAGACACAGACACTTTTTTGGTCCCTTAAAAATTAGCCGAACTGCTGCATTTTGAGCCCTCTAAAGGCGATGGATTTGTCTTGCAGGAATATCAGTAAGAGTGCCATTCCCATAAACCAGCCTGCAGTTAACCAGAGAACCCACCACCATAGCACGGTCTGTTGATGATATAAATGGAGAAGCCTGCCATAGTAATCGTAGTGAATACAAGACTGATTGTACGTTAGCTCCTACTCGTTGCTCACAGCCTAAATTTGCTTGCCAAATGCAGCCTAAATTCTTGACCTTGGGGGTAAAGGTCACTGATTTGCCAAAAATTCAAGGTGGAGGTGAAATACAAGTAGGGTTACCCAAGAGATGTTTTGGCCATAACAAAATAAGCTTGGTTTTATTTGGATTAGTTGCATTGTACTATATTGTACAGGGACTCCGCAGGACTGTTCACTTTCAGATATAGCCAAGGGTGATCCGCATACGAGCGGTAACCAAGATTATATTTACTAAACGTGGACATCAATGTCTGCATATAGATATTAAATAGCAGAGTACATGACGAACACTGGAGATCTCCACATTGCTACGAGATGGCATCTGAAATATTGCTTGCTATCTTGACACATTGGTAACGATTGGATAAAAAAAGACTGAAACAGGTTTAGACTGGCATATGGAAAAATGCCTTAACTGCAGGCCCAACATGCTAGTGTAGGCAAGGTATTTTGGTCAAAGTGGGCCAGTATGAGTTTGCTTTGAAGCTGTTTTGACCACTGTTACTAAGAAATATGCTTAACTCTTTGCCACAGTTTTTGTCAAAAACTTGACCATTGTTATTTGCCACTCTGCGCCACTATTGTTCAGTGTCGTGCCAGTTGTCTGTCTCAGTGTGACTCTGCAAGGATGAATCTACCCGAATGAAGGTGGCAGCCAACACACGTCCCAGTCACATCAGAACATCTCGCAGAACAAGCCGGGATATGTGGATAAGAGGCAACTCTCTCTGACACTTTAAGCAGTTATGAAAGAAATGAGGGCAGTATGCAGAGTTTTGTTTGCTAAAGATAACAATGTGGCAGCAGCAACAAATAAAGGGGCTACCAGTATTGCATAGACTAAGTGAATGCTGGGAGTCTTGCAAAACTGGATAACAGCACAAAAGGAACAAGCCTGGGGGCTAATCACAGTGCTCACAATGGCACAAATATGTATTGAAGATTGAGGGACCGACAAGGGGAAGTGATGCTCATATTATGGGGCATCAAAGTCCTCAGCCGCAGGTCTTATGGAGGCATTTATAGAAAAGCGAATGAGAAAAACATTACAGTCGACATCCATTTCTATGTTTTTCCTGATCAAAAGAGGACACTGGACTCTGTGACGCCATCCCAATTGGGAGGGTCAGTCCGCCAAGACCAATAGTGGCATAACTGCTGAACTACAAGGATCAAGACAACAACTTGAAGGCGGAAGGATAGCTGGCAATATAACCAACAATGGACCAAGACTCGGCTCCTATCTGACCCTCACCAGGACAATGGAAAAAAGCTGTTACCCAAGTTAAAGCAAGCAGCCCCCTGTAAGAGGAACATCAGGTATGGCAAAATTAATAATGATATTGCAAGACTAGGTACAATTATTTTCTTACAGACCCCCAGGCAGCGTTTACATATGTGGAGAGTCTGGAAGTAATTTCTGGGTGCTGGGGAACCCCCACCAAGTTGCTTAGGTGCCCAAGGTGCTTGGTGCTTGGATGGTCCCTAAGCAAGTCATCAGTGCGGGAAAGAGCCTGAGGCAGCAGAAGTCCCCAACATCCACTCCAGAGCATGCATGACTTAAGAGTCTGGTAGAACAAGAGGGACACACTGGATGAATCCGCTAAAAGAGCGTTCTTGCTATGAATTTTAAGAAAATTGTTTACATGAAATGCTGAGGAAAAAAGAAAGGAGACTATGGACAAATATTGCTTTAGAATGAATGTACTTTCAGAGCACCCAGAAGCTGCGGTAGGAGTGATGGACTGGGCTAAACATATTGCGTAATATGCATTGGTAGTTAGCGATATGCAATCCCTACAGTGTGTGTGTACAAATGAAATCTCTACAGCGAGCGTACACAGGGCAGGTATTTGGATTACTCCTACATCCCGTCCCCTTTCCTCCATATTGTATGGGCGTCCCATCCAAGGGAAGGAACTGGAAACCCTTTTTCCTCTAGAAAGAGCATTTCCCCTTTAAATTTCAGGCACGACTATGGCTGTGATCATGCCGCCATAGCCCCACCCTCAGGCGCCTGGCCTCATACCCCTTTTCCGTGCTGATGGGATCGGACCTTCTCTGCAAGCTGACGAAAGTTTCCTTTACATTTTTTGGCTGTCCCCGAGCTATTTTGTTTTTACATTCCTACCGGCCTCGGGTGCCTCATGTCAGCTCCGTCAGGCTTCAGAAGAAGTTCCTCCTGCGACAGTTGCTTTCCCACGTCAGACCCTCATTCGCTTTGCCTCCAGTGCTTAGGCGCGAGCCATCGTTGGGAAGACTGCGCGGTATACCAGTTTGATGTCGCTGAATGACAACGGACAGCAGCATTTTTTAAATGATGCAGTACGACGTGGACTACATCGTGAACAGGGGGGTGTAGCTGCTGATGAGAAACAGTCATAGCCGAAATGTAATGTAAGTAAGCCTTTATTTGGGAGGAAAGGAACATGATCCAGTTGCAGTGTAGGTCCAACTAATAATGACGGATGCCCCTTGCCTCCCACACTGCCAACCTTAGAATCCCTACGTCCGGCACATTCCATGACGATGCATGTGAAAACTCGCCATCGCCCTTCTAGGGTATCTTTTCCCTTTTAACCATTGAAGAAACACATGAAACATTGTGCAAATGTGCATAGAAAGTAAATCGTGGTAACAAAGATTGTAAATGCTAAATATTGCAAAAGTAATTGAAAATTAATATATTGATTGATTTTGATGAATGTTTGTTTTAATTGATGTATAATTTCAGTAATGGAGTAAAACGCTATATTTTAGAAAACAAGTGGTTCATTATTTTCTCAGCAAGTGGGCAATTCTTGTAATCAATGCATCTTGAACTATTAAATAGTTCTGCATGTTATGCTCACCTCGCTCCCACAGGGGCGTCGGTCGGACCCGGACTGCTGCGGCCTCCACCCATGTGATGCGTTGTGCAGCGATGACTGACTGGATCTGCCCTCCTAATCTTGTCTGCTTGACCCATAGAAATATTCTCCTACAAGTGGAGAGATGGATTTAGCCACTTGTGGATTCAAGTGATAGCACCCCCACTGTCCTCCCCACTAATCACCTCTGAAGTACCCTCTCAGCAATCTCACCTTATATTCTTGAAGGATGAGCCCTCCATCCTGCGAAGTACGCAGGGGCGCGTTGATGACCAGTTACTTCACTGGCCTGAAGATATTGGAAGAGTTGTAGACAAATCCTGACTCCAAAAGGTCCTGGCAAAGAGCCGTAAGTATATAGTTCGTAAGAGTTCAAAATGTCTGGAATTCACTCCTGTCCAATTCCTCTTTTTATCTTGCAGCTTTGACCCAATAAGAAGATTGACAGCTGAAATCGCTCCGGTAAAAGTCTGTGTTACCCAACACTGTCCGGTAAATAATGCCAAGGGTTAAACTTGCTGCTTTCTCCTTTTCTTACAGGTGCCGCATAAGAAGATGTGCCGTGCTGATGAATAATACCTCCGGCGGTAAAATGAGGTAAGCATATGGCGGCTAAAGAGATTGTCTCTGTCTGTTCTCTCTGCTCACCTTGTTGTTTCTTGTCCCCATTAGGTGCCGGGATTCGGCGATGTAAAGATGGAGACAGCGCCGGATCGAAGAGATGCTGCGTGGAACGGTGAGTATGGCGCAGCGTTGCTGCTGGCGATGCAACGCTTTTAAAACAAAGTCTTTCCTCTGGTTTGAAGATGCGATGAATCTGGGATCAGGTAAGAAATCAGGTAATACTCTTGTTCTGACCTTTGCTTCTTTCCTTCTTTCTAGGTGCTCCAGGTTCGAGGCGGGCGTGGCAGAAGGCTGGATGCTGCTGCTGGCATGGTTAACGTTATGCTGCTGGATGCAGAATAACGCAAAGCATGTGCTGCTCTTCAGGCGTGGTTTAAATAGCCTCCAAAGTAGTCCCAGGTAGGTATTCCTTCCCGACCACACCCGAATAACAATATAGTCCCTAAGGTAAAGTAGTCCCTTCCAGGCCTCACATGGGCTTGGATCTTCTTGCAGCATGGTCTGCATCAGGTAAGTATGTCCCATATGAGCCTGGCGCCATAGGCGCCAGGACTGAACCCAGACAGCCCCTAGCAGGGGTTGCTGGTTTTTCTCAAGGCAACATGATGCCTGCTCCCGGGGCTGATGGACGTGGTCTGGATGCCCGGGGGTATGCATCATGACACTGCAATTCAGTTGACAAAAGTTTGTCGGTTGGCCATCCACAACAGAAAACATTTTGTACACTAGTAAAGACTTTGTCACTATCATGCTCAGCCGCCCAGGTTTGCTCATTATGTTGCCTCATTAATTTACCACTTCAGATCTTAAATGGGAACGATCAAATTTCCTATCCATGCAATCTGTCACAGTACTCTTCACACTCGAGCAGATGTGAGCAGATCTCTGCATGTACTTTGGATTTCACTGGAAAATGACATATATTGTATTGATATGGCAGTAACTTAGCTACCAACCTTTCTATTTTAGGTGAATGGTTCTATACCCTACATAGCTTCAATGAACTGCCCAAAGGCTTTTGATTGGTGTTTAGAGTTAAGCGCTTCCCCCAAATAAACATATTAAAGTGACAGATTGCCCACCAGCATCCCAAACTGAACCCAGACAGCCCCTAGCAGGGGTTGCTGGGTTTTCTCAAGGCAACATGATGCCTGCTCCCGGGGCTGATGGACGTCGTCTGGATGCCCGGGGGTATGCATCATGACAGCACTCACCCTCAAGGCCCCTCCTAAAGTCGTTCTTCCCATTGGTCCTGGTTTGTCTGGGAAGTCCCGATGGAATCTCTTCACTAATCGAGGTGCATGAACGTGGTCACTAGGCTCCCATGACCTTTCCTGTGGCCCGTAACCTTTCCAATCGATTAAGTAAAAAAGTTTTGATTTAACCACCTTGGAGTCCAGGATGTTTTTCACCTCGAATTCAGGTTCTCCATCTATCAAGATAGAATCTGGTGGTTTGGTTAATCTTGTTCCTGGTTGAACTGGTTTTAAAAGTGAAACATGAAAGACAGGATGAATTTGCATATTGGAGGGTAATTCCAGTTTGACGGCCACCGGGTTAATAATTGCCTTAATGGTGTAAGGTCCCAAATATCTAGGATAAAAGTCTGAGTTCCTTTCAGAGGTATGTGCTTTGTAGCTAGCCAAACCTGATCTCCAATTTGGTACTGTGGAGTTTTACTTCTATTTAGATCACCATTTTTCTTGTATTTCTCTTTTGCTTGCTTCAAATGTTCTGTTGCTTCCTTGAAGGCTTGTGTAATAGTAGAATGCAAATGACTAACTGCGGACATTTCTAAGTGCTGAGGCGAATCGAGTTCTGAGGTTCGAGGGTGGTGTCCATATATGGTATAAAAGGGGCTTTGTCCGGTTCCTGAATGTACAGACTTATTGTATGCATATTCGGAAATCCATAAAATATCTTTCCAATTACTTTCGGTCTGGTGAAGCATGCAACGTAGGCACTGTTTAAGGGTCTGGTTGGTCCTCTCCGTCTGACCATCGGTCTGGGGATGGTGACTGGTTGATAACCTTATGTCGATTTGCGCCAATTGGCAACATTTCTTCCAAAAATGTGAAATGAATTGACTACCTCGGTCAGAGACCAATACGGAAGGAAACCCGTGTATTCGAACGATGTTTTCGAGGAACGCCTTGGCCAGAATTGAAGCAGAAGGTAATCCCTTCAAAGGAATAATGTGGGCCATCTTGGAAAAAAGATCCATGATAACTAGAATGGTGTTAAATCCATTAGATGGAGGTAGATCAGTAATAAAGTCTAAAGACAAGGTGTGCCATGGTGTAGGTGGAATATCCAAAGGTTGTAAAAGGCCAGCTGTTTTTTTCTTCTGACTTTTGTTTTGGGCGCAAATGCTGCAAGACATCACAAATGACTTTATATCTTTTCGCCAGGTGG
Source organism: Ambystoma mexicanum (assembly GCF_040938575.1). Taxonomy (NCBI): domain Eukaryota; kingdom Metazoa; phylum Chordata; class Amphibia; order Caudata; family Ambystomatidae; genus Ambystoma; species Ambystoma mexicanum. The sequence goes on along the minus strand of NC_090929.1, from coordinate 1,319,394,880 downwards.
GCCACCAGAATTGTCTCTTAATTTTAGCTTTGGTTTTTGCGATACCTGGGTGACCTTCCATCAGGGTATCATGATTATTGGAGATGACAAGTTCCTGTAATTCCTTGTGTGGTAGAAATAGTCGTCCTTGATAGTAGGGTCTGGATCGAAGAGTTGTTGGATTTTTAAATGAATTTCTTCTAATGTCTGTAAAGTAGTTATGCCAAGAATTCTTTGTTCAGAAATTATAGGCACTGGCTCCGGGTTCGCATATGCTTCTTCCATTCCTATTCAGGATAAGGCATCTGCCTTGCCATTTTTACAGCCTGGTCAATAAGTGATCACAAAATCGAATTCGGCAAAGAACAATGCCCATCGAAGTTGGCGCAATGATTGGGATTTGGCTGATTTTAGATACTGCAAGTTCCCGGTGATCGGTGTTTACAGTAATGGTATGCCTGGCACCGAGAAGATAGTGTCGCCAAGCCTTAAAGGCGGATTTGATGGCTAATAACTCTTTATCGGTAACCGTATAGTTTAACTCGGGTGCTGAGAACTTTCTGGACCAAAATGCCACTGGGTGAAGTTGACCAGTTTCAGGATCCTTCTGGGACAGGACAGCTCACATGGCTAAACTGGATGCATCAGTTTCCACTATGTATGGAAGCCCTGGGCGTGGGTGCCTTAAGACAGGCGCAGATGTTAATTTCGCTTTCAGCCTCTTCGGTCCACAAGCAGCATTTGTTCTTTTGCAAAAGTGCTGTGATGGCATGTACAACATGTGAGAAGTCCGGAATGAATCTGCGGTAGAAATTGGCAAATCCGAGCATGCTTTGTACCCCTTTAACTGAACTAGGTGATGGCGACTTGAGAATTGCGTCCACCTTTCGTGAGTCCATTCTGACTCCTTTTGGAGTCAGGATAAATCAGGATAAATCCAAGGAATCCATCTTCCGTAGCATGAAAAACAAAATGTTTCCAATTTTGCATATAACTTGTGCTGGCGTAGTTTCTCAAGGACTGCACGTACGTGCTTAACATGGTCTGATTCTGAGGAGGAGTACACTAGAATATGTATATATCTATGTATACGACAACACAGACATCAATGAGTTCACGAAGGACATCGTTCATAAAATACTAGAAGGCTGCTGGTGCATTGCACAACCCGAAGGGCATCACCTGATACTCAAATAATCCGTACTTGATGCGAAAGGCCATCTTCCATTCGTCGCCTTTCTTTACACATACCAGATTATATGCCCCTCGGAGATCTAACATAGTGTAGGTACAAGCATCCTTTACTTGGTCTAGTAATTCGGGGATGAGAGGCAATGGGTACCGGTTTTTTACCGTAATCTGATTTAATGCGCTGTAGTCTATGCACGTTCTAAGGTCACCTTCCATTTTAGGCACGAAGAATAAAGCTGAGGATGCAGGAGACTTGGATGGACGAATGAAGCCATTAGCAAGGTATTGGTCCAAGTACTGTCGTAGGTGAAGATTTTCGGGTTCCGTAAGGGCGTAGATCCTACTGCATGGAGGTTGTGCACCGGGTAAGAGGTCAATTTGACAATCATACGATCTGTGAGGTGGTAATGTATTGGCCTGTTCTTTTTGAAAAACATCCTGAAATTCTTGATACTCCTGAGGTAACTGCACGATTGGGTTGATGACTGTGGCCAGGCCTTTGTCCATAGCTTCAATAAACTGCCCAAAGGCTTTTGATTGGTGTTTAGAGTTAAGCGCTTCCCCCAAATAAACATATTAAAGTGACAGATTGCCCATCAGCATCCCAAAGCCGCTTGTTTGACTGAATACAGACACTGCAACTTGGTGAGAGTGCAGAAGGCAATCACTAGTGCAAATCATTGTCTATAATATCTCTGTAACAATACCACTCACAGATTGTACACTACACAAACTCATCAAAATTAATAGTGCACTAATATCTTATATGAAAGTGTTTTAATCTGAGAGCATGTACTATGTCAATTTTGACATCCTCAAAACAAGAATTAGTTTGCTTATTCCACACAAGGGGTTGAACTTTTATTAATAGAATGTTCAACTTCTCCGTCTTTACTGCGAATTTGTGTACACATTTTGAGTACAAATCTACCAATCCTAAAATAGACATCAACTGTTCTCTATTTTTGAAGTCTAACACCCATACAATTGCATCAACCAATTTATTTTACATTTAAGCTCCTCTGCAGAAAAGGTATTAGCCACATATTCCACCTATCTTTTTAGCAAAACAACAATTTTCATTTTTGCAAGGTTACTCCATTTTAAGACCTCTAGAACATTTTCCAAAACCTTGTAGTGCTCCACAAGGGTGGTAGCGTAAATCAAAATATCTCGAAAAGTAGTGTGTGGATGAGCCTTCAATCACTGTAACTGAAAGTAGGCCCACCTATTAAGAAGCAAGTGCATGTTTGTACTTAAAGCAAAATAATTGTACAATCGGCCGGGTGGGGCTAGATGATTCTATAGAATCAAACTAACCAGAGTCTCCCTGAACCACATAAACACATACATACATTTTGCAACAATTAAAACACTCCCACATAATGTATTACAAATCACCCCTCCACACAGCATTTGTCAAACCTATACAAAACAAATCCAATACTCTCCAATTCCCAAATTCATGTTGGTCTCATTTAGCAAACTACCATCATCAGCTCATATTCGAAGCACAACCCTTTTTCAGAGTCTTCTGTGGTAGGTCATGACATCATCACCGGAATGCCAAAAGAGATGACTACTGTGGATTCAAGATTGCCAAGATGAAAGAGTACTCGAATGAACCGAATAACATCGCTGGTCGGGACATACCAAAAGAGACAAAACAAAAGTTCCGGCATATGAAGTTCCACGTATTTATTATTTTAATTATTTATTTTAATTTGTTATATTAATTATTTGTTTTAGTTAGTTGTTTTATTTCGTTGTTTTTAATTGACTTGGAAAATTTAAACTTAAAGTAATGCCACTTCCACTGAGAAGGCAAATGTGGAACATTTTATGAACTGATGGACTCAGATGAAATGTTGATTGCAAATTTTCATTGATGCACATGAATATTCATTTTGTTGGATTGCTATATTGTAAAAAAAAAAAAAAGAACAAGTTGTTTTTAGGAATTGGCTTGGATTATAGCCAAGTTCTAAAAACAAAAGGAGGGTATATGTAAGGATATTTGGCATGTTACTGCACAGGTAGCAAACAGCACAGAGTACAGCACTACTGCACAAGTAGCACATTTTTTTTTGCAGCACCACCACAAGGGTGCGGTGCATTGCTATATGGGTTACCAGATTAACAAGGAAAGACAGACTATTCAGTCAAAAACGATTTTAACATATAAGATGCAAATCTATTTTTACAGTTAAAAGCACACGTGCTCATTTAAAAATGCACACTATTTTCACCTGAAATGCCTATGGTGCGAGAGACACATTTGAAAATTAACAGCTAACCTATTAACCATTAACCTGACTAATAAAACCTTATTTAACATAACCCACTAATAAAATGTGTTCTCCACTGCAGAATTAGGCATACTCTGAAAGCCATTTAAATGTGTGTGCAGATTTTTTTTTCTTCTCTTCTCTGCCTGCTTCTCCGTGTTTTTGTGCACAGTAACTGCAGGAAGAAGGAAGTCAGATTTGCAACAATTGCAAATGTATAAGCGAAGCTATTGTTGAGAGTAGGAGGATGAGAGATGATGGATTTCATTGGGACACGTCATACAGAGGGCTGAGATGAAAGTTTTAGTGGGCAGTATCGGGGAAAAAGACAGGCAGACATTTTTCTGCACTACTGGGGAGAAGACCTGGCTGTGGGACTCCTGACTGAATGCAGATTCCTGCGTCCTGCTACAGTCAAGATTTGGCAGAGCTGGGAGGAAGACCTTTTCCTGGTTGGAGGCATTCCTATCTGCAAAAGCTAAGAATTCCAGGCAATGACCCCGGTTTGAAAAGGAAAGGCGATCGTTTTACTGGGGTTAATCTTCAAGGGAACCACATTCCGAAGGAGAACAGCTGAAGAAAACTTTGAACAGATAAGGGGTACAATGAATAAACTCATCACTACAAATCTATTTTCTGATCAGAATAGTGTCAGAATGAATAAGTGCGAACATTAATTGTTCAAATTGTTGAATTAATTAATTATGTTTTTCTTTTTCTTTCTTCTTTTTTGCCTTCACTGTAAGCTTTTCATATGTGTAACTGGTTGTAACAGCGTCTTGATGCCCCTGGGTTAGAGCGCTTTATAAAAGAAAAAATAAATCAATAAAAGATGGAAAAAATAAATAAATAAATACATAAAAAATGTGCTACTTGTGCAGTAGTGCTGTACTCTGTGCTGTTTGCTACCTGTGCAGTAACATGCCAAATATCCTTACATATACCCTCCTTTTGTTTTTAGAACTTGGCTATAATCCAAGCCAATTCCTAAAAACAACTTGTTCTTTTTTTTTTTTTTACAATATAGCAATCCAACAAAATGAATATTCATGTGCATCAATGAAAATTTGCAATCAACATTTCATCTGAGTCCATCAGTTCATAAAATGTTCCACATTTGCCTTCTCAGTGGAAGTGGCATTACTTTAAGTTTAAATTTTCCAAGTCAATTAAAAACAACGAAATAAAACAACTAACTAAAACAAATAATTAATATAACAAATTAAAATAAATAATTAAAATAATAAATACGTGGAACTTCATATGCCAGAACTTTTGTTTTGTCTCTTTTGGTATGTCCCGACCAGCGATGTTATTCGGTTCATTCGAGTACTCTTTCATCTTGGCAATCTTGAATCCACAGTAGTCATCTCTTTTGGCATTCCGGTTATTTTGTCTTCACCTCCACCTGGAGGCAGGCATCTTTTGGTCTTCATCCAGGGGACTCCAGGACTCCATCGTCTCTCCCGTGGGCTCTGATCTCGGAACCTCCGATCAAATAATGTTAATTGTCTAAATCAAAATAGAAAATAAACAAATTAAGTACATAGCATAATACTAACTTCATCCTTTTGCCAAAAATAAAACATGCTTGGTAAAAATATTTCATTTTTTTTTCTGAAATTAAACACAAGTTAAAAGAAAACAAGCAGATATTCAATATTTAACACACTTTCTCTTTGCACACCAACCATGAGCTTCCATTATATGTGCATTTATTTATTTATTTATTTATTTATATTTATTTTATATTATATTTTACATATACTACAGTGTTTATGTGCCTTCATAACAATCAACTTTTTAACTTCTTTGTCACTGCCTCCTGATTGTACCCATTTATTTTCTCTTTTTGTGTTCAAGGGATTTTATCTGTTTCTACATGCTCAAGCCGCCTGATCTCATGTCTGGGATGGCATGGTTTGATTTGATTTACATGGACAAACTGCTCTATTGCTGTTTCACCTTCATTTTTCAAAATGTTATACACTACAGGAGAGATCTTATCTATAATCCGAAATGGCCCCTGCCAGGCTGCTAGAAATTTAGAATTTTTCTGTTTACTTTTTCCAAAATGAAACTTGTACACCTGATCCCCTACACTGTATTCCTTTGCTGATGTCTTTTTATCATAATATGACTTTGCACTGTCAGCAGCTCTTTCCAGATTTCTCTGCACAAAAGCAAATGCATGTTGCAAATGCCTCCTCAGTTCATCAATATATTCATGAACTGTGGATGCACTCACTAGAGTTTGCTCATGTGTTCTGTATAGTAGGTGTTGTGGTAACACCATTTTCCTACCTGTCAAGACCTCATGAGGGCTAACACCTGTTGCTTTGGCAGGAGTCGATCTGATTGCCATCAAAACCAATGGTAAACGTAAATCCCAGCTGGAACCTGCTTCTGCCACAAATTTCTTTAAAATATCCACAACAGACCTATTGCTTCTTTCAACTGTACCTGAAGACGCCGCCCGATATGCGATATGTAGTTTCCTTTTCACACCTAGTATTTGCCATACTTTACTCATTAGAGTACTTGTGAAATGACTTCCTCTGTCTGACTCAATTCTTTGTGGCAACCCAAACCTTGAGAACACATGGTTCACCAGCAATGTGGCTGCTGTTTGCGCACTACAATCTGGTGCAGGAATGCATTCAATCCACTTTGACATCAAACATACCACACTCAAAATATAACGGTGTCCCCTGCTCGACCTTTTTAAAGGACCTACATAGTCTATTTGCAAATCTGACCATGGGAGAGTTAGGCCTCTTTTCATCAATGGTGCTTTTTGCATTGGTGAAGCAGGTTTAAATTGGGCGCATACTAGACATCCTCTAGTATATAATTCCACATCTTGGGACATATGTGGCCAGTAAGCATAATCTTTTAATATTTCTAATGTTTTTTGTGAACCTCTATGGCCTGCAGTTATGGCATCATGTGCATGGTGTAGCATCAGTCCTCTGAATGAAAGGGGTACTACCCACTGTATTTGTCCTGTTATGGACTCTCTAATCATGAGTCCATCCTGTAATCTGATTCGTGTTTTGTTCTTTAATAACACCCTCAACTCTTCTTTTCCCATACAATCATTTTCTGTTAAAGGATTTTGTTCAGGATCTATCAAATGATTATAATAGATTCCCAAAATGTGATCATTCTTTTGTGCCTCAATCAAATCTTGGTCTGGCGTGTCATGACTCCACTGCACCACCGGTTGATCTACCTCCTTTGGTGCTTTAGAACGTGTCACTGCATCAATTTGTATTTCACCCATTAAATAATCAATATGTAGCAATTCTCCCATCACAGCCCCAATCTTAGCCAGATGGTCTGCCTTATCATTTCCCTCCTTATCCTCTCCTGGTGTTTTTAAATGCCCACGAATTTTTCTCCATTATATTGTTAAATTATTTTCTGACACCAATTTGACTATGGCTTGTATCATCTTTCCATGTTTAAGTGGCTTTTTGTTGTATGTAACCATGCCTCTTGCTTTCCAACCAGGCAAATACTCCACAAAGCTATTCCGTGCATAGTCAGAATCAGTCACCAGGACAATTTCACTGAACTTTTTATCAACTGCAGTAGCAATTGCTTTATAGATGGCTGCCAATTCCGCCACCTGACTGCTCCTATCCCCAATCCTCATCCCTATACTGGGGACGCCTTCACATTTCAACCAGACATTTCCTATTCCTGCCACTAATTGTTTATTACTGTCATTTTCAATGTGAAAAGCACAACCATCCACATATACAGTTGGCAAATCCTTGCATGTTTTTTCATCAAAAGCTTTGTGTGATGATTGTTCAAATTCCTGCAAACTAGTTTCCACTTCCATTTCATTTGGTATTTGTTCAGCTGCACAGTCATGTAAGTCAGCTAACCCTTGAGCAATTGGGCTCTTTTTATTTTGTCCATATCTCACTTCTACGGGAAAACCTTGTAATGCCAGCGTCCATGAAGTGATTCTGGATTGCGCTAGATTGCCTGATCTAATCCTTTTACTCTCTAAAAATTGCAAAGGTTGATGATTTGTTTCAATAATCACCTTTTCTCCCTGAACAATGGGGCGGAAATGTTGTAGCGCCCACACAGTGGTTAATAGGGCCTTTTCACATTCATTAAATTTCATTTCAACTTGGGAAAATGCCTTACTTGCATATGCAATGGTTTCGTGATTCAAATCGTGTTTTTGTGATAATACTGCTGACATACAATGTTCAGAAAAACCTATTTCTATAAAGAAATCCCTGTCCTTTATGGGGTATGCTAAACATGGTGCCTTTACAAGACATTCCTTCAATCTAGCCACTGCATCAGACTGCTCTCTTTCCCATCTCCAGGGAGTATTTAGTTTAAGCAGTTTATTCAATGGTTGAGTGATTTCTGCATAATTCTCAATGAACTTTCTGTTATAGCCTGTCATCCCTAATAAACTTTTTACTCCTTTCACATCTTTAGGATCTTTTAATCTTTGTATGGCCTCTATTTTCTTCCTTTGTGGATTTAGCCCACATTCAGTCACTTCATGCCCTAGAAAGTTCACTTTTTTCTTGCACCATTGTGCTTTTTGCAACGATACTTTGGCGCCTGCTTTCTGCAATTGGCCAAGTACATGTCTTATTTCATCAAAATGGCTTTTCAGGCTTTCATTTTTTATCAGGACATCATCCACATAAACTATTGTTCCTCTTTCCGCTGCATCCGGCATGGCCTTTCTCAAAAATATGCCAAATTCACTCCCACTATTGATGTACCCGAACGGAGCTCTAAGCCAGGCATATTGAGTCCTGTCAAATGTAAAGGAAAATAAGTGTTGTATCTCCTCTGCCAATGGCACACACCAATATCCAGATGTGAGATCTAACATGGTAAATACATTTGAACCATGTATCTGAGCTAGGCCCTGATCAATGAATGGTAGTGGCCATCTAGATACTGGTACTCTTTTATTTAACTCTCTTAAGTCTGCACACAGCCGCCATTGACCATTTGGCTTTAACACACCTAAAATAGGCGTATTGGATGTGCTATGAATGGGCCTGATTATTCCCCGTGATTCCAAATTTTTAATAATCTCTGCCAATGATTCTAAACATGCCAGCGGTAGTCTATACTGGCGTACAAACACTGGATTTCTGCTACAACCTTCTGGTAGTGTGGCCACATGTAAATCAGTTAAACCACAATCATAAGCATCTTTTGCAAATACATCCTTAAACTCCATAAATATTTCCCTCAGGTCGTCTCTATCCTTATCGCTGTCACATGCATTCGCTAAGGAGATCTGCTCTTCTACCATTCTGGAAAATTCTGGAAACTCTTCTGGTAAAGGAATCTCAGCGCTTTCCTCTAACTGTGTGGCTGTGTCTTTTTGTAGAGCTGCCACTTTTAAATATTTTGGCATATCAGCTTCCACTTCAATGGGCTGATTTCCTGTTTCATTTTCATTTAAATTAAATATTATGCAATCCTCTTGATGGCAGCACACTGTCTCATTTGAATCATAAGGATACACAGAATGAATTTTAAATATTCCTTTGGGCTGAGAGTCCAGGTGTTCTGGCAACTCGCCCTTGGCATCTACATATTTTTCAGGAATATTCCCAATCACCATGTTATTTAAATCTGCCGTATAATGTGATTTTTGTATGGCCATTCCTAATGGGGAGTTTTCCTCTAAATGAATATCCTGACAACCTTTATTATTTACCATGATTTTTACAGATCCCTCACCAATGTCTACCAATGGAATATATTCATAATCCAGGCCTTGCTGTTTTATGGATTCATTCAGGCATACAAATGCATCAGAGCCTTTCATCTGCTGCCCATTTTTGCATTTCAGTGTTATTGCAAACTGTTTTGTAAATGCAGGAATAATAGTATCTTTCCTTATTTGTAATTCGACTGCATAAGGAACCAGTTGTGCACAATGATAAGCCCTTCTTTTGTCTTCAAATTCAGGTGCCGGACCACCTAGGCGTGACCATATTTTTTGATTAAGGAAATCTAACACCATACACATTCTGTGCATGATGTCATTACCCATGTAAAATTCATTTTGTGCTCCACTCACTATCCATACATTATGGTAAATTGTTTTCTGCCCAATGCTAATTTTAAGCATGCATCTGCCTGCAATTCGGTTTTCAAAGTCTGGACTGTCCAATCCAGAAACATATTGGTTTTTAATCCTAAATTTCGGGATTTCTTCCCTCTCCATAATTTTTTGCAACAATTTCTCATTAATGAAACTCCTTTCATGTTCAAGTGCTAAAGTGGCTTTTATTGTTTTAAGATAATCATTTATACCAACATGAACCCATGGTTGCTCATCTTCCATGTGTATTTCTGCCAGAGTGGTAATGTGTTTTTCTGAATCTGTTTTAGGAGCAATATTCTGTTTGCATGTTTTCTCTTTTAAATAGAAACGTAATGTGTGCTCATCTATGGCAGTCTGCCAATCTTTCCTTGGGTCCAAGTATATTTGTACAGGTAGTTTTTCATTGTCGCTCTGCATTTTGTCTTGACACATTAATATAACAGTGACACTAGGTATGCAGCTATTCTGGAGATATACCTCCACAGCATCATTTGTTTTGGCAACGGTGTGACATTCATTTATATTGCTGTTTTGTGATTTTAGTTTCTTAGGCCTCAATGGTTTTTTGGTTAAGGACCACAGCACTCCATTCACCCCATCTATGAGAGGAGACAATCTTTTCAGGCAATCTGTCCCCATCAGAAATGGAATTTCACAAATAGATGTGATCAATACCTCTTGTTTCATTCTGTGCTTTCCTATTTTTATGTCAACCTCAGTTACACCTATGATGGGCACCTCCTCCCCATTAAAGTTATGCACTGGGCCTTGATTTGCCTTCACTGTGATCTGACTCTGTGGAGGCCTCCCTTCATTGATACTCTTTACCAGCTCCTTGGACATAATTGTGGCCTGTGCGCCAGTGTCAATCATAGCGAAGGTGTGGCATTTTTCTTCTACAGTGATGGGTGCATAATATCTGTCCTCAACTTCCTCTAATACACATAAGAAATGTGAATTCTTACTGATTTCAGGGCTCACCTTTCTCAGGTCTTTTTGACTTTTGGCTAAGCACATTGGTAAATGAAAAGACATTTTTCCCTCCTTTTTACCCATTTCTGTGCGAGATATTTTATTCATTTCTCCATGTTCAGAGGTTTTTTGGAGTGTGGCCACTGTTCGCCCATCCATCTGGGTAACATCAGAGACCACATTACAACCTTCCAACTGAACATGTGTAACAACATAATTCAGCAATTTGTCATTTTTTAATTCTGTGCATTTGTGATCATTTAGTGTAATACCAGCCCTTTCAGCCTCTTCAAAAATATGTGGCTCAAAGAATTCTTCAGGTGATTGACTTGTACCCTCCTTGTGAGTATTTCCCTTTTCTGTCTGTGTTTGGTCATTGTTTTGCTTGCCCAGGGAAGGAGCTATGGCATCCCCACTTACTCCCTGTTCACTGGTATTCCCCATGCATGAGTCATTTTTCTTAAATCTGTTCCTTTGTTCTTTTGGAATTCCTAATGTTTCTTTTTCATTTGTGCAAATCTTTACTGTTTTATTTAGCTCTAAGTTAAACCGTACCTCTTTTTTAGAAGTATTTGCACTTTCTATCACAATTTCATTTACTGGTACTTTCATTTTTAATCCATTAGGCATCTCAGAGTCGTTATGCAAAATTATATCAGAGCAATCTGTCATTTTGGCACTGCGATTATCATGAGTACTTAGTCACTTTTCGGAAGCCCCCCGGTCATTGCTATGGCCATCAGCCCCCTCTTTGGAAGGTTGTTTTTGCGCTGTATAGAGCTTTCCTATTTGCTCAGCTAACATTTTCACTTGGGCCTCAAGGCACTGGAACCTTTCCATCTCTCTAGGATCCTCTTTCTGTGGCCTAGGTCGATATTGGTTGTTTTCCCCCTGATTGGATCTATTCTGATACCTCTCAGGTGATTGATGTCGGTTGGGATGGTTTCTGAACTCTTGATTCATTTGTGGAGGGGAGCGGGTTGCACCCATCCTTTGATTATAGTCCCCTGGTGGGGAATCATTGTACTGGCGTGGATTGTAGTTCACGTTTTGCCTCATGTCCTGTCTCTCAGATTGTGGGTACTGGCCCCTATGTTGATTTCCATTATCAGTAAATCGATCCACATATCGGGGCCTATCCTGATTACCATATATCATGGTGCTGGGATCAAATCTGCTCTGTGTCCCCAATGACTGGTAGGGACCATCATTTCTTTGATCTTGATTTTGTCTCTGGTTATTGTTCATACCTGCCATATCAGGCCGATATCCTACCCGGGGTCTATCCCCTAAATATCTAGGGCTGATGTAGCTCTCTCTATTACTAGGATCATGTGTTTGGAACATTGGTACAGGAAATGGCGATCTTTGTTGATTACCCCTTTGTTCAGGTGTCACATTATTTTTACCTTGGCTTTGAGCAGACTCAAGGGACATTTTGGCTGACCTGATTTCCATTACTGTGGCTGAGGGTTCTTTAGATTTAGGCCTGGTATCTTTCATTTTATCACTTTCTCTACCCTGACAATAGAGTACCTCATATAGCTTTGTGCTTTGATGTACAATCCATTCAAGGGACTTGTCACGGTCAAATTCACGGACCAATTGGGATATGATGTCTTTCTGTAGCCCATAGAAGTATGCGGTTTTAAACTCATTGGAATTTGAGTCAAAAGATACATCAAAGCGAGAGAATGCTCTTTTTAAGTCTTGTAAAAATTGGCGAGGGGATGTATTAGGTCCAGCAGTAATTGTGTACGCGACTTTCTTTGCCTCCTGCAATGACTGAAAAGGAGAAAAATGACGCCTAATTTCTTTTTCAAACTCCAGCCATGTCATATTCTGCTGTTCATTTAATCCCCTTATGATGCTGGCCGTCGGGGCATCTAAAGTTAAATGAAAATATTGTCTGTACTGTTCATTAGGTATCTGGAGTGCTTTAAAAATGTCATGTACCGCTTCTAAGTGATCCTCAATGCAGCATTCACCTCCCTTCTTAAATGGTTTGATCAGGGCTTTAATGGATTTCATTATTTTTATGGGGCTACTTGTTGCAATGCATGGAATTGCACTATTTTGTGACTCAATCCTGTTTTCAGGTGTATGAGATTGGTGGCTGCCCCCAATGGGAGTATCAAATCCCCCAAGGGCGCTGCAACCAAGTTCAGTCACCGGCCCAGTCACTGGGGCACTAGCTCTTTGGGCAGAGCTAAAATTCACCTCCACTCCATTGAATGTGGTACCCTGCCGCCTCTCCTGGGACCTGGGAATGCACATTTGCTGTTCTAAGTCCTTACACTTTTTAAGGAGTCTGGTTGCTTCATTTTGCAAATAATTATTTTCATCATTCATTTTATTAATCACCTCCTGCATATGGCACATTTGCATTTGGCATTCATTGAACTCTTTATTTCTCTTGTCTCTTTCTTGAATCATTTTAATCATTTCTTGTTCTGCACTCTGGAGATCACCTTCTTTTTCGCAATGTTCTTTTTGTAAAATCTGCATTTCTGAAACAACCTCATCTTTATCCTGCCTAATGTGATCCACTAAGGCTTTTAAGTGTGCCAATTCTTGCTCACTATCTTCAAATTGTTTCTTGCTTTTGGATAACTGAGTATCAAAGTCTCTGCATTTTAATTGCATGTCTTTTTGGCATACATCCAATTCTGCTCTCAACATTTCATGATTTTTACTTGCCCCCTCTAATTCAGTCTTTAACCTGTTAATTAGCTGAGTATCATTCTCTTGCATTCGCAGGGACTTGTTTAAAATAAACCATATTTTGCCGCATAGCCGTATTAAACAGTCTTTCTCTGCACTTTTATCGGCTGCATTCAATAATCTTGTAAGGCAGACCTGAATTATGCTGCCTTCTGCAAAAATATTGTCTAGTTTTTCTTTCTGCACCTCACCCTGAATGCGGTTACTCCATTCTAACGTGCTATTCGAAGACCAATTCCCATGTGCAAATAACTTTGCCTCTAAATATTGCACTAGATCTGAGAATGTGGTTTCCCTTTGTGACATTCTGAAATTCGTTTTTAGTGTCACACTGCTATTATAAAATGGGTTCCCTTTAATGTGCAAATGGCAGTGTGAGACACACTTGCCACGCCCAGTAGGTACTCTATGATCACTTTCCCGGCCTGCAACGCACCATAAATATGTAGGGTATTTTGTGGAGATTTGGGGCCTGACGGTATTTTATTACCGCCGAAAAATAACTTAGCAATAATCACTCTTTGTATTCAGATTTGGCCATGTGCAACAATAATACAATGGACATGCATTATTTCAGCACCCAGACCTGCATATTTGGTATACGTGGTTGGTGGTATTTTGGTGAGCATAATTCCCTTGTTTTATTTGTGGCCCCAATGTCCAGAATCCCTTATCTTTGCTTAGATTTTTCGTGTGATCACTAGAGAGACCTCAGACCTACATTTTAGGAATACCACATTTTCAGTGATAGTGTTGGTGTGCCACCATGGGCGAACTCACTGACTTATTTACGACAGAGAGCTATATATGGTAGTCTTGTGGTAATTTCCACTACCTTATATACGGTAGGGAGCTATGTTCAGAGAGTCTCTCTTCCCGTTGGCTCATGTACCTCCAACAAGCTATGCTACAGTCACTCACAATTATTCATACTGATTCTGACATGCACACATCTGTCTTAAAATGACCATTGCACTGTTTAAAAATCTCCCCACATCATCGGCATTGTAATGGTAAATAGTAAATACACCACCCGTCTGTTTTCAAATATTTTTCTGTATTATAAAAGTTGCATTTAAACACGATCTCATTCTTTACAGAAATAAATAAAATGGTACAGTAAAAGCATTGTCTATGACACACTGCAAAGAGAGTGGCGGAGAACAGAACTCAAATTGCAACATTGGTATTTGATTAAGACACGCACAGGAATCCCCTTTCCTACACTGACTGCATATTTTCGTGCACACACGGCTCCCACGCTTATGTAATTACCTTATCTGTTCAAAGTTTTCTTCAGCTGTTCTCCTTCGGAATGTGGTTCCCTTGAAGATTAACCCCAGTAAAAGGATCGCCTTTCCTTTTCAAACCGGGGTCATTGCCTGGAATTCTTAGCTTTTGCAGATAGGAATGCCTCCAACCAGGAAAAGGTCTTCCTCCCAGCTCTGCCAAATCTTGACTGTAGCAGGACGCAGGAATCTGCATTCAGTCAGGAGTCCCACAGCCAGGTCTTCTCCCCAGTAGTGCAGAAAAATGTCTGCCTGTCTTTTTCCCCGATACTGCCCACTAAAACTTTCATCTCAGCCCTCTGTATGACGTGTCCCAATGAAATCCATCATCTCTCATCCTCCTACTCTCAACAATAGCTTCGCTTATACATTTGCAATTGTTGCAAATCTGACTTCCTTCTTCCTGCAGTTACTGTGCACAAAAACACGGAGAAGCAGGCAGAGAAGAGAAGAAAAAAAAATCTGCACACACATTTAAATGGCTTTCAGAGTATGCCTAATTCTGCAGTGGAGAACACATTTTATTAGTGGGTTATGTTAAATAAGGTTTTATTAGTCAGGTTAATGGTTAATAGGTTAGCTGTTAATTTTCAAATGTGTCTCTCGCACCATAGGCATTTCAGGTGAAAATAGTGTGCATTTTTAAATGAGCACGTGTGCTTTTAACTGTAAAAATAGATTTGCATCTTATATGTTAAAATCGTTTTTGACTGAATAGTCTGTCTTTCCTTGTTAATCTGGTAACCCATATAGCAATGCACCGCACCCTTGTGGTGGTGCTGCAAAAAAAAATGTGCTACTTGTGCAGTAGTGCTGTACTCTGTGCTGTTTGCTACCTGTGCAGTAACATGCCAAATATCCTTACACCAATTCCCAAATTCATTTTGGTCTCATTTAGCAAACTACCATCATCAGCTCATATTCGAAGCACAACCCTTTTTCAGAGTCTTCTGTGGTAGGTCATGACATCATCACATTGTTACACATTCATATGCAAACATAATTAATTTCAAGTTCCAGCTAGCCGTGGACCTCTAACGCCAGACGTGACTTGCACATAGTTTGAAAAGACACTTCAAACAATATCGGGAGGGAAAGAATAAACCAGTTCATTTGGACTTGCAAGAACTATCTTACCCGTCCGACTTGCTGGTGTCCTTGGAACACTCCAATCTAAATGACAACCTGAGAAAATATTCGAAACCCATGAAGTATTGGTCAACTCTTACCCGAGGCGTCTCTTTACCCCAGGTTTATTACTCAGCCGCAAACAAATGGTCGGAACAATATGTAATGAGCTCACATGCACTTAAAAAGATTGCATCTCTTTTTCACAATAGTGCCAAGTCATGAAAACCATGGACCGCCTGTGGCTGACCATATGATAATGTTGTGGCTACTACTATCCTTTCCTTCGGCCTCAAAACCAGTTTTCCCAGTCAGAGTTTGCCTCACAAAGCCATGGCTGCAGTGCCTGGCCAAACTATGGAAAAGTACACGACATACAAATTTGTATATTCCCACCATGTACCCCAAACATATGTTCCTTGACATATGTCACAGTGAATCCCATGTACTTTATGAAGCTCCTTGCTGCCCAGCTTCTAGGTGCTTTGTGGCACACCATACCCAGATTGTATTTATATTTCATTGGTGATATTTACATTTATCTTGCTGCACTCGTGAAAATCTAAATATATCAACTTAAACACAAAGTAACACTTAAAGTAACACATATCCCATTCTCATTTACTATGCTAAATACATGTAAAAATGCAAAATCGCGCCATCTTCGCTGCTCCCCCAGTCACCAATATGCCAGGTGCATCGTGAACCCCTCTTTCCCATTGGGACCTTTCCTGACCACCCCAAAATTCCCCCCTTTATTTAATATGTTAATAAACCAAGTTCTTGTTCTTTAAACCCATCTTCTTGGGGAAAACCGTACAATCATCTCCCACATCAGTCCCAATAAGGGGCATAGTCCTCTGCTGAACAAACTCAACTCATCCCCCTACCATACACCTATGTCCTGTCCACTTTTCTCCATCTTTGTGGGGTGGCCAGCATGTGGGGTGCAGCCCTGGGTGTGGGAATGCCCCCCAAGGCCACACCCTCCGGTGCCTCACCGCAGTCTCTTTTTCCGCACGGACAGTGTCGGACCGGGGAGCCAGGCGTGGAGACTTTAACTCTGCTTGCTCCCCATTCTTGTCTTTTTGAATCTTCTTCACCTCCCTTCGGTGCCTCGCCTCCCCTGACGCGTGTCAACTGTAGGAGGATTCACAACATGAGCTTTCCATTGTTAAGGATTTCAATCGGGCGATACACACCTTGGTCTTAGCCTAGGATGTAGCGCACATTTGGAATGCATTCTCTTTATTTTATGCGAATTCAATTTGAGATGGCACACAACCCGTCTCACACCCCCTTTTTCAAGTACCCCGGGTCACAATGGACCATGAACCAGGCCGGTTGGTGAAAATGCAATATTTATTTATTTTGAAGTTCAAAGGAAATCATACACATTTTTATATTCGGCAGCAATCACCAATGGAGTGATAATTACAATGGAAACTGAAGCAATACACTGGGTTAACCTTGTACAAGAACATATACAAAGCACAAATGAATAGGAACACTTTTTCTCTTTGGGTAGATAGCACCTGAGTTAAGATTTCCCCCTGCAATGCTCTCCCAAACCCCTATCAATCGAATTTGGAATGGACAGAAAGAATCAGCAGGGAGTCAGGGATGTTGTGCAGCAAACAGAATCAAAATCCGAACTTCCCTCATAAAATATGATTTCTCACAATAGCAGGAATAGATAATCACTGGCAATCACAAGGCAAGTTCTCAACAAAAGGCATACAGTTCAAAAACAAGTTGAAAGTAAGAACATGATGCAGCTGAAATCACATGTTGGAAAGTTTAATTTTTTTCTTAATTGCCGTTTTAAATTACACAAATGGTTTTTATGAAAAACGGGAGAAATACTCAGATTTGGAATGCAGTTTTTGGGCGGGGGGATAGATGCACATCACAAGGACAATGTAGAAGTGAAAGGAGAGTTGTAGCTGAATAACTGGATGAGTTTTGCAAGATAAAAGAAGGTTCTATTTTGGTAAAATGAAGCCGTGAAAGAAAGAAAATCGGCTGGGAAAGGAAGACAAGTTTTACTTAAGCTAGATTATCAAGGCTAGATAGCGCTACCCATGAAACAGGTTAAGTCGGCCGCATCAACCTGCTCCACACCGCGTTTCTCTTTGTGAGGAAATTAATTAAATTATTCAAAATAGTGCTAATAAGTTAGAAATGGGGTGAATGAAAGAACGGCGCTAACACTCGGAATCACGGACAAGATGCACAGCGAATTCTGACAGTTGGACAAATTACGAAGGCATGGATAGGATTGCTTAAAGAGTAGAATAAAGACAAAAGGGTCAAAATGAAGTAGGCTGTGTGTTTCTATGGGATGGGCAATAGTCACAGCCCACGCTTGAAATTGGGATTTTGGAACAGTCAACCGGGTTCTGGTCACTGCACAGCACGGATCACCAGTTAGCAAACAGCTGGCCAATTCTGGATCACAGGATAAAAAGTACAGCTCGATGGCAGTGGTACAGTGGGCATGCAGCCAGCGGGCAACAAGCTGGTCTGGTCTCAGGATGCCCCCCCCAGAAAGGGTACCACAGTTTTACCCCTAGTTAATGGTTTTTAGTAAGATTTTCTGAATCTAGGCCTTTGCCGGGATAGGGTCATCTTTGCTTTGGCCTTGCAGTGGAATCTGCAATCTGGCAAGATGGATGTAGAAGATCAGGAACGCAGGCGCTGGAAATTCAGGAGAGAGTGTCTCTAGAGTTCCGTCAGCCACCCTTTATATAAAGCGTGGTGACATCATAGAATGATATGGTAAGGCAGGCTTAGGCTGAGTATGCCCCTAAACAACTGGATTGGTCAGGGGTGATTGTTACCTCCTTCTTGTCGATTGATTGCACTTTTAGAAACCTAACATCAGCTTTATGTTGTGGGTTTACTATGCATAGGATCATCCCACAGTTACTTTAGCTAAAATCATTCTTCACGTAAATCACACATTTACGCAATTTTGACATATTTACAAATTACCTAAGCAGATTACATATTTCATGCTGAGCATGGCAGTCCAACTCTACAGTTTATCAGACTTTGTTTTCGCCCTTCTACCAGTTTTTAGCACTTTTTGGTGATAAATATATAACTTAAAATTCTATAACTTTAGGTGTGTGTACATATTATCATAGGGCATATGATCCATCATAGGTCCTTTCCCCATGATTCAAATTTTTCTGGGGTTTGTGTCCCATACATGCTATCGACAGCGAAGATATCTTATTTGAAAGTCACATAAATTACGTTTAAACTATACAACTTTGACATTTCTGAGCTGTTTGGTTACATAATTCTTAAATGTTTATTCATCAAATAGTATCTTGAGCCAAACGGGGCTGCCTTTTGTCCTCAATATGGTCATGTCTTTCCAGTCTACCCCCAAAGATTAGCTTCCCCAGGGTTGTCATGGAGTTTTTCCTTGAAACTCCTTGGTTTGAGTGAATAATTGGTGTCACGTAGGGGTCCCATATTTATTGTCTCAGCCTGCAGCACAGACAAAAGTCTACTGGGCAGGGGGATGTTTTAGTGCTCTTGGTCCATTTAACATTTTCAAGGTGGCAATTAGCATGCCTGTGTCCTAAAGGGTTTTTGGTGGCTTCCTTTTGTGGGGGAAGCCCTCAGTTTAGCCAGCAGAAAGACCTGTTCTGGAGCTTGCAAAATCCAGCCAATACATTTTAATTCTTTTATTTTCTGTTGTTTTGTTCTGAATCAAAAACAAGCCTGTTGAATAAAACATCCCATATATGTTCCACAGCAAACCCCCCCTTCACATTGCTAGGCAAGGATACGTTTTTATTCAACATTGTACTTTTAAAACAGGCATTTTCTTTTGGTTTGCAAAATTTTGACGTGGAGAAAGCTACTAGGATTTCCCTTTTGAATTTGGTTCTCCCATCTAAATTCCCACATTGTTCTGCTGTCATAGTCAGTTCCTTTTATACAGCAATTTGCTTGAAACACAGATGCTCTGAAATTGACGTAGGCCCAGAGAGCTGAGGTTTCTTTGAAGCATTGATCTTTTTGACATTTTGTGACTCAAATGTCAAACATTTTCTGTGGCTGAAAGTGAAGTTTCTTTTGATTTTTCAGATTTGGCTGGCACAGCCTGTCATGCAGGGATAAAGCTCTCTTCTGCTAGAGCACAATCTGGATATGGATGGGCATGGCAGGGCCTTATGGATAAAAGCAATTTGATGTGGAATAGATGAAAATAGCGTCAAGGCAGCATCCTTTTCAGTGTAAAATATTCCCTTTTCAATGGGAACTTTTTGCAAGCAGCAGAGCAGCACTGCTTTGATTAGCTTCTTTTGGGTGCACCCAAGACACACTGGCGCCTTTCTCAGTGTACCCCTGTTCCAATTCGCCCAATGGTGTTTGGCAAGATGGGGCAGCCATCCTTTTGTCGCTGCAAAACACAGTTTTGATGCAATGGTGCTCCAAGGAGTCAGCGCAGCCATTTTGCTTTTGACTGCAGAAGCGCAGCTTGATTATGGATGGGGATTCTGCTGAGTGGTTCAAAGTATCCCACACCATGATCGCTCATTCCCGACCTCAGAACCCCATGTGATCTGTCTCGAGTGCCTGGGACCCGACCACCACTGGGACACGTGCACGGCCTGCAGCACTCTCGGTCACAGGGCATTGAAGAATCGTCTTTCACGATGGAGGGAGATCTTCCACGCCTCTCCTCTAGGTCATCGTAAAGAGTTTGTCTGCAGGAACCCACGTCAAGAGAAGGTAGGCCCTTAGTTTAATACAGCTCCTAAGTGCAGAGACTCCTTTCTGAGGGTTTCCACGGGCAAGGGGACCTTGGATTCTGGTCCTGGCAGACCCGAGGCTGCTAAGGCTACTGGCTCCCAAGCCGAGGGACTCCGCTCTACCGGGTGGTCCACGGTGGGACGATTAAGGGTTATCCTCCTCTTCGGACACAATGGGCAAGTGATTGTCGTTTTCTACGTCCAAGAGTCAGTCCTTAGCACAATCCAGCACGACTACCAGCTCTCTTGCTGAGGGCGCACAGCCTACCGGAGCCACCTCTGAGGTCGTGGTTCAGGACGATTCGACTACTGACCAGCAGGCCGAGGGCTCTGAGCCTACTGGAGCTATCTCTGAGGTTGACGCTTCTGTTTCAGGTTCAAGGGTCAAGGAGTGTCCTTCCATGTCTGAGCCAACATGGGACCTTCGTGCTCTCCCAGTCAGGGCATGGCGCAAGGCCCCAAGATACCGGACAAGCACGTGGCAGAGCCTGCTATACCAGCAGCCATCTTGGATTTGGATAAAGGCATACCCGGTCTCTCGCCCATTGAGTGGGCCTTGCAAGAAGGTTCCAGTCCCCTTCCCTCAGGAACCTGCGGCAGACCTTATGGTTAGTCTCCGCATCGCAGCCTTATGGCTACACTCCACAGTTGCCTTAGTGCTTCCTTCAGGAATGTAGACCCAGCACTGCTGAGGGCCGCCACCCTCTGGATCCGGTGGCTTGTGAAGATCGCTTCTTTGAGTGCTTCCTCCTCCTTATACGCTCCCTGCAGATGACAGGGTTCCTCAAGTGTATAGTCAAGGAAGTGATCCTACAGGTCGTGCCTCCCAATCGTCCACTCCGGGCCCTCTGCCGGTTCCTCTGGTGCTCCCATCACCTGTTCCTCCTTTGGTCTAGGCCCTACCGGTTCTTCAAACCCCTCTGCCTCCTGCTGTACCACCAATGGATCCACAGCTATCTTCAGGTCCAGATCAAGGGGGGACCCCTCCAGCTCTGGTATCTCAGGACCCAGACTCCCCTCTGTCTGGAAAAATGGGGTGGGGGAACGATGGCAGTGATGACGACACCTAGGATGACGAACCCTCGGCATCTGTAAAAGGCTTTTCATGACCACCTTCAGGGCCTTGTGGAGTTCTTGGGGGGTGTCCCCCAGCCATAGGAGGCCCCCCAGGAGTAGGGAGTGCTAGCAGAGGTTTTGGCCAGGTGCACCACAAGTCACTCAGGCATTCTGCTCCAAAAGGACGTCCTGCAGGTGTCAAGAAAGGTCTGGGAGAAGTCCAGGACCAATGCCCAGATGAACAAGAAATTGAACAGCAGGTTCAGGCTTTTGGATGGGGAGCCAGTCCTCCTGGTCTCCCACCCCCAGCCTCACTCTTCAGTGGTGGCTGCGGTCTCGCTGTATTCTAAACCATTGTCTTTGTCGTCTTCCTCTGCGAGAGCCACCTCCAGTTGCCTGTCCAAGGAGAACAAAGTCCTTGAGTTTTTTGGCAAACGTTGCTACATCATCTCAGAGCTGCATTTGCGGCATGCTAACGCTGACGCTCTCCTAGCCTTGGCGAGAGCTGGGGGAGTTCCTGACTAGTCTCCATTTGGAGAAGCAGGCCACCTTTATGGCCGACCTGGCGGACGCCCGGGCGTTTGCGCAGGACCTCAGGGAGTCATCAGTCTCCCACATCGTCACAGTAGAAGGCTGTGCCTGGATGTCGAGATGATACAGACAGTGTGGATGCATGCCACTAAATTCTCATCAGATGTGCAAGAGCGGATCTGGATCTTCCCATTGAGGGCTCAGACCTTTTTCATTCATCCACTGATGATGAGTTGACAAAGAAGAACACCTCTACTCAAACTGCCAAGTCCTTGGCCATCCTGACTAAGCCAGGATGGCAGTCCTTCCCTCAGTCTCAGGGAAGGACCAACTTCTAACCATTACCGGCTTCAAGGGGGTTCGAAACCATGGTGCATGGAGGCCTGACAGGTCGCCCAGTGACCACAGGAGGAACCAGCAGAGGTCTTTGTGTGTTTTTTTTTCGCTTCTCCTCCTTCGCTCCCTCTTCAGATGGCAATTTTTTATTTATTTATTGTGTGAATTAGTTTAAGCTCTTAACTGCCAAGCCCTTTTTTGGTGGTTTTGGTATGTCGCCATTCAATCCCTTGTGATATCTCGGCCATATTTTGCCCCTTTTCTTCCAACATGTAGGCGGTCATAATGCTAGGAATCCTAGTTTGCTGTATGGGGGTGAGAGAAAACAACCAAAAAGGGAGCCAATTTTGTGTTTTTTCAGAAAATGCCAATAAAATGATATAAGAAGAAGTCTGTGGTCTATTCCTTGTAAGAGCTAGGAACAAATGGTTTGCTGTGTTGAATTTGCCATTTTCCAGGCTTTCAAGAACAGGTTGAGTGGAAATGAAAAAAACATATTTTTATAAGGTTACCATCAGTTTTGTGAGAGGTAGGCGATGTTACGTTTTTTTTCCAATAGGACATGCATGGACGGAATGGAAGAGGGTAGGAAAGCTGAATGGGAAGACAGAAAGGCATACATTTCTGAAAAGTAGACAACATTCCAAGTTTAGGAAAGGGTGATTTGCACAGATCAGGCAACAACCATGTAGGGAAAATTCCCATAGTTTGGGGAAAAATTTGAAAAATGACAGATAAAAAAGGTATGCGATGAAGATGGTTGGACCTATAAGGTAATGGCTTCTGTGAATATTGAGAAAAGCAATGCCCTGCTACATTCCCCCGACACTTCCAGTTAGGAAATCACACATTTTTTGTAATGTTTCACAAAACAAGCAATACCACAAGCCAAAAACTGAGCGATGGTACACAGGATTTTTATGCTTACGGTATAAACAGACGTAATTAGCATTTGTAAATAAGGAAAACAAATGTGGTGAGGAATGGCAAGCATACATTTTCTGAAAGAACACAGGCTGACCTTTTGAAGGGTAGGTGACTTGTAAAGGTTACAAAAACATACAGTGCCTAAAGCAGCAATTAAATGTAGGTCACATTTGGGAAATTAAAGGGTTGTGTAACAAAGTGCTGTAGCAAATGTATGAAAATCAAGAAAAAACAACAAATGTCCTACCTTCCCATATTGCCACAGGTGCCCCGACGTAAACGATACCTCACATGTGTGGGTGCACCTACCTTGGCACAAAGGGAAAAGGCTAAACCGTTGGTAAACCCAAGTGTTTCGGCAGAGCAGATTTCGCTGGAATTTACTCTTGTGCACAACCTACAGATTTGGGCCTGGGGTGTTGCAGCCACCAAGGAAAACAGGGAACCCCATGCATTTCTGAAATGAAGACACCCATGGGAACCCAGAGGTCTGATGTGCGTGAATCGCCCTCAAGTTTATTACCCACAGCCCCGGCAAAATCTGAAATTTAGGGGGAAAAACAACATTTTCAGACATTTCCCACTTGGAAACTACTGAAACATGCCGCCAACAACACATGTCCTACTTTCCCACATTCCCACAGGTGTCCGGATGAAAACAGTACCTCACATGTGTGGGTGCACCTACCTGGGTGGAAAAGAAAAAGTGTCGACCTTCCACAAGTCCAACGACAGTCCCACGGAGCCCCGGCAGGGTCCCCATCTGTTCCCCGGGCGAAAATCTGTAATGCTGCCTAGCCAGAGCTCCAGGATGGTCGGGGGTGAGGTCCCCGGCCTTGGACGACTGTCTACCATGTGGGTCCACCATCCCCAAGCGCAGCAGCACTCCCAGGGAGCCCTGGCAGGGTCCCCGACCTTTCCCGGAGGGAGAAGCTGTAACAAAGGCCAGCCAGAGCTACAGGATAGCCAGGGGTAATGTTCCTGACCATGGGCAGCTGTCTCCATATGGGGCAACCATCCCCAAGTGCAGCGGCTGTCCCAGGTAGCTCCGGCAGGGTCCCCATCCCTTCCGTGAGGGAGTGGGACCCTGCCAGGGCTTCCTGGAACCGCTGCTGGGCTTGGGGACAGTCAACCCACATGGCAAACACATGCTCAAGGCCAGGGACATCACCACTAACCATCCTGGATTTCTGGCTGGGCTGCATTACAGCTTTTCCGTGGAGGGATTGGCACACTGCCGGGACTACCTGGTGGGGAAACGCTGTAACGCGGTAAGAGGTGATCCCTCCGGCCTTCAGCGGCTGTCTCCCATTTGGGTCAGCCGTCTCCAAGTCCAGCGGCAGTTCCGGATAGCCCGGACAGGGTCCTCATTCCTCCACGCAGGTGATATCTGTAAGGCAGCACAGCCAGAGGTGCAGGCTGGGCTTGCAGACGGTCAACGCACATGGGAGGCAGATGCTCCCAATGAAACACCAATGTTCCGCTGGCATGGGGGGCAATTTGTGGCCTGACCCTGTAATTGTGTCCATACCCATTATCCCTTGTGGCTAAGTAAAGGATTTTGCAATGCTGCTCTCCACTTATAGGATAATGTTAGTAATAGTAAAATAGGAGACGCTAAGCATTACATTTGTCTTCTTAAAATCTTTAGAGGGAAAATTAATATTTGAGTTTTATAATGCGTTCACTTACAAGGAGGCCCCTTCAAAGCACTTGCGTGACATATGTAAAAAGAAGAGAAAGTATGGGATAAGGTTACACATCCAAGTAGCCTGCTTACTTACAATCAGTATCCGATATTTGGGCTGGTAGTTCGATTATATGGTGTGGGTGACGCTTTTGGTAAGGCGCAATGAGTAACAGAAATGTTGGCGGATGAACGTTCATGTTACAACAAACATAAAACAAGTGCATGTAGGTACAAGTCTGCTAACCTTTTAAAGATCCAAGAGAGAAAGAGTCAAGGTTGTCTGGTAATATCTTAATGTGTTCTGGGGCCAAAGTTAGAGTCATAAGGTAAAAGTGTGGTAGAGTCAGGTTTAGGAGTCATGGGTGGGCAGGGAACATTATTTGGTTAATGTGTGCAGGCATATCCTGGTTAGATTCTTCTGTTCATGGAGCCAGTTTTTCATATTCGTTTTTAACCTCTTGTGTGTGTATTTTGCTGTTAGGGATTTTAGTTGTTTACGGTCACCCTTGCACAGTAGTGTGATGCAAATGTGCAGAATATGAAGACTAATTGCTTAATTTAAAAGAAAGACAATTTCAGGTAATTGCTGTGGCTTGTGCCTCATTAAATCTTTTTGAATAACTGAGAATTGTCTGTGTGCGCTGCTAAAAATCTTCTGAGCGGCACCCAGAAGGAAGCTGGGCAAGCGCATATGCACACATCTTAGAGGGAACATTGAACAGGACATATTTGCAAAATCATGCTTTCCAATTCTTGCTGACCCTCCTCGTGCGTATTTGCTGCAATCCCATCAAGCACTTCAACCTGTACCCACAAGCACATTTTTCCCCCTTTCAAACCTTTTCAAATTCCAAAAAACTTTAGCACATACCCTGTCCCTGGTGGACATGACCAAATTAACCCCATTGGTCCTCCCTTGTGGTCATGGCCAGTAGCCAGATTGTCCGGGTCATGACCTTATGACCTTATGACATGAACCAGACAATCTGTCCACTGCCCATGGCCATAGACTATACCTCAGTCACGAAAGGTACATCACTATTTTTTGTACCTAGATTATGACACAAAAATAAAACACAGACACATTTGCAAAACCATGTATTCAGGTCCTTGCCAACGCTACTTACATGAGTTTGCTCTAAATCCAACCATGTTTTATTTTTTTCAAAAGTGTCAAAATGTATGTACATACAATAGTCATATAACTTAGCCCCCTCTTGTCAAAATCCATTCAGGCTTTACACAAACAATAATCTTTCTGAAAACTTTTGTCCAAATTCGTCCAATAGCAACAAAATGATAATCCATCTAGAAATTGTGAGACCCCCGCTCTAATTTGGCCCCTTCTACAAAAAATCCCACCAAACTTTACAAAAACATTTATATTCAGATCTTAAATCTTTTTGCAAACATTTGTGCAGATTCATCAAATGGTAACGTATTTATAAGCCTTTACAAAATGTTGGGACCCCCCACTCTAGTTTTGTTCCCTCTTGCCAAAACAGCACTGCACTTTGTAAAACCATTCAGAATCAGGCCTAGAAGGAATTCTCAAATTTTACAGAGTTTTATTGAGTATTGACAAAGTTATAAGCCATCCAAAAACTTGTTTTCACCAACCCGATCTCTCTTCTACCTGTGACACGGTCAGCCATACTATCCTGCTCAACCGTCTCTATGAAACCTGGGTATTACTAATCAGGCTCTGGCCTGGCTGACCTCTTTCCTCTCAGATCGACCCTCCCAGATCCAACTTGGGTCCTTCATTTCATCTATCTTCCTCTCTAACTGTGGTGTTCCCCAGGGGTCTAATCTCTCACACTGGCTTTTCAACCAATACCTGTCAACTCTCTCCCACTGCATTGCCACTTTCCGGTCAAATTTCCAGTGCTACGCTGATGACACTCAACTAATTTTCAGGCTGCCCTCTGCCACCTCCTCTCCCTCTCTAATCTCTAATTGCCTAACTGCCATTCACGATTGGTGTGCTGCCAATGATCTTTGTCTGAATGCCAGCAAGACGGAGATCCTCCTCATCGGCACACCTTCACCATCCTTTCCCCTCACTCTCTGGCTGGCCATCCTTGGCCTTGCTCCTACCCCCAGCTGCGAGGCTAAGAACCTCGGGGTCATCTTTGACTCCACCCTTTCCTTCTCTGCCCACATCACTGAGGTCTCTAAAAAGTCAAATTTCCTACTGCACCTCCTCAGAGGTACTCTGCCCTTCCTCTCCTTCCACCAGAAGCTCATGGTATCCCAAGCTCTGCTTTGCTCTAGCTTGGACTATTGTAACAGCCTCTTTCTAAATCTACCTGCCTCTACCCTCCGCCCCCTGCAACTAATCGAGAAAAGGACTGCGAGACTTGTCCTTGGCCTCAAGCCCTGGCATCTTATCTCTCCAGCTCTGAAATCTTTCAATTGGCTCCCAGTGGATACAAGGATTACTTTCAAAACCCTCTGCATTGTTCACAAGGCTTTCTGGGGCCTGGGTCCAAAATACCTTCAGCTATCTCTCCGCAAATACATCCCCTCTCGAGCTCTTAGCTCCTCTACCTCCAACTCCCTAAGGGTCAGTCGTTTTTCAAAGAAACAAGCTGGGGTAGATCTCTGTCTTCGGCTAGGGCCTCCATCTGGAACAGCCTCCCTGCCACTCTAAAACTTGAGGAGAGCCATCTCCGGTTCTGGAAGCAGCTCGAGACCTTCCTCTTTTCTTCTGCCTTCGCTCCCCACCTCCTCTGCTGATCTGTTCTCTCTTGGCACTGTGCACCTGGCCACCCTCTGTCCTCCGGGCCCAGGTACCTGCTCACCCTGCCACCCTCCCACACTGCCTCTGGGCCATCCCTTGCACTGGGGTATGTATCTGTACCCATACAGCCCCCCTTAGTCTGCCTGCACTTATCAGACCTACCCTGTTTGCTGCCTTAAACCTAGAACTTGCAAATTGCTGGCTGCACTACCACTGTTTGTTGTCTTTATAATGTATTTATTGTTATTTATCTGTTTCTCCTCTGCTTCGCACTTTCCACTTCTCCCCCCTTCCATGCACTTTTCCCCTCCCCCTCTCCCATGCACTTGCACGTTCTCAATGTCACTGGGCCTAGTAAGATCGCTGTTTTGTTCTCCCCTGTTCCCCTCCCTTGCCTTGTCATGCTTTGATACTTTTGTTTACGAGCGCGATAGGAATAAAATATCAGTATCAATATCAATAACCCTGCAATGCACAAATAAGCATAGATGCCCCCGAACATCTAAGATGTTTGCAGACATCAGGGAAGAAAATTGCCCGTTTTTTGGCTTTTTTAAGCCATATACCATCCCATACTGATCACTCCTCACCTCCCCAGAGAATGCTTGATAAGTTTGACAAGTGCAATGTTGTCTATTTTAATATGTTTTTACTGCGCTGTCCCTGGACATCGGCTGCTTTCCGCAAATCCATCATGGCACTAATTTATGAAAAGGTGACACACCTCATGCTTCTCTACATCCAATCAGCGTGCGTGTCTGATGTCCGCGGACATCATGCCACATTCTGGACCAAATCAAAGGCCCGTTCGCAGACCAGCAAAGTGAGTCAGCCTACCTAACCCACATATCACTATTTTTTTTACCTGCTTTTTGGTCATTTAAAAAAAAAACTACTGTACAGATTAACAGCGAATTTACAAAAGCACACTTTCAGGAGCACGTCTGGTGAAAATCCATTCCAGCGGTTTGGGCTGTATGCTTGAGCAACATGTATTTTCCATTGCGTCTATGGCAAAAACCAAATATTTTGGGACCCCCCCTATAACTTTGCCCCCTTAACGAAACCTCACCAAACTTTGCAGAATCAATCTGACAGAGCCATATACTTTTTATTTACACAGTTTCATGAGGATTCGTCAAGGGGGGGGCAAAGTTATAAACTGCCCAAAAAGTGCTTTTCCTATGGGTTGAGCAACTTAACCTTAACTACAGGGCTGCTACCGCAGGCCCTGTGATATATGTTTAAAATATATGTAAACTGTGAACATCAGTGTCCTGTTCCCTCATTACCATTTACCAATCCATTATTCCTGCTTCACTCTTCCTCAACCCAGTCTCCAATTAGTCATCCAATATACCTGTCTACCTCTTCCTTGATCTGGTCCCACATTACTAATCCATCACCCATTCTCCAGCTTCCTCGTCCTAGTCCCCGACTAGTAATCCATTACACTTGCCTTCACCTTCTTCATCCCAGTACCCCTTTAGTAATCCAATACTCCTTCATCTCTCTTACTCCTCCCACTTCCCTATTAGTAATCCATTACCCACACCTCCCTCTTCCATGTCCCCGTACACCATTAGTAATCTAGTACACCAGCCTCCCTCTTCCCTATCCTGGTAGCACATTAGTAAGCCAATACCTATACCTCACTTTTCCTTATCATGGTCCTCTATTAGTAATCCATTGCATACACCATCTTTTTTGTCTCTATCCCCATTAGTAATCCATTACCCTCACCTATCCCATCCTCTTCTGCCTCCCACATTACTAATCCATTACCTCAGGCTCCCTCTTCCTTCTCATTAATAATTAATTACTCTCTCCACCCACACCCCTCCTCTTCCCTCTCCATCTGTGCTTGCTGACCCTCCTATAGCCACCTCCCACCATCCTTCTCGTCCTTTCCTCTTTTCTCCCCTGACGAGGTCGCTAGACAAGTCCGATCTATGAAAGCCTCGTCAAAACAGGTTCATCCCTGTTCCTCTAAAACCATCAAGAACCACATTGACACCCTCGCTCTGGCCCTTGCTGATTTTTGCAACCACTCCTTTGCCTCGGGATCCTTCCCCTCCCCTCTGAAGCACTCCTTTGTGCATCCTCTTCTCAAGAAACCCACAGCTGATCCTTCTTGTCCAGCTAACTATCGCCCAATTTCCATTACTCCCTTTCTGGGCAAACCCCTGGAAAAGTTGGCCATCTCTCAGCTTAACCTCCATTCCAATTCTGTTGGCTGTCTCAATGACCACCAGTCTGGCTTCAAAGCTGCCAGAAGCACAGCAACTGCTCTCCTGAACATCCGTGAAGGTCTGCTCTCCAACCTTGACTCTAACATTCCCTCTGTCCTCATCCTCCTCAATCTCTCTTCTGCCTTCAACAGAGTCAACCATACCATCCTGCTCAATCATCTCCGTGAAAACCTGGGTATCACTGATCAGGCTCTGGGCTGGCTGACATCTTTCCTCTCCAAACGACCCTCCCAGGTCCAACTTGGGTCCTTCCTTTCATCTTTCTTCCTCTCTACCTGTGGTGTTCCCCAGGGGTCTAACCTCTCGCCCTGGCTTTTCAATCAATACCTGGCAACTCTCGCCCACTGCATTGCCACCTCCTCTCCCTCTCTCATCTCTGATTGCCTAACTGCCATTCAGGCTGTTGTGCTGCCAATGATCTTTGTCTGAATGCCAGCATGACGGAGATCCTCCTCATCGGCACACCTTCACCATCCTTTCCCCTCACTCTCTGGCCAGCTTCCCTTGGTCCTCCTCCTACCCCCACCTGCAAGGCTAAGAACCTCTGGGTCATCTTTGAATCCACCCTTTCCTTCTCCGCCCACATCTCTGAGGTCTCTAGAAAGTCAAAGTTCCTACTGCACCTCCTCAGAGGTACTCTGCCTTTCCTCTCCTTCCCCCAGAAGCTCATGGTATCCCAAGCTCTGGTTCTTTCTAGGTTGGACTACTGTAACAGCCTCTTTCTAAATCTACCTGCCTCTACTCTCCGCCCTCTGCAACTAATCTAGAACAGGACTACAAGACGTGTCCTTGGCCTCAAGCCCTGAGATAGTATGTCTCCAGCCCTGAAATCTCTCCATTGGCTCCCAGTGGATGCAAGGATTAAATTCAAAACCTCTGCATTGTTCACAAGGCTTTCTGGGGCCTGGGTCCAAAATACCTTCAGCTATCCCTCCGCAAATACCTCCCCTCTCGAGCTCTTCGCTCCTCTACCTCCAACTCCCTAAGGGTCAGTTGTTTTTCAAAGAAACAAGCTGGGGGTAGATCTCTGTCTTCGGCTGGGGCCTCCCTCTGGAACAGCCTCCCTGCCACTCTAAAACTTGAGGAGAGCCATCTCCGATTCCGGAAGCAGCTCAAGACCTTCCTCTTTTCTTCTGCCTTTGCTCCCCCTCTCCCCTGCTGATCTGTTCTCTCTTGGCAGTGTGCACCTGGCCACCCTCTGTCCTCCGGGCCCAGGTACCTACTCACCCTGCCACCCTCCTGCACTGTCTCTGGGCCACCCCTTGCACTGGGGTCTGTATCTGTACCCACACAGCCCCCCCTTAGTCTACCTGCACTTATCAGACCTACCCTGTCTGCTGCCTTAAACCTAGAACTTGCAAATTGCTGGCTGCAATACCACTGTTTGTTGTCTTTATTATTTATGTATTGTTATTTATCTGTTTCTCCTCTGCTTCGCACTTTCCACTTCTCCCCCCTTCCATGCACTTTTCCCCTCCCCCTCTCCCATGCACTTGCGCGTTCTCAATGTCACTAGGCCTAGGAAGATTGCTGTTTTGTTCTCCCCTGTTCCCCGCCCTTGCCTTGTCGTGCTCTGAAAAAACACTTGTGTATGAGCGTGATAGAAATAAAATATCAATATCAATATCACTTCCCTCTTTCTCATCCCAGCCTCCTTTATTAACCATTTACTCCCAGCTCCCTTCTTCTTGTCCCTGTGCCCCATTAATAATACTTTTCCCCTGCTCCCTCTTTCTCATCCCTATTCCCAATTAGTAATCTGTAAACCACACCTTGCTCTCCCCCTTCCAAGTTGCGCATAAGTAATCCATTTCCCCCACACACACACCTTTTTCCTCTTCACAATACCCCATTAGTGAACCATTACACCGGCTTCCCTTTTCTTCGTCTTGATAGCAAAATGTAATCCATTACCCCTACCTCTCTCTTCTTTGTCGCAGGATCGCATTAGCAACACATTGTGTATATTTCCCTATGCCTTGTTCAAGACCCCCGTTAGTAATCCATTAATCTTACGTCCCTCTTTCTTGAACCGGTAACCCCACCATTTTGCTCATCCCTGTCATCACCAACAGCTACTGCAGCAGCATCATTTTCTGGAGAAGGCAGACGGTCTGCGTGACTGAGCGTGTATGTAATCCAGATACATCCATAAATCCAGATTGCTATTAAAACAGCATCACATCAGATAACTCGTCCTAAACAAAATAATAATACAATCTTTTTTTCATCAAAGGATTCCCTCTCAGGTGTCTTGGACTAAATCTCCCATGATCCTTCGCCATATACTATTGTGTCTAAGGTTGTTGGGAGTTGCAGTCCAAAACCTCTGGAGAGCCAAAGGTTGCAGCCTTCTACCCTAACAGAATAAAAACTGGCTTCCCAAATAGGTTGTCTTCAAAAGTAAGAACAGAATAAAGATTCTCTAGTTTTAGAAACACATTTTTCAAGTTCTAATCACAATACAGAAGAAATGGACATCCTAACAAGTAAAAACATGGCTTCCCAAATAAACTGCCTCAGTGCCGAGTACCTGTCTCATCAAGACAACACAAATAAAGGTTCCCCAGCTAAAACCAAAAGTTTTTCAAACCCCAAATAATACATAAAGGACCTGATTTATTGAACAGTGTGCACAAATCCTTCAATACCTGCGTGCTGAGAACGTCACTGTGTGAGCCTGCGAGCAGAAGTTTTTCTGCGCGCTCAATGTATTCATGAAATCATTTGCGCAAAGTAACTGCATGCGCAAGTCGTGACAGGAACGCCCGTGACACACCCCCACTCAAATTGAAAACAGCCAGAAACAGTCACCTTTGCGTGCTCCCACGGGGCAAGTACTTGCACCCTCAGAACAGTGTTTGGGGTCCCCTGCAAGCAGGACTGAATCTCAGGGACCCTGCATGGGTGCAAAACCCCTGTAGAACATTCCTGCACCCTGCTACACTGCGTACAAGCACCCCTAAATTAGATTGGAAGCCCAACGGCATGCACGCACCGCTAAATCTGACACCCGATCTTACCGCTGCCCGGTGATTCCTATGCGCAAGTGTCTGTATGCCTGCCTTTGGGTGGCAGATAGTATGTGGGCTTTGCATGGCCATTTCCCTGCCATGAGTTTACATGGTCGGATCCCTGAATATGTATTGTTCTGTGCAATAGTGGGCTGTCCGTTTTTGCATGTTCTTCCCCGCCCTCTGCGCAAGCCATGCCCATGCTCTGCATGCTGTCTCATGCAAGGCACTCAGCAGCTTGCAGGGGCACCCTGTGCTGCTGCCAAATCCATGCAAGTCCAAGAAAAATCCTGCGCATTCAATTCCATGGATCGAAAAACCAGATTACACATGCAGTTTGGCACGCAGGTTCCCTATTTTCCATGCAAATAATTCCATGAATCGGGGCCCAAAGTCTAACCCCTCCCAAACATATTTCTTTCTGCAACTCCTGGTGTGGATCATCCTTTCCTTACCTTCCTGCAGCCAAACAACCCACAAAGGAATCAGATATATGCTATACACCCTCTTGCATGGGCTTCACCCGCCGGTAACATCATATGAGATATGGGGATGAAGGCACCACTTCAGGAGATGAAGTGTGCTTAAGCCATTGGATTCAGACAGGTTTCCATCATAACGATTGGATTAAGGCCACGCCCAAGCTGATAATATATATAACAAATCTCAGTGCAGCAAGAATCAGTCTGAAAGCAGAAGTTGTGTTGAGGGAGGGAGTAAAAACTCACATTTCCTCGGTATTCATTTGACGTGTACCTTTTTAGAATGGTTGTTTAGTTATGTTCCCTAAAGAATTTTGATGTGATCAGTAAATATTTTAATGTAATGGTAAATATAGAACAACACAGTAAGCTTCCAGTTTTAAACTCCTTATGCAATACTCCTCATACAATCATTACGTGTGCTTTTCAAGTCATGCATTCATTGGCTCGAGCTCGGATTCAAAGGAAAGACTTAAATATTGAACTAAAACAGCTCATCTGTAAAATGGAAGCCGTCCGCGTGATGGACAATATATGTTGAATACAATACAATTATGTGTGCCGCTGAAAGGTTTTCCTTCTCAGAAAAAAAAGCAATCTTTACTGATCGGATCATAGGGTATAAGCAAAGTTTCAGAATGAACAATGCGCCTCTATGACAGGATGATTGTTGATATGATGGGCACAACCTACAATTTTTCTAGTACTAGACTATCCTTAAAGAAACATGTGCTGTGTTCAATATCCAAGTAGCATTGAAAGCCGATGAGGTAGACCCACATCATAAAGGGAGAGGAGATCTGTGAATAAAGGCAATCTCTCTATCCATGTCTAAAGGGAAAATAAAATATAACTTAATTTCATAGGAGCCATTCAGATGCCCACAGATTACTCACTGCAACTCCTGGTAATATCAACTGTTATTTATAGGTAACAGCAGTTCAGTGCACTTGCCTCCGAGCGTTTGCATTGCCTTTGCTTTAACAACGTTAGCGCAAATCCACTTTTTACCAGCGTGCCTATATATTACTTTGACAAGAATGACTAAAAGGTCATAAATAAAAACACTTTTACGATCCCCTTCTATCCCTTTGTGGATAATAATCGTTATTAGAAACAACAAACTGCATCCAGCATGTGAAGAATTGTCTGCGGAAGCACTTCATATTTATACTCCTTACTGCAACTGCAGAAACCACACTCTGAGATACCAAAGGCCGACCATACGAAGGTCGATTCTAATCTGTGCTTTTACACAAACTCACAAGCTGGGCCCTCATTATAATGATGGCGATAACGGTAAAAGCAGATGTGTTTGGAAATACAGCTTATTTTTATCTCCTACTTGTTTATGGGCCTTGCAGCTTTACCGAATGCAGCATCATTTTTACAAGAACACCACAATTGTTATACTCCAATATAATGAGGTCAAAACCTCAATTTGTTACTCAAATTCTTACCTCCGCACAAGACATAGAGGTAAGCATTTTTTAAAACGCCATGTCATTTGTAAAACTTTATTGAGTTGGGAAGGGAACCTCATCACTGTTGTTCACCTTTTCACCACCCTTGCCGAATTGCCACGATTAGCTTTATGTGCTTTTAAAAAAGTATGAATTACACATTGTTTCATACTCTTTATTTAAGAACTGTACGCTCCGTAATAGCACATGTGGGAGGTCATTATGCGTGAGCTGTACCTTAAACACAATGCGTAAAATCTAAGGCTTTTAAGCATTGTGTTTATGGTACCGCTCATTTTCCTTGATTTGTATGGTGGAGAGGAGCAGTGCAGGGCAACTTACAGTTCGGCTGCTCCCTTCCTCTCTGCCATGCAAATACATTACCAGCATGTGTGGCTGCATGGATTTTCATGCCGGCACAAATCAGGCGGACTCCATAGGAATCCAATGTAAACTCTCCCTGCCATGCGTACATAATTTGCAAAACAGAGTGCACAAGGGTGGCATATAAGCGTGTACGCCACCTTTCGGCCCTCCATTTGGCATTCCACTGTGCAAATAAGGAAAATAAGGCGGCTGAGACCTGTGTACGTTAAAGTGTAAAAGTAACAGGTCCCGCTGCCTTTTTATGGGGATCTCGAAAGGGAACACCATGAAGTAGAATCGTTCATTAACATAGACAGTCAAGCTTTAACATATATACAAATAAACAAATAATCCCAGTAGTTAATCCACAGAGAAGCATTCAGTGCAGCAATACGTGAACATGCACATCCACGTATCTCCATTGTGGAATTGAAAGCTGTTTTCCTGATGTTCACAGTCAGACATAGTAGAGACACCAAAAAATGTAGCCACAGCTTGTAAAAACCGTAATTATGCAATAACAGGTACATCTCTGCTTCCAAATTAGTAAGAAGAATGCCTCCTAAACAGTTCCTATGAAGGGCAGAGGGCCATAAAGATCAATAATACTTCTGGCAAACCATTATTCCTGGATCACTCGTGTGTATAATCACGACCACCCTTTCCTCCCTCTGCATGTTACCATGCACAGGGGGAACAGGCCCATTCTGAAACATGTTAATATACATCTATGTCTCCGCTGGTACAAAAGTAAGGTATGACACAATTTAATGTGCAGGCATATTAGGCAGAAATGACTGTACTATATATTTTCTACATGCAACTTCTGTTAGTGAAACCCTGTGACTATTGCAACACAAAGGGTAACATATGTTTTAATGACATACTCATGAAATTGATAAACAGATAATACGTATTTAATCACAATAGAATTAGTCTCAATGTATGTGGCAAATGCACTTTGCTAATGTGATCCAGTTAATTTAGTATCACGAAGAAAGAAAACACATTTTAACCTAGTAACACAAATATTTACATTCTAAAACACAAAACAACTTTTTTAACGTAGTAAAAGAAATGTTACAAGGTGATACACATAAATAGCATACTTAGCCTAATCTTCCAAAAGAACCTCAATCTTCCAAAGAAAATCTCAATTTTAGTCTCAAGTGCCTCTTTGTCAACTCATTTCGACAGAACACAAATTAGGGCCATGTGTTCTTCAGGACCAGTAGATGTTAACGTCAAACATTTTCTAATTAAAAGATAATTAATTGAAGCTGACATTATTAAAGTGGAACAGCATCAAACCTTTATTTAACTCTAAATGGTAGAAAGGTAAACATCATACATATTGTGGAGGCTCCAACTAATATACCAGGGCATTCCTCATACAAGGAATAATAAATTCCAACCTAAAACTATGATAAAAGGGAACCTTACCACACAATGAAAAAATGCACAACAGTAATTTCTATCAGTGTTTTGTGACCATTGCTTACCTTTACGGTATGCTCACTTCGGTATGGTAAATTTACAAACTGCACTTCTGGTGCTTGGTCTATGGTATTTAACTAGGGTTGCATTCCACACATCCAAAATACTTCTTTCCTTAGCTTTAGGTTTGTGCATCTCATGTAAAATTCTTGTCTTAAATTAACTCCTCTCTTGAACGCAAACAAGGTTTTCTGTAATTCAGGTGCCTCAATCTTCAAAATATGCCTATTTTCAGATGGCATCACTGTATGCACAAATGGCAGTGACACAAAAGAAAAACAAATGTATCTGCTTTTTATGAGCTTGTTTTCTGTTCCAATAATGTGCTTTGGTCGGCAACCCTTGCCGTTTTGGAAGACTGTATAAGCAGGTTTCCAGGGTGTCCCTTGCCAGCAGTTATTTGGTAATCATTTCAAATTGTCTCTTTAAATCTAACTATGAGGAAGAGTTACATTGATCATGTAGACATTGGCCATATGGAATATTCTGTGTATGAGATTGTAGGTGAAAAGTAAAGAACTGTTGAGTAGTCATCATATCGAATGACTTCCATTAAAGGATATTGTCAATCTACCATCCTTTACTTTTATCAATAGGTCTAATGCCACACATCTTAGATTGAGATTAAGTTCATCCAGTCTAAACATTTCTGCAATTTAATATTCCTCTAAACCCAAAGATTTTGAAAATTGTTATAATGATTATACAGTTTTAGTGATGAAAGAAACAGAATATTCTCATAAATATCTTCACTATTAGCCATACATGCATTTGCCAATGTCAGAACAAAGGTACAGCCCATCGAAGTTCCTTTAATCTGCAAAGAAGTGAAAATGAAATAGTGTGTATTCAAGGCTAATTCAGTTAACATCAAAATAAGCTGTAGGCACTACATGTGTTGTCTGAAGGCTGTTTAGTGCTTTCATAAAATCCTGCAAAGTTGAATCCTGGGCGGGGGGATTAGTATAAAGTGACTTGATGTTTAGTGTCACTAATAATTGCATATTACTATCAAAATCCCATCCTTCTATCGGAAGAATGGCATCTTTTGAATTATCCAAGACACTCTATGTAGTCATGGCTAGAGACTTGATAAAGTAACCAATATATGTAGGCCCAAGTTCCAAAATAGAACCCCACACCAATAATATTGGTAAACTAGTGGATTAACTCAATGTGTGTGTATCTTTCGTAGAATATACAGTAGCAGAAAACTGTGATTCTTTAGACTGAGCAAGGGATATTCCTTCTGACTAATAATGCTCTCATGAAGGCCACCTTCTACAATCCTATCATTGTATTCTTCTAGCAAAGGGGTTGGATCAGCCTTTAATGGTCTGTAATGTGTCACATTATTCAGCAGTTGCATTACTTCAGCATTATACATACCAACCTTCCATACAATGATGCCCACTTTATCAGCAGGTTTATGATGATACTTTCATAGGATTTTAAAACTGCCCTTTCTTGATGAGATACGTTAAACACCAAAAAGATTTTTCCAACTGATGTTCGAAAAAAATGATGAATAACTTTCTCAAAGTCAACATCTCTTTGGACATCACACTCACAGGTGGGACAATGTTGATTTGTTCCTGAATGGAGTGACTTCATTTGGTGTCTCAAGTTGTTCTTCATTCACAAACAAACATGTCTATTATGTACAAAACTGGCAAAGCAGCTTCAAGAGTTAAACAGGAGTTCCTTACTTAGAAGATCAATCTCTATATTACTCAGCGATGTCCAAGATGAATTCAAATTAGGAATAGCTGACTCATCTACCTATGGTATGACAACCCTCCTAGTCACTGCTTAATTTGTAAGAAAATAAGTGACAGGGCCCAAATATCTTACAGCACACCTGTTACACATTGCGGGGTTGGGGGACTCCCCACCCACTGTTGACACTACCCAAATCTGTAGAGGCTGCTGGCTGGTGACTTCCCAGTTACTGGGTACCTGCCCTGATGGTTGCTAAAGTAAGTAATTTGCAGCAATGTCATGCGGATTGACTGGCACAGTTTGCGGACATGTCCAGCATCCATGCCCAGCATTGTCACCGTCCACCTCATTATTATTCATGAAAATTGATAAATCGCCCTGCCAACCTGGGTCATCAGGATTATGAATGACAATGAACTAGCCTGTGCCGAACACTGGCCAGTGACACTGTTGTTGTTATATTACTATGATTGACTCACTGCCAGTTAGCATAATAAAGTTGCCAAAACACTACAACATAATCAAGCTGGAATCAGCAATAAGTGCAGAGGTTCAGGAATAAGTGCCGGGACTGCACCCTGGAAAGCCCCTAACCCCCACAAATTAAGCCCTGCCTGTAGTCCTGAAAGTGAATTGGGAAGCCTTTTTTTATCAAAGTGACTGATGCTCTCTGAGGGCTGACCCTAGATCATGAGGTCCCACCCTTTTTTATTTTCATTTTTTATCAAAAACTGTTTTTGTAAATATTGTATTGCTTTTTAATTTCTCTTTGATTACTTTGTATATCAAATTATGTTTTGATAATTATTATTTATAAGCTTAAAATATAAGTATTTCTTCTTTGATTTGATTTGTAATTGTTTTTGATCAAAGTCATTTAATTCCCTTAAAACAAACAATTTTGGCTATGCCCCTCCCCGACAGGGATGTGGCCCCAGGGTGGATTTGTGGCCCTCAAATATCAGAACAGCAGCTGCAT
This sequence comes from Ambystoma mexicanum, assembly GCF_040938575.1. Classification (NCBI taxonomy): domain Eukaryota; kingdom Metazoa; phylum Chordata; class Amphibia; order Caudata; family Ambystomatidae; genus Ambystoma; species Ambystoma mexicanum. Next base: position 1,319,355,349 of record NC_090929.1, on the reverse strand, counting down.
GGATGAAACTTTCCTGACCGTCCTCACTGATCTAAACACCAGTTGTGCAACAGACAATCCCATGCTTTTCCAGAGACTTGTCAGCATCCTGTGCAAGAGATACATGTGTGGTGTGGGGGGGTGATGTTTTGGGGTCTCTGTTTTACGGCTGATTTATGCATCCTTAAGACAGCTCTATGGTTTAAAAAGAGCCATAGGCCTTTAAATGTGTTAACATTTTAAATATCTGTAAAGGCTATTTATTAAAATACAGGTCTATTTATACAAAATATCACATACAATACAGTGCACCTTTAAACGTAAAGTTGCCACAGATTTCTAATACTCAATTTTCTACTTGGACATTCACCTTTACAGGAGTATATCTTAAAATACGAAGCTGAATGTATGTATGTCTGTGTGTATGTTTGTCCGGCTATACAAATCCACACCGTTAAACCCATGTCTACCACATTTTACATGGATTCTTCTTTTGTCTGGGGCAAGATCGTAGTCTGTGTTTGGATGCAAACATCTTCTAAGCAAATGTTTGTATGTGCGTGTGTATGTTTGTCTGGCTATACAAATCCACACAGTTGAACCCACTGCTTCCAGATTTTGCATGGATTCCTCATTTGTCCGGGGCACAATTATAATCTATGTTTGCATGCAAAAAATGTACTCTGTAGACATTGGGGGTCATTACGACCCTGGCGGTAGGAGGTTAACGGGACTGGTAAGGATGCCAGTGCCGTTAACCCCCTACCGCCCTATTACGAGGTCCCTTAGTGGGTCCCACCAGGACCAGCTAGTTTTACCAGCCTGTCTGAGCGGGACCCGTTAAGGGACCATCGAGCTAATAATGGGCCCGCAATGTGCAGGCCTGTTATTAGCTCCTTTCCCAGTCCCATTGAGCCCTATTGGGGCTCGAAATGGGAATGGGGAATGGTTTTCTGAATGGGGACTTACCGGGTCCTCCAAGGTTGGAATGACCCGGTAAGTCCCCATTCAGTGAACCCGGACACGGGTTTGGAGCAGCCATGGTGCTATTTGCACCATGGCTACCTCCAAACTCGTAATGACCCCCATTCTCTTTTACTGATGCTCACCCCGATTAATTACAGTAGGTACTAGAAGGAGGCAGAATTTGGAAGTGCCTGAAGCATAATGTTTGATATGTTGGTTTTTCCTTTGAAATATATTACTACTGTATACAGTTCAAAACTTTATCAAAGCATTTTTAAAGGAATCACGCCACTAAAAATATGGGAAAGGGCAAGGTCATGGGTTACTTAAGTTCATTCACAAGAAAAGAGCACAATCAATCAATCTTTCTTGGACATGTTATGAAATGTGCTGAAGCCATTAAGTGACTGAAACATGCCATACAAAAAATGAACATCACTTGGAAAAGCTCCATCTATGCCAAGCGAAAATCAATATCAAGAGATTCTGAAACACAACAACAAACAGCCGCACGACTTGCCGACCAGAGGACAAGAGCAACTTTCTCCAGGGCAAATGAGATGCCAAAGCAAACTGAAGAAAGATTTGCTGACATGAGGATAAGAGCAACATGCTACAGGACACCTGAGACACAAAAGCAAACTGAAGCAAGACTTGCTGACAAGAGGACAAGAGCAACATCCTCCAGGGCACATGAGACACCATTAGATCAGGACACGGGCAATGCCGGGTACCCCAGCTAGTGCTTATTAAAATACACATAATTCCTATGCAGGACATCCCGCTTAATACCCAAGGAGAGTATCAATGTTGACCAGTCTTTTTTCCACCAAAGTGACTTTTACTAGGATACACATACATTATTATTAAAATGCATGTCCTTTCATAGACGAGATGTGCCACACATTAAAAACATAGTACAGCTTTAAACTTCAAAAGACCAGCAATTGTTCATTGGTCTTTAATACACAGACAGTACTTTTACACATACATTTATATTACATTTTTCAAATGGGGTTGTACATAGGTGGTGGTCGTTTTGTTTATTTTAACTTGACAACCATTTTAATTTTCAAATACAAATCAGGTAATGGTGAGAACACATTATTCATAGAATGTCATCTTTTAAACTTTAAGCAGCAGTTGGTGAATATGTTGCTTTATTGCAGCCAGAATGACATTTTTGCATTCAAATACAGATATTGCTATCATAAGTGTAGCCAACCAGACAGGTAAACAGACCTCTTTTCTTGATAGGTGATAGAGGACACAGATCAACTTGCAAGGGAGAAATTAACAGGAGGTAAAGCAAGTTGTTCAGTCTAATTAGGTTGCTGGTTTCCATGGATTTAAGGAATCCAGTTTTATTTCCTCCAAGTGTTTGTGGTTGGCAGCATTAACCACCACTGTGGATGGTGCATCCAGTTCCACAGCAACTCTCACAAACAAACTCCAACCTGCAAGCGACTTTTGTCAAGGTAAGCTATAAATATCTATCAGACCAATACTAAATCTAGCTGGTTGGATCCATGTGCAGTTGGTTCAAGATATACAAGCTTCCCTTTGGCTGTCCATAAAAACACATATCTAGTACCCCACACAAGACATGGTCATTAACAGAACACTGTTCTTCTTGCAGCAAGGGTTAATGTTAGCCAGCACCTCTTAAAAAGGTCTTTCTGTAGAAGGTTGTTATACAGGATGCTTGTCAGGATCTAAAATATCAGTGTGGTTGAGGGCCATTGTCATCTTGGATTCCAAGCAGTTTGCATTGTTTTAGTAAATGAGGTGATCAACAGGGAATGAACAACAAAGCTTTTCCACCTTATTTCCGAGAACCAGGGAGTGCTTATCCTCATGCTCAATCATTGGTTCCAGACCTGTGAGAAGTGTAAAAGCTATGTCCAGCAAGCTACCAATAAATCCCAAATTCTTTTTAGATTAAAGAGAGGCTTATCTTTACAGAATGTCTTTATCATGGCTTTTTTCTTTACAAAGTCTGTAAGTGCTTGGAGCTAATGGCACATTGCATTTAAGGATACTGAGGGAGATCCTTGCAACAGTGTTCATCACGTCATGGGAGGTTTAGCAGAGGAGACAATGTTCTCTATTTTGGAAAAGCCGTGGCTACAATGCAGAAAACACCAATTTTTCCACATTTTCCATACCAACATATTAGGAAGGTGAAAGCATTACCCAAGGTATTTGTGTGCAGATGCTCCAGTTTGTATAACTAACCCCTGACTTATTAAAGACATATACAGCAGGACTTTCAGGGGGATACATCCTCATGCACAGCTTATAACCCTTTGGGGTGTAGGTTATTAAATCAACTTAAATATAACCGGAGGGAATTTTGGTGGAATCCTCAAAAGTAAAATAACTTTTTCCACACTCAGATGTTCCTGCCAGGATGTTTCAGAAAGGCTGCTGCAAAAGACCATCAATGTTAAGAGGGTGAAGACTGCCTGATGCTTACACAGTCAATGCCTGTAATGGATTGTTTTATAGCCAGGTATGCAAATCCTTTATCAAACACAATACCTAGGGTCTTTTGTAAAATCTGTGTTGTTAACTTCCATTGTTTCCTAACTCTGAGAATGTCAGAATGTTCATTAGTTATGTAGTTTGCAAGTCCCATGGTCCCAGCTCCTCCACATTCAGAGATTGTCTGTCTCATACTGCCATAGTTCATCTTAACACTGCTACAGAGATTTAAAATAATTCATTTGATCTTCATGCAGGTTTCATTTTGGAGAAATATCATAGGCAATCATGTCTTGGGACGTGCCGCAACAAATTCAACAATGTCCTCACATGGGACAGATTGCTTGTCAATTCACCAAGATAGTCTTTTAAAGGTGGACTCGACTCACCCTCAGCCATTGTAAAATCCCAGCATCCCTATAATGATAAAAACACCACACCTGCATAACATTGCATAATTCCAGTACATGTAGGTGGATGTAAAGCATGTAATGAATTGTTTGACATTTGGGCAAGTCATTTGTATTTCTTTAGAATACTTCCAACACCCACAGTCTCGTCCTCTATGATAATGCAGACTACACACATCACAGCCATATCACACAGGTATTTGTACAGCACATTGGGACCAGTAATATTAGCTATGTTTTGTAAGTTAGTTCTTTCAGAACATTTGCCCCAGGGAATTAAGACATGTTTTAGTGAGCATGCACCTGTCACTTTCCTATGCCATTTTTTCTGGTCGTAAAAAGTGCACCCTCTTTTTCATACTAGCTTTGGATATGCATAACCGTTGTGGCATCATTGACAGAACATAGGGGCTATCTGAGTCTACTTGTTTCTCAAAATGGGGCAGTTTGATCTACTGGAGAAAAAAAATACAAAGGCATTTCCTTAAATGCCAGATTTCATCAGTCCTCTTATTTTCTCTATGGGTATGACACAATGGAAATAGTGCCAGTAAATGGCATATAAAGAGGAAAGAAACACCAATGTTGCCATTGTTCCATGACTTCAGTTTCAGAATAATGCTGAAACCCCACAGAGGGTTTGTGAAGAATTGAAGAGGAGAAAAGAAATAAGATGGAGTCCAGTCAACATGCCCCATGAAGCTGGTGGGTACCATGCCTTTTTGTCTAAATGGGTGGCAAAACTGAAGTGTGTAGAGAAAACAGCAAGCTGACAGTTAAAAAGAGGTGCTTGTATCATCAGGATAGGGTGTTCAGTCTGGCAACACTACAATCTCAAGTTTGCAGTATCTTCTAGGTGCTTTTCTAGGCTCAAATTCCTGGTAATGTTTTGGCGCAGCAACAACTAATGATACCAGGGCATGAGCAGGTATGCAGCATTTATCCGTCTTCACTGGATGTCCTTCATGAAATAGGGAGAGGGTATGAGGGTTTATCTGATGCATGGTCCGATCTGCCCCCATTGGGGGTCTCTTGGATCCTGGAAGAAACCACCTCAACTATCAACAGGTATATGTACTACTAAAGGGAAATTAATGTGGAGGGGGATTTTGCTGTTGTTTTCTTTGATGAGATTAAAAGATTGAGCTTCCATACTTTTAAATATAATTGGAATAAAATTCTCAGAGATAGATTCCAGAATCTCAAGATTTTACACATGGAGGGTGATGGCATGTTGTAAACATTGTTGTAAAGACAGACATTTCATTCTGATCATAGACAAAGAATTCTGGAGATCAATGTCATGAGACTTTGTAGCTATGTGATTAATAGCCATGGCCACTTGCATAGCATAAATTGTTTCCTGCATTTTGATTAGCATGGCAAAAGTAACATGGGCAACAGCTTCATCACCGAGCTAAATTCACAACTCCAGCACTGGTGTCAGGATCTGCTTGTCTCACATCTGGCCTTTGTCTTGCACCCCTTGTTCCACATACATTCTCTGTTGTGATGTTAAGGATTTGTGCTTGTCTCAGGATAGGAAAAGAGTATTTACATTTATCAGAGATTCTCACTGAGAGATTGTGTGTCTCCGGAAACTCAATATTCAAAAAGTAACATAAAAAATAATGAAAGTGGGTGTCACTATTCCGTTGTTTAATTTGGACATTTATATACAGAAAAAAAATGATTGATTCTCAGAGCTATTGGGTCAATACAGTATGGGGCATATTGGACCTGAATGTTACATGGAAATTGATCTTTGTAAGAATTTAGGTCTGGATGTATTGGGGATATTAGGATTAACACTTTCTATGCTGCTATACATCTGCAGTAACTTCACATTGTACCTGATATCATTTAGGATAGACAATCACAGAATAATAAATATTGTAAACCTAAGCCTTCATTCTCATTCAGAGAGTTATAAAGAATTGTGGCAGGGTCAGTGAACTGCCCCTGTCAAGAAGATTAACCCATCTGAACTTTGTGCAGAAGGACTACTAAGGTGTTTTCCAGAGCCAGTCATGTCCCAGAGGAAGGGTGAGGGAGTTGGGAGGGTCACAGTCTGCCCCCTTTATATGCCTGGTCAAACACCCAATGCCTGCCTTACACTGTCAGTGTTTGCTATTTTCCTTTTTAGAACCACAAGCCCAGTAACCATTATTCAGAAGATGAAACAGCTAACCCATGAGAGAGAGACATTGCAAGGAACCACAAGCTGGCAGCGCATCACTTATTACAAACTGTCAAAAAAGAGGCTTCACCACAGCAGAATAAGAACTACCATAAATAAATGCAAGTGAGTCTGTGCTGACAAAAGTGGCAGGGCTTGAAGGGAGTTTTATAGCCTCACCTGTGTAACATGGCTCCTGCGGGAAAAATATATAGAGTTTGGCCTTGGGGAAAAAGCTGAGCACTCTAGCAAATGAAAGAGGGGGTGAGACAAAACCACCAGAAGGGCACTACAAAAGGGAATAACCACAATGGGTGAGTGTGGGTTGTTCAGGTGATGTCAAGTGGGTAAGAGGTGGAGCAAGATACCAGGCAGAGTAAGGATGGGGAAAGGCAGCATGGGGGAGACTTGTAGGGTGAATGACTCAAAACCCAAACAATAAACACAATCCTAAAAAGGCCAAAGTTTTATAACATGGAAAAGTATCAGGCTTTCCCGTAGAACCAAACTAACACTGAGCTCGCCCCACCCTAAGAAGTTACACCTTTCATAGTGAAAAACAGCAAATGAACAAAACTATGCATGATAAATATTACAACATGACCCCACACTCCCCATTGGCTAACACCTATATATCATTCTAATGATCCCCTATAGTCCATTACCCTATTGGTCACATATTACCTAAAAAACATTTCCCTAAACATATGACCTACTACATCGTCACTATGAAAATTAGGAGTTTGATTAATTACCAGGTACATCGACCTCTGCACCGGGCTCTCCCTCTCCATTCTCCCCTCTGGTCCTAACCACTTAGCTGGACACACTAACCACCCTCTAAGGATCTATTGGTGTTTTTGCAGGTGTACCTAGGATGAACTGGTGGCAGCAGTTTACTTGTAAAGTTTTTTTCTTTGTTTTTAATGACCATACCGTGTTTAAGGCGTTTGGGCTGAGACTGTGGCCAGTGCCGGAAATGGCTGAACAACAAAGTCTTTTGTTCTGTCCTGTAGCCATTTTGTCCCTTTGCTCTCCCCCAGGTCAAGAGACCTGTGTATTCCTTATTTAGGCATGCAGTCTCCCGCGAAAACCCCATCTTTCGCTGGCTCCTTCATTGCACATGTGCTAGTGCCCAGGAAGAGGGTTAGAACTGTCTAGTTCCAATCCGCACTACTGGTGCCAGTATGTTTGGCAGGCCTGAATGACTGGAACAACCATGGGCAACGATTCACCCATGCCTCACATGCATGCAAAAGAGCAGATCTTCCATTGGTTATATGAAATTTGGGCACAAAATGAGTCTTAGAATAGAGAAGGGGCTCTGCATCCATTACAGGTCAATCACCTGAAGTTCACACCAGACTACAGCATGAGCCAAGTATCCTCAACGAAAAAGCAGACTTGTGCAACTGCCGGAGACATGCTAGAAGGTTTGGCACCCTGACCCCCATTGTTGTCCCGTTAGACCCCTGCTTTTGCATCATACCAAGAAGGCCTGCAAGGGCGCTTTGACACTTTGGAGTAACCAACTACTATTGGCACCTCCTGCTTACTCTCGCAAAGAGCCTCTTCAGAAGTGTTCCTGGGCCATTGCGTGAGCTCGAACCTGGGGTATCACACAGGAGCACCGCCGTCCTAAATGGAGAGTTGAGACTTTGGGAATCACTTACTTGTGGTCCTGGGTGATCTGGGTCACGATTTATGAGAGTGTGCCACGCCACAAACATTTGCAGTCACTGTGTTGCCCCGCTATGGTGACTGTCACTGTAAGTGCCTGCAGACCTGCCCCACCATGTCCTGGCATGTACTGCACTGGAACTAGCCTTCTCCTTTGTCCAAGAGCTGAGAAAAGGCAGCTGTTCCACCACAGATGATTGTCTTATCTTGCAGCCGCTGAGAGCCAGAGCATCCGGTAACTGTAGGGGTGAAACTGTACTAGCGATGTGGCCTTGACTGGCAAAGTTTGGTTCAGACTGTGTTGAGTGTCATTGAGTATTTTCATCACTTACCAATGGCCCCCTGGCAGATGCATCTGTTTATATGCAAGAGAATCCATTAACAATTACTCACCTTGCCAGGGCTAATCTGCGCTCCCCAGCTATTCCCAAACTCCGAAAGTCACTCTATCTGCAATGGTATACCCTCTTAAAGGAGTGGGGCTTTATTCTTCATCGCCTCAACCCAACCCTCTTCCTGAACAGCTCCAGCTCCCTGAAGAGAACCCGCTTTTCATTTTATGCACGACCGCGCACTGTTAACGTGCTGCTGTACTTTCAGCATAAGGCTCCTCCCTTCATAGGGAATACACTTCCTTCCCTTGTATCCTTTGGAAGCCTGAAATGTACCTAACATTTCAATTTCAACTTCTCCACAACCATGGATATACACTATGCACCTATATGGACAGAACCTTACTGTTCACAGTGAAATCACCAAGCAGACCCTTCTTGCCTCCATTGACAGCAGATATTTGAAATACATGCCAGGTGCTCCCTTCAGTGGTTGGCGATTGGAAACTTGGGACTCTTCCTGCTCTGGGTGAACCACCACCTGTTCCACTGCATTGATGGCTCTCTCCATGAAGACATGGGCAAAATGCCCTCTACGTTTGTACTTAATACAATTGGCAGAACAGGCTTTATGACAAATGCTAGTGCTCCCATATGTGAATCATTTGACTTCCTTGTTCCCTTCGTGCCCCTTCTTCAGCTTAATGGCAGAAACCTAACTTGCCCTGCTTTTCTTTCCTCATGTTCTTCATGTAATGGGCTGTCTGCTCCATGCTCCTTGCTAACTCTACAGTCTGATTCAAAGTGAGATCTTTTGGCAGGACTTTCTCATGCACCTTACATTTTTGATGCTCTCATCAGTTCATCCCTGACCAGTGAACTCGTCAGGGGCCCAAACTCACAAATGTGACTTCATGTTATTAGCTCCACCACATAGTTTTCTACCAGCTCCAGAGGTTCCTGAGGACTTTGGAAAAAACGGTGTCTCTCAAATATTAGATAATGTTTTGGTTTGAAATGTTCCTGCATCTCCCTGACAGCCACAGCACAGTTATCGAAGTCCCTGACCCAACACCCAACAACTCTGGTAGAACATCATAGACATTGCGCCCTTCAACACCCAGATTATGAAGCAGCCCTGCATGTTTCCTTGTGGTGCAAATTTGTCACCACCCTTTGTAACTAAGTAGGTGTCAATCATCTTTCTCCGTCTTTCCCATCTGATGGGGGGGAGGGTCGAGGTTCAGCCAAAAAGGACGGGCAGGAATTTCTGTGGCCGCCATGACTAGACAGGCCAAAGGCAATCAACTGTCCACTAAGCTCACTAACCACAATCACCACTGTGGGTGCGTATACATGAGTCAAAAGAATAAATGTAGCTCCTTAAAAACACTGGAAAGCACCCAAATTACGTCTCCTGGCATCCACTTAAGCTTATTTGGCGTGTGTATTGCTTGTCTGCGAGGCAACAGGCACTGTGCAAGACCACACAGACAGTCGTGGAAAGCAGTGTCCATAGGCATAAAGGCCCTGTCCTGGTGCGTGCGGTCACTGGCATAGCACACAGCCACAAAATCCTGCTGTGGCAGCTTGGGCCTCCTGACCCCACAGCGCAGCCGACACCATGACCTCCATGGCCATGATAGTCATTGGACAATACTGTTCTGCTCCTGTTTCTGTGGTTCTTCTGCCTGCCCTGCAGTATAAAATGGAATACAGAGTTCCCCACACACGGTTCTTCACAGCACAACTGGCATTGCACTTACACATACTGATGCTCCCAGCCTGGGACCTCGTCCTGATGTTTTCGGGCATTAAGCTCAGGTAATGGTCTGGTGCATAGCAAAGTGCTTTGATAAAGGCCAAGGTACATTGTCACCTTGCAATGCATCGTGGAGATGTGCATTAATGGCAAAAATTATTATGGCAATGGATGGAGCAATGTTTTCTCTATGACAATTACAGACAAGGGTGACCTTTTCTTCTTAGCGCTTATTAGGTCTGTGGTTTTATGACAGCCAGATTCCCCTCTGACACAGAATTCTATACTATGGCACCAGAGCCAGGGGATGTCCTTATGACCAGTACACTGCTGGTAACAGACAATACTTTATTCCATATCTTCTGCTGTGTCTATACCCTGGACATCACCCAAACTGCCCAAGTCCATTTTGGCCAGCACTTTTCCCTGGATCGGGCCATATTCGGTTCATGAGGACACCCAGTACCCAATTAACATGATTGTTTCTTAGCTTCTTCAACCTTCTCATATACACTTTGATGGAGATTGTACAATCTCTCTTTACACTCTTCAGCCTCTCTTTGTATTGTGGCAACAGCATTTATCCATATCAGGGTCTCGGCCACATTGCTGACTTCATGGGCAATGGGGTGCAATGACCATAAGCACACAAATCTGGGGGCTCCACTTTGATGACTTCCACCACTAGCATCTCCAACTTTGAGTGGACCTTTTGCTTTTCCTCTTTCTTCAGGCCAGGTCAGCCATTGTGCACCCAATAGTGGTTGGCACCGTACAATTCAATTTTGGTCTTTTTTTTCTGTCTCATTGACGCCTTTTTCACTTTGTATAATGTGTTTCTAGTTTCTCTAGACTGGTTTAACTCCATTCATACTGTGTGCATTGTGGACACAACCGGGCTGCTCACTAGATACATTCAACAAAGCACGAGGAAACCAGACGTATCTACAGTCAACCCTCTGCATCTGGTCACAAAGCAACTCTGTTAACATGTGCAATGCCTCCCAGGTCACAATGACTCTGAACACCCTAACCTAACTAGAGGGCTCAGTGTGGGAAGAATTTTCAGAAGTCCATTTTTGTAGGAGCAGCAGTCTGCTCAAGACTTAGTGTAACAGACTATTATGTTTGCTGCTTCACATTTTGATTAATTGGTTGCCAAATCCATACATAATTATCTCAGATTGGTAAGAGGACATGTCTTGTTCTTGAGACAGTAGTTAAATGGCCTTTCAATCTGACGAGTACCTCAGAATGAAAGTGAAAAGGTAATACCATGCAATCCTGGTTGCAACGTTCTGCTGTTTCCTATGGATGTAGCTTCCAATAGATAAACAATAGGAATGTCCTTTGAGAAAATATGGATCATATTGTGACTGCAGAATTCTATTTATGGTCTGTTAAAAAAATTCAAGTCCAAGTTGATACATAACACTTCAGGGCAGGCTTTAACGAGTTATTTCTCAAGCATATTCTCTATTTTATAAAGAAATATTTTTGTATGATAGAATTTACAGCACAAAGAGTGATGGAGGCAATACACAACCAATGTATCAAGTGACTGAATGGGGTGGAAAGAGTAGGGTGGAAGTGGGAAAAGGCACGTTTATGACTCTAGGGGATAGGGAGTGTAAGAAGAAAAGGTGAGTAGGAAATGGAGATGGCGATTAAGCTGATTAAACAATCATGACATGTTGAAACAAACTGTTGCTCTGGATAGAAGGAGCAGGGTAAGATGCATAGAGCAGACCACCATGTTGGATACATCAAGTATAAGTAATTTTTTGAATAACTCTCATTTGAAAACCATTCTAAAAAATATATTCATATTACCTATAAAATTCATATATGTTGTATGTACATTTCATTCTTTCAGGGGCACTGGGTAGGACAGAATCAAGGGGCAGATCACTCTAGCTAGATCACTCTAGCTCAACTTCACCGAAGACAAAGCAAATCCAACAAGAGTTGTCTGACACATGAACACACCCATTCATAGAACTCCAAATATACTGTGTGTCCCTGCAGGCAAATAAAGCATTCAGGGATGCCAAGAGATTGTGATGCTTATTGTGACACAAAATGTTCCAGCACACAGCTTTATCAATCTTGGAATTACCTTTTTTTGATGAGATTGGTCATTTTTGGAAAAGGAGGAGGATTAACTAATCATAGCTGTATAAACTGACATAAGACAGTCTATGTGACATTTCCAAATTGATTCCCAAAATGGCCTTATAGATTTATGATAACAAAATGTGTAAGAGGGACCTTCATGCACACCCAACAAAGTTAATTGGCTACTAATTAAACACCTTAAACATAAGAGTAGTGAACCATAACATTCCAGACCCAAACCAATACAAAAACTGCACAACTACTGTTAACTTGATGGGTGATTGCTACTTCAATTCTAATCAACCCAAACAAGGCTAGAACAGTTACCCCGAGCAACACAGAGCTGGCCAAAGGAGCTGCATTGAGGAACGTGCAAGAAGATTACAAGCTGATGGTGTGGTGCCATCGGGCTAAAGGTTGATTAGGTAGTGATGATTATGCAGGAATCCATTGTAAAGTAAATACATGTGTGCAACTGAAAAGAGCCCAGGACAGGGATGAGCCACACAAGCAAAGATAGTGTGAAAATGTTAGATGGCAAGGAAGCGGCGGGAGAAGGTGAGCAAGAAATGGGCAAGCAGGCAAGATGTCTGGGGTACAATAGTGACTAAGAAGGTTGTGTAAGTACACAGCCGTCACTTTCGGATCCAGCTTCTGGGAGTGGAACAGTGTGGGAGGATCAACTGGGTGAGGGGTCTTTGGGGAGTGGGACACTGGATGGCGAGGCGTGGTATCCCCTTCCCTGTAACACCTTCACCTTACTTAGGAGCTCAACACCCCTCCTAACAACACAAACACTTTCTCATGGACAGCTCACTAACATCCGAGCCATGTACCTGACATATCCCAATACAATGGTCAGGCAGGGCCAGGACATTTCTGACCATCATGCACCTGACTTCCATTACACTTCCCCATATGGATAAAAGGTGGAGCACGAGAGCAAGGCAAAACACACGAGGAAGCAGCAGTTCCAAGATGGCAGTATAACACGAGGAGACGGCAAAGCAGAAGGTGATTGTAAGGAGGGAAGTGCCCTTGACCTTTTCGACGAGGAACCATTACTTTCATGAACCCTCATGAATAGAAAGCATAAGACCAGGAAATTAAGCTGAAGAATCCTGTATTGTGTGTCGGAGGCACTAGGTGCCCACCCACATCAATAATCAAGGTGGGGAGAATCATCTGCTGCCATGGTAATATATTTGGCTCCTACAACAAAGAACAACCAGTGAAATCAACACTGCCTCCTTATCTAGTGAGTTGGTGAGACTGATACCAGAACAGTCTGTGGTGAAGTCAAGGTTGTAAGCAGCAACATTGTAATGTGAGTGCTGAAGCGGACAGTGGGCCTCATTACGACCCTGGCGGAGATCGTGGTGCAATATGCACCATGGAGCACGGCGGAAAGCTGCCGATACCGCCATGGGGGTTGGCGGATTTACCGCCCCATTCCGACCTTGGCGGGGCGGTAAATCCCCATTCCCCATTTTACCCTTCCCCATTCCCATTTTTGCCCCATAGGGCATAATGGGAGTGGGGAAGGCGTTAATTACGCCACCGTAAAATACGGTGGCGTAATTAACAACAAGGTCCCGTAGCGCCATGGATTTCTCCGCCCGGAAAAACCAGGCGGAAAACGCTCCATGGCGCTACGGGAACTCGTAGTAGGGCGGAAGGGTCCGCCGCGAATACCGCTGGCGTAAACCCACTCCGCCAGGGTCGTAATGAGGCCCAGTGCGTTAAAATGCATGTGATAACCAATGCAAGTGAAATTGAACAACAGATGAGTGATTGAACTTTGAAACTACGATACAATACCTTTGACAGGGTGGTCGGCAAGTGTGCATGCTCATTCGAAGGTCTCCGTAAGGTATCCAACTAAGAGTGAAGAAAAGTAAAAGAGTGGCCAATGAAGGCATGCGTCCCCAAAAGGCATTACCCTCCCCGCAATGAGAGGCATTAAAAGACACACCCAAAAGGAAATGCGACTAGGACCAAGTGTGGGTAAAAGTAAAAAGGATCTTTATCTAATTAAAATAGGGCATGCAAAGGACTCTGCAAGCTCCGAGAGCGCTCTGTCTGACAATAGCGAAGACAGTCTTATTTATTAGAGAATTTTGTCATAGAAACCTGCACACTATAGGAGGCACATCATTTTGGGGATTGGGTGGCGTCGACTAACTATAGGTGCAGATGTGATGAGCCACTCCGTGGTTGGTGGACATCAGCGTGGTGCCAACGTGGGGCAGATAGGTCAGCTGGGCTCATCGGGGTGGGGCTGCCAGGCCAGGCGCGGTCAGTGTCGTTGATGAACGGGTGCCCTGACTTTTCTGCCCTTGTGGCCACACACACAACATTCATTAATTTAGATAATTCTGGTTGTCCTGTAAATCCTACAATAGGTTACTCTAACGGTTAATAAGACATGCATATAATGTGGGGCTTTACCAATACATCAGCACACTGTTACTTCTGACCTGCTGACCGGGTGTCGTAAACCTGGGAGTCTTGGTCTGAGGGCATGGGGTGGGCTGCACTGTCATTCTGATCTCGTTAGATGTAGTAAAGAATTACTTTATGATGTGTTAGTACAGGGCTGAATATCTGTTTCACAAGGCCCATTAACTTAGAGTGAACCGGAGGGCCACTGGATCAGCGAGGGTGTACCTCTGGCCCCCTTGGGGTGGTGGGGTTTTAGGGCCGGGTTTTAAATAATTCATTTGGCCAACCATGGAGGTCTGGGACATGGAGGAGGTGAATACTTGAAGCGGGTCCAGCAGAATGAGAGGAGGTGAGGCTGTGCTGCTAGCACACCAGCTTGTCCTGGCGTGCCTTGGTGGGAGGGGAGGGGAGATGGCCTTAGGTGTGTTCGTGTGAGCAAATCTCTGTGCTTAGGTCGCACACTATGTAAAAACTATCACACATTTCTACCGTCTATACATTTGCATATTATTATTCATCTGTCTATGATAATTTGGCAGTGTTACATACATCATTAAACATTGGACGACTATATTTTAGCAATGTCACAAGCTAGTAGCTGAATAACACATGGGTAGCATTAGGTTTGATGGTGTACTCAGAAGCATGGAAGCAATACATTCAGAGACGGTAATACATTTTCATTCTGGCTTATACATTTAAACGTGTCCCTGTAGGATTGTTTAGTGTGTTTTGGGAGCAGAGAGCACAGCACCACTGCACAGGATCAATGTATAGCATGTTTTTTGAAGTGCAGCGCCACTGCATGGGTTTGGTGCATTGCTATAAGGTGGTACAGCGAGGCATGTGTTGCCAGTGCAACCTATGGACATGTAAATGAAAACAGGCTATGCAGTCAAAAACGATTTTTACATATAAAATGCAAATAATTTTTTTTTCACAGTTAAAAGCATATATTTATTTTACGTGAAATTCCTCTGTTGCAGGAGACACATTTGAGAATTAATGAACTAACCTCATTAACAAAAAACTAACATGCTAACTCATTAATAAAATAATGTGTTCCCCACTGCAAAATGAGGCAGATTCTGAAAGTCATTTTAAACGCGCATCCAGATTTTTTTTTCTGTGCTGCTTTGTCCACAGTATTTGCAGGAAGCAAAGATTTGAATAAGCAGGAAATCAGTTTTGTTACAGTTGCTTACTGTAAAAGATTTCTATTGTGTGCAGGAGAAGGATAGAACATGAGGGATTCTTATTGGACAAGCATCATATTAGAGGCTGTAACCAAGTTTTCTTGTAGAATCCGGGGGAAGGAGAGAGGGAGAATACATTTTAGAGAGCTCGGAGAAAGACCTGGCTGGTGGCTGCCTGACTGAAAAAGCATATCCCGGTGCACTGCTGCAGAGACTGGGAACTCCCAGACAATAATCCCCGGCTTGAGTAACTGCAAATGCACGTTCTCGCTGGGGGTGCTTTAAGTGGGAGTATTGCCACTTCCAGAAGGCACCCAACCGAAGAATCTCACATGCTGAACAAACTAGGTAATTATATATTGCAGAGTGTGGGGGCAGTGTGCATGTGTGCAAAACTATTCAGTCAGTGTAGAAGTAAGAATTCCAGTGTTTTATCATCAGGTTTAATGTTGCGACTTCTAGTCGCCCTCTTCTCATTTTGTTACAGATAATGTTGACTGTGCTATTTCATGTATTTCTGTAAAAAGAGTGAGATTGTGTTTAAATGCAACTTTTATAATACACAAACATATCTGAAAGCAGACGGGTAGTGTGTTTTATTTGCTCTTTCCTTTGTGCATTTACCAATACAGTGCTGATGATGTGGGGAGATGTTTAGACAGTGCAATTGTCATTTTTAAGGTAGCTAAAAATATGACTTGGCTGCAGCTGTGTGCACGATTTCATTCAGTATGAGCAATTATATATAACTGTGTGTGTTATAGCCTGCTGGAGGTACATGAGTCAGCAGAAAGAGAGGCCCTGGACATAGTTCACCGATGTAGATAAGTTGGTGATAGATAACGCATGTTAGCTCGCTGCCGTAGATAAGACAGCGAGGACAGCCCATGGTGGCACACTAAAAATGAAAATGTGGTATTTATGAAATGCAGCTTTGAGGTCTCTCTAGTGATCACACAAACAAACTAATCAAAAATAAGGGGTTCTGGATATTGGGGCCATATATAATTATGCTCACCAGAAATACCACCAATAACGCATACCAACATAATGTATACCACTAAATGTATCAGTGTGCTGAAATAATGTATGTATACTGTAGTACTATATACCAAATCTAATCTGAATGCAAAGAGTGATTATTACTGAATTATTTTCATTTCGGTGGTAAGAAAATACCGCTAGGCCCCAAATCTACACAAAATACCCAACATATTTATGGTGCGTTGCAGGCCAGGATAGTGATCATAGAGCACCTACCGGGCGTGGCAAGCGTGTCTCACACTGCCATCTGTACATTAGAGGGAACCCATTTCATAATAGCAATCATTGAAATTGTCCTGGTGACTGATTCTGACTATGCACGAAATAGCTTTGTGGAGTATTTATCTGGCTGGAAAGCGAGAGGCATGATTACATACAACAAAAAGCCACTTAAACATGGAAAAATGATACAAGCCATAGACAAATTGGTGTCAGAGAATGATTTAACAATATACTGGAGAAAAATTTGTGGGCATTTAAAAACACCCGGAGAGGATAAGGAGGGAAATGATAAGGCAGACCACCTGGCTAAAATTGGGGCTGTGATGGGAGAATTGCTACCGATTGATGATTTACTGGGTGAAATACAAATTGATGCAGTAACACGTTCTAAAGCACCAAAGGAGGTAGATCAACCAGTGGTACAGTGGGGTCATGATACGCCAGACCAAGATTTGATTGAGGCACAAAAGAATGATTGAATTTTGGGAATCTATTATAATCATTTGATAGATCCTGAACAAAACCCTTTAACAGAAAATGATTGTATGGGAAAAGAAGAGTTGAGAGTACTGTTAAAGAATAAAAAATGAATTACACTGCAGGATGGACTCATGATTAGAGAATCCATAACAGGACAAATACAGTGGGTGGTACCCCTTTCATTCAGAGGGCTAATGCTACAACATGCACATGATGCAATAACTGCAGGCCACAGAGGTTCACAAAAAACATTGGAAATACTAAAAGATTATTCTTACTGGCCACATTTGTCCCAAGATGTGGAATTATATACTAGAGGATGTCTAGTATGCACCCAATTTAAACCTGCTTCACCAATGCATAGAGCCCCATTGATGAAAAGAGGCCTAACTCTTCCATGGTCAGATTTGCAAATAGACTATGTAGGCCCTTTAAAAAGATCGAGCAGAGGAAACCGTTATATTTTAAGTGTGATATGTTTGATGTCGAAGTGGATTGAATGTATTCCTGCACCAGATTGTAGTGCGCAAACAGCAGCCACATTGCTGGTGAACCATGTGTTCTCAAGGTTTGGGTTGCCACAAAGAATTGAGTCAGACAGAGGAAGTCATCTCACAAGTACTCTAATGAGTAAGGTATGGCAAATACTGGGTGTGAAAAGGAAACTACATATTGCATATCGGGCAGCCTCTTCAGGTGGAGTTGAACGGAGCAATAGGTCTGTTGTGGACATATTAAAGAAATGTGTGGCAGAAGCAGGTTCCAGCTGGGATTTACGTTTACCGTTGGTTTTGATGGCAATCAGATCAACTCCTGCCAAAGCAACAGGTATTAGTCCACATGAGGTCTTAACAGGTAGGAAAATGGTGTTACCACAACACCTACTATACAGAACACATGAGCAGACACTTGTGAGTGCATCCACAGTTCATGTGTACATTGATGAATTGAGGAAGCATTTGCAACATGCATTTGCTTTTGTGCAGAGAAATCTAGAAAGAGCTGCTGACAGTGCAAAGTCATACTACGATAAAAGAACGTCAGTGAGAGAATATAGTGTAGGGGATCAGGTGTATAAGTTTCATTTTGGAAAAAGTAAACAGAAAAATTCTAAATTTCTAGCAGCCTGGCAGGGGCCATTTCGAATTATAGATAAGGTTTCTCCTGTAGTTTATAAAACTTTAAAGACTGAAGGTGAAACAACAATAGAGCAATTTGTGCACGTAAATCAGATCGAGCCATTTCATCCCAGACACGAGATCAGGCAGCTTGAGCATGTAGAAACAGATAAAGTCCCTTGAACATCAAAAGGTGGAGTGAATATGTCTAGTTAGGAGGCAGTGACAGAGAAGTTAAAAAAAAGAAAAGATGGTTGAAATGGTACATAAACACGTTAATATATGTAAATGTATATAAAATATGGATAATATAAAAAAAGAATAAATACAACAAAAAAATAAAATAATGGAAGCTCATGGTTGGTGTGCAGAGTGAAAATGCATTAAATATTGAATTTATGTTTGATTGTTCTCTGAAACCTGTGTTTAATTTCAGAAGGCGAGAGAAAAAGGGCGAAATGTATTACAAAGCATGTTTTATTTTTGGCAAAAGGGTGAAGTCGGTATTGTGCTACATACTTAATCTGTTTCTTTTCTATTTGATTTAGAATATTAACATATTTGTACCGGAGGTCACGGGAGACGATGGAGTCCTGGAGTCCACTGGATGAAGACCAAAAGATGCCTGCCTCCGGGTGGAGGTGAAGACAAAGTAACCGGAATGCCAAAAAAAAGATGACTTCCATAGAAAAGGATCCAAGAGTACCAAGATGGAAGAGTACCCGAATGAACCAAAAGAGGCAGACAAGTGTCCTGGCATATGGAGTTCCACGTATTTATTATTTTAATTAATTGTTTTAATCTGTTATGTTAATTATTTGTTTTAGTTAGTTGTTTTATTTTATTGTTTTCAATTGACTTCAAGTATAAAATTGAAACACTGGACTATGGACACTTCCATTGGGAAGGCAAATGTAGAACATTTTATAAGAATTGATGAATTCAGATGAATTTTAATATTATGTTGATTGAACAGTGGTTTTTCAAATTTTTAATTTTGCATGTGGATATTCATTTTATTGGATTGACACATTTTGAAAAGAATAAAAGAAGCAAATTGTTTTTTTCAATTGGCTAGGATCATAGCCAAGTTAAAAAAAAAGGAGGGGATATGTAGGATTGTTTAGCGTGTTTTGGGAGCACAGAGCACAGCACCACTGCACAGGATCAATTTATAGCATGTTTTTTGAAGTGAAGCGCCACTGCATGGGTTTGGTGCATTGCTTTAAGGTGGTACAGCGAGGCATGTGTTGCCAGTGCAACCTATGGACATGTAAATGAAAACAGGCTATGTAGTCAAAAACGATTTCTACATTTAAAATGCAAATAATTTTTTTTCACAGTTAAAAGCATATATTTTTTTTTACCTGAAATTCCTCTGTTGCAGGAGACACATTTGAGGATTAATGAACTAACCTCATTAACAAAAAACTTACATGCTAACTCATTAATAAAATAATGTGTTCTCCACTGCAAAATGAGCAGACTCTGAAAGTCATTTTAAACGCGCATCCAGATTTTTTTTTTCTGTGCTGCTTTGTCCACAGTATTTGCAGGAAGCAAAGATTCGAATAAGCAGGAAATCAGTTTTGTTACAGTTGCTTACTGTAAAAGATTTCTCTTGTGTGCAAGAGGAGGATAGAACATGAGGGATTATTATTGGACAAGCATCATATTAGAGGCTGTAACCAAGTTTTCTTGTAGAATCTGGAGGAAGGATAGAGGGAGAATACATTTTTGAGAGCTCGGAGAAAGACCTGGCTGGTGGCTGCCTGACTGAAAAAGCAGATCCCGGTGCACTGCTGCAGAGACTGGGAACTCCCAGACAATAATCCCCGGCTTGAGTAACTGCAGATGCACGTTCTCGCTGGGGGTGCTTTAAGTGGGAGTATTGACACTTCCAGAAGGCAACCAACCGAAGAATCCCACATGCTGAACAAACTAGGTAATTATATATTGCAGAGTGTGGGTGCAGTGTGCATGTGTGCAAAACTATTCAGTCAGTGTAGAAGAAAGAATTCCAGTGTCTTATCATCAGGTTTAATGTTGCGACTTCTAGTCGCCCTCTTCTCATTTTGTTACAGATAATGTTGACTGTGCTATTTCATTTATTTCTGTAAAAAGAGTGAGATCGTGTTTAAATGCAACTTTTATAATACATAAAAATATCTGAAAGCAGACGGGTAGTGTGTTTTATTTTCTCTTTCCTTTGTGCATTTACCAATTCAGTGCTGATGATGTGGGGAGATGTTTAGACAGTGCAATTGTCATTTTTAAGGTAGCTAAAAATAAGACTAGGCTGCAGCTGTGTGCATGATTTCATTCAGTATGAGCAATTATATATAACTATGTGTGTTATAGCCTGCTGGAGGTACATGAGTCAGCAGAAAGAGAGGCCCTGGACATAGTTCACCGATGTAGATAAGTTGGTGATAGATACCGCATGTTAGCTCGCTGCCGTAGATAAGACAGCGAGGACAGCCCATGGTGGCACATTAAAAATGAAAATGTGGTATTTATGAAATGTAGGCCTGAAGTCTCTCTAGTGATCACACGAACAAACTAAGCAAAAATAAGGGGTTCTGGATATTGGGGCCATATATAAAACAAAGGAATTATGCTCACCAGAAATACCACCAATAACGCATACCAACACCAACATAATGTATACCACTAAATGTATCAGTGTGCTGGAATAATGTATGTATACTGTAGTACTATATACCAAATCTAATCTGAATGCAAAGAGTGATTATTACTGAATTATTTTCATTTTGGCGGTAAGAAAATACTGCTAGGCCCCAAATCTATACAAAATACCCAACAGTCCCTCTATGCACATACACACACACACACACATGCTTGCAGTAATGCTCCGTTTGCCTTACTTTGTACTTAGCAGCATCCGTTAGTTAACCCTAGGCGGTCGGTATCACTTTATTTTTCATTACAAATGGTACCGTATGTGAGCTGAGCCCATGCTTGTTTTACCAAAACATATGAATTCTTTTTTTCTTAAACATGGGTGTTTATATCTAATTTAGCAATCTTTGTAAACCGTCAGGCATTGGAGTGTGGTTGAACCTCGACAAGGGTTCATACAAATAGGGTATTGACATCATAGATTTTACATGTTAGGGGTTAGATGCAGGGTCGAGGCCTGTTCTGTTAGAATGGTTTTCTGCTATTTTCCAGGCTTGAACCGCGAGTCAGGTCACTTCGGGGTCAATGATGTACTGCGGAAGGTAAATGATACAGTGTTTGTTCTGATACTTGTTCGTGTTCTGGTTGTTCGCGAGAACGGGCCTTCAGTGGATCTGCCATGGAGCAGAGGCGCCAGGGGAAGGGCATGGCTCTCTGTGAGTTGTGACCAAGCTGCAGCATTTGCAGGCAGGCTGCCTCGTTGGGTTTCAGGTTGTCAGTATCTAAAATGGAGTCCCGATGCTTTCCAAAATGGTGTCCGTGGTACAGCATGATCAGTCCTGTGTGTCGATCAGTAGTCACCCCGTCACCTGGTCCCTTGTGACAGGGGGGCCCCTGACGAGCCACGAACTTTACATAGGTGGGACTTTTCTGGGAAGGGGGTCTTTTAGACCTATCCTCCCATACATTTCCCCCCTTTCGTTACTTAAATAACGAATACTGTAACTCACCCAGTCTTTGAAGCTCCTTCTCAACTGCAACAGCTTTGCCCCATGCTTGTGTACCCTTTATTGGCATCCAAGCCCTACACACCCCTCTCAGACGTTCCCCTCTTCTAGCATATTCATCTGGTGTGCAGGTCATATATATGCAATCCCCATCTCCTTCCAGGTCCACCCACACCCTCTGTATACCATTCTCTTTCTTGTGGTTCCTTTATTGTGGTATGATACAATCTATCTACTATGTCCCCATCGTAAGGTATAGGTACCATTCTGTACTTTGGCCTGGGATCCTCACCTGTTTGTACTTGAGCCTCATGCATGACCTGCGCCACTCCTCTAGTGTTGCCCATTGTCACCATCATCATTGTGCCATTAGGCACTGCATTTGCACAACATCGAAGACCCAGCTGGCACATGCAAAAAATCAAGAGCAGAAATACCACAATAGGCATCAGCATTTTGATCGTCAATCCAAGCCATGATGGTACCCAAGAGAAGAGGTTGTCAATCCAGGTGCTGGCAACTGCTCCTCCTTCAGTTTTCATTTGTTCCCCCAGATTGTGCACTGCTGTGATGACTTGTGACAACTTACCATTATCTGCGTCTTCAGAAGGTACGAATGTGCAACATGCACTCCCGATTTTTCGGCAAACACCATCGTCCATCGCCGTTAACAGGTCTAGGACATACCTGTTCTGCATCGTCATTAACTGCAGGGCTCTTAGCTCCACCTTGAACACGTTAAACCCTTCTTCAGTGTCGTTAGCTAGCTGGATCAGCTCCCAACATTTGATCTGGAGCCATTTTGCATTTGCCCGCGCCTGAATGCTTGGAATGAGTGAGGCAAAGAATGTTTCTGCAGAGCTGAACAGTCGATACCTGTCTGGAATCTGCGCCAATAATTCTGAAGAGGCTTTGGATATGTAGTTGGATGATCGTCGCTTCCTCGATAGCACCTCTTGCTCATTGCCGGAAGACAGGGCATACATTTGTGGCTCTTCTGTTGGCGGGATGTTTCGGTTATGGGGGCATCTGGCACTCCTTTGCCCCCAACAATATGGCTCTCCGGAATCACCATCATTGCTGAGTTTAGTGTTGCCAACGCACATGTGCCCCTCCAGGAATGCGGGAGGTGCAAGTATGCCTGTTTACAGCAGACCCAGTAAGTGTCCATAAGTGCTGCTGTTCCCTTCTTCATGTCTGGGATAGTGAGTGTCCGGTTACAGTTCTTGTTCACACCCATTGGGTTCTTTCCTTCCCCATGGAAGCATAGATCATACGATATTTCTTTTTGCAATTTGAATGGCTTTTCTATGGCGGTCACCCAGGTCAGTTTTGTGATGTGCTCTTTCCAGACGGGCGTGCATGTTTTTTCGACCCACTGTAATTTTTCTGCTGTCAGCCCTCATAGTGCCTCAGCCTTGCACAATATTTCTTCGTCTTTCCATTTATTGTCCAAAAACAATGTCCCTTTGATCACGAAAAAAGGCTCTTTCAAGCATATCCCTCCTTTCACTCTTGAGTAGCAGGTTTTCTCATTCTGCAGCATTTCAAAGGATACTTTGTGTTTCTGAAAGGTGCTCTTAATTCTGCACAAGGTGAGATGAAGGAGACACTGGGCATCTGCAAGAGGTAATTCTTTTGGCAACAGAACTTTAGGTGTGCCTGAGGTGTGGGGTATTAGGGAACAGACATAACAACTTCTTCTATTGTGTCTAGACCCAAACAATAGTACTCATCATATTGTCTCCTCCCCACTTCCCTCTTCCTCCTGTTGCTTCTAAGGTAGCCCCTTGCTTCTTGGGCTATGTGTGATTTTGGCCCCCCTTTCCCCGCACCCCCTGTTCCCATTCATCATACAGTGACAGAAACTTCTCTGTCATTTCTTCATTCTCTTCCTTTTCTCCTATAGGTATTGTAATGTTTATTGTGGGAGTAGCTTCTAGTGAGGGAGGTGTGGCAGTAGTATTGTATAGCCATGGCATAACAGAAGGGTTGCGGTCATTTAAACTGTACACATTGTATTTCGAGACATTTAGGAGTGAGGTTAGGTTTATACTCGAGCTGCTATGGATATTATTTGGGGGCTGCGCTTTGGGTGGGATTGTACCATAGCCCCATACAAGCTGAAATCCATCCCATATTAAGTAATCACCCTCTTTAACCACTTTGGCTGCATTTTTCGTGTTAGTTTCGTTCCCCCCACCCCCTCATTCATCTCAATAGAGAAGAATGAAATGAACCAGTACGTAATGAGACCAAACATAATTGTAAACAATAAAACAGCACACACAGACAGACCACATTCATACGAATATCTACACCATTTGAATACATTATTTACATTTCTAGCTGCCCTAATACTATTCGTTGCGGGCTGCCCGTTTGTTGCCATGGTCACTCCTATATGTTAAAAAATAAAAGCACATTAAGCATACTTAATCAGTTGACATTTTCATTTCTTGAGAGAGAGTGAAAGAGAGAGAGAGAGAGAGAGAGAGAGAGAGCTTTATATTTACAATCCAACATTATTTGCATTTTCATTATTTGCTTTCGCTTATCACCAGAACACTTTTTTGTATTTTTAATTTTTCCATATTTTCAATCTTTTACTCAGTATCCAAGTTCTATGTGCATTGTTTTGCTTTCCTCTTTATTGTTATTTATTTGCTGTTGTCTGTGCTTCCTCTTCTCGTTCCTCTTGGACACTATCATATGCTCTACGTCTGTCTGTTAAACGTATCCAATATCTCAGGCCCTTTACTTTCACAGCAGTCGGTGTGCAAAATATCACTTCATAAGGGCCATGAAATCTTGGAGCATTCCACCTCCGTGCAAAGTTTCTGACATAAATTAGGTCCCCTGGCCTTAACATTCCCTTGTGGGCCTTGCTCGAAAAATGTTACTGTCTCGTTCCCTTCTTCCCGAGTAAATGGTGGTGCGAGTTGCCTTGATATCATGCGGGCTGCTCTTGTGAGTTTTGTCAGATAATCAGTAAACTCTTCGCCTAGTATCGTGGCACTTCTGTGTGCATCTGAATGTGTGTGGTGTGGAGAATGTGCTGTATGCATGCGTCTTCCCGTCACGATCTTGCGCGGTGACAAATGGTGGTCCTTGCTTGGCTGATTTCTCAGCTCGAACAAGGCCAGAGGAAGGCAATGGACCCAGTTATTTTTCAGCGAAAAACACAATTTTGACAACCTGCCTTTTAGGAGGACGTTGATCTTCTCAACCATGTCGTTGCTTTGCGGATGATAAATCGAGCAGAGTTTATGTTTTATTCCTAACAAGGCAGTTACTTCCTTGAAAAGCTTGTTAACAAAATGAGTGCCGTTATCCAAGCGAATTACGTCGCAAATTCCCCAGTGCGGGAAAACTTCCCTCATCAAGAACTTTGCAGCGCATTTGGCATCAGGTCGTGCACACGGCCCCGCTTCAACCCATCTGGAGAATGGACAGACAACCACTATCATATACCGGGCCCCATTACACCTTTCCCCCATATCTGCACAGTCAATATGCAGCTCTCTGAAGGGCCCTACTGGTTTGGGGATTGTTCCTCTAAGTGTTCTCAGTGTCATTCCTGAATTGTATATTTGACATGTTGTACATTCCATTGCCAGTTTGGATATATGCTCCTGGAGGCCTGGCACGAACCAGTCTTCTTGTATCTCTGCTGTTATGTGTTGTTTAGCATTGTGGGCAGGGAAGTGTAGCTGCTGAAATGCTATTTCTAGAGTTTGAGGGGCATTACCACCTTTCCAGTGTTATTCTGACACCGCAAAAGATCAGTTGCTGATTGACTACAACCTCTCTTTTCCCACAGCCCTTTTTCCTCCTCACTTGCTCCTTCCTGCAGCTCCAGTATTTGTGACACGGGCATTGTATTGTATCCTTCTGGAAGCTCTTCTGCTGTTTGTTGTTGCACTAGGTACTCACCTGTTATTTCTTTTAATAAATAGGAAGCTTCCTTGGCTGCGGCATCAGCTGCAGCGTTTCCCAAAGAGATAACGTCCGTGTTGGACGTATGGGCTTGGCACTTCACTATTGCTACCATAGTGGGTTCTTTCAACGCCTGAATAAGTTCTTTCAGGAGCTCTGCATGTTGTACAGGTGACCCATCTGCTCTGCAAAACCCTCTCCGACCCCATCTTGCCAACCCACAGTGTACTGTTGTAGTCATGTATGCTGAATCTGTGTAAATAGTCACTATACATCCTTTTGCTGCACGTAACACTTCAATGAGGGCTATAAGCTCCGCTGCTTGGGCTGAGTAATGGGAGGGCAGGCGATGCTGCACTATCACTTCGTACTCACCTTCTTCCAATTTCACAACTGCCACCCCCACATGTTTTTCCCCTGTGTCAGTGTCAATTGATGCTGGCCCATCTATGAAGTAAACCTCTCCTTCGTTTAGGGCATTTTCACTTACCACCGCGCCTTCCCCCTCCTCACCTGTGTAGGTTGCACAGTCGGGTTTGTGCATGTCTTCTAATGTGCATGGCTCTGTAATGAATGTTGCTGGGTTTACTGTTTTGCATCTGACTATGTGTATGTTTGCACTGGACAGTATTATTTCATACGCAGTTGCTCTTTGTGTCGTCAGTGTGCTTTTTGATCTTTCTAATATAGCAAATAGGGAGTGTTCCACAAATAGTGTCACAGAGCATCCCATCACTATTGTTGCACTTTTTTCAATGGCGAACGCTGCGGCTGCGAAAGATTGCTCGCAAGCGAAGTGTCCTTGCATCACTGCATCCAATGTGCCACTGTAGTAAGCAAGTGGCTTGTGTCCCAGGGATGTTTTTTGTGTCAGTACTGCTGTCATGAGTATCCCCTTGCAGTGGGAGAACAGGTAAAACTTGCCGTCATAATTTGGGTTCGCGAGTACTGGTGCGCTTGAAATCAATTCCTTGAGTGAGGTAAATGAGTCACTCATTTCTGCTGACCATTGGATTTCTCTGTTCTCCCGCTGAGCCTCTTTGAGTGCCTGCAGTAGTAGTCTTGTGTATTCTGCATAATCTAAGATCATGCTTGACAATAGTTACACATACCTAGACATTTTTGCATGTCCTTTACTGTGCCTAGTTTTTTTAACTGCTGTAATGGCATCTACTCTGTTTGGTATTATCTTTTTGCTATCCTTTGATATTAGCTGTCCCAAGTACACTTCTGGTTGGCAGTACTGTAGCTTCCCTCTGTCGACCTTGTATCCTTTGTGGGCCAACAATGTCAAGAGAGTGACAGAATCTTTTCTGCATTCTCCCTCACTTTGTGTGCAGATGAGCAAATCATCTACGTATTGAATTATCGTGCTCTCAACTGTCATTTTTCCTAAATCTTCGTGGAGGATGCGGTTGAATATACTGGGGCTCTCACAGTACCCCTGGGGTAACCTACAATGTATATACCTCTTTCCCCCCAGTGTAAAGGCTGTTAGATACCTGCACTCTTCTGCCAATGGGATGGAGAAAAAGGCATTTTTCAAATCAACCACTGTGAAGTGGGAGGCGTTCTTGGGGATGCTGCACAATATTGATGCAGGATTAGGGACCAAAGGGAACTCTTCTTGAATGATGTCATTGAGCAGGCGTAGGTCTTGGGACATCCTCCACGCCCCACCTTTTGCTTTTTTAATCGGATAGATACAAGTATTACATGGTGAATTTGAGGGTACTATTATTCCCATGGCCATTAATGCACTGATTGTTTCTTTTATCCCTTCCTCTGCTTCTCGGGACATTGGGTATTGCTTTACCCTGGGCAAAATGGTACCAGGTTTAAGTTTTATTTTGACTGTGGTAACTCCATGCAGTAATCCCACATCATGGGGGCCTGCAGTCCACAGATTGATGGGCACTAATTTCATGTCATCATCGGAGAAAGAAGGTGGTGCCCCCACCACTGCCGTCAGCTGTGCTGGCACCTGCCTTTCTTGTATCATGATGTCAGAGGGTATTGCTATTTCCATTATTATCTCACCATCACTTTCAGAGTCTGAGAAAAGATCCTCATCTGACAGATCCCGCAATGCAATGTCGACATTGTTGCACAACACTGTGCGCCATTCGCAGATGTGTATTTCCCTTGCAATTACGGCTATTCTCTTAGCTGAGATTTGAACTGCATGTAAATCTAGAGGCATTACTGTTACAATCTCTGGGCGTGTGATTGGTCGGAAGATGAATTCTGCTGGTACTCACAATTCCAGCTTTTTCAACTCAGGTACTACTCGTGCCAATGTTTTCAGTCCTTGGATAAACATATCTGGATCTACCGGTATGCCACGCACTTCTGGTGCTGCTGCTCGTGCATGCACCACCAGCATTACGCGCAAAGGACAGATCCCTAGGGTGGAGCAAACTATCCCTCTCTCCGTGAAGGATATAGTCATATTAAGGTTGCTGAGAAGGTCCCTTCCGAGCAAGTTAATCAGGGACTGTTCGTAGTATAGTAGGGGTGCTCTTACTGTCTTACCCCCCACTGTGACGTCTAAATCTTCTGTGTAAGGAACTTCGACAACAGCCCCAGAGAACCCTGCGTCTCCAATTTACGATTACATAGCGGAAACCGTCCTTCACGTAAACATGATTTTTCAACTCCCGAGTCCACCATAAATATGAACTGTTTATTCCCTATTTGCGCCCCTATCAATGGTTCCTCTGCTGCATTGTAGGTCGTAGATAGAATAGGACACGCAAGTGCTCTCTGTGGGCTGTCCTATGCTGGGTGTCTCATATTCCCCCCTTGACTGAAAACATTCCCTGATACCACCACCACTCCGCCGTATGGGGCCGGTGCACCATTAGCAGTAGTGGCGAAGGAGTTACCTTGTGTATATTGCATGTGATCGCGGTTTTGCGGGTGATGCTGTACACTGTGAGGTTGTTCTCTTCGCTGTTCTACATATCCCCACTCTGGCTGCCCTTGTGGTCCTCCCATGGGTAATCCATACGGGCTCCCTGGGTGAGGATGACCACATTGTTCGATATCTTGATACACGTTGTTTGGTCTACTTCTGCATTCTCGTGAGAAATGTCCCCACCTCCCACAATTCCAACAGTTTCCTTGTCCTATCCTTGGACCTTCTCCTCCATACCCTCCATTTCCCCTGTACCCTTGACCACCCCCTCTGAGGCCCCTGTACCCACCTCGTCCTCCGTGGGGGGCCCACTCTTGCCACTGCAGACCTCCGTATTGCTCCTGTCCATTCCACTGTGGCTACCCGTTGGCTGCCCAATTTGCTGCCATCCTCCCTTGTATTGCTACCAGCCCCTCCTCCTCATCCCCCTCCCTGTCGTGGGGGAGCGCCGCCACAGCTGCAGCGACCTTCACGAGTTTCGTTTGTAATAGCTTGGCCTCATCTGCCAACCTTTTTTGAGCAATCTCTTTCTCCCTTTCCTTTATTCTTTTGCAGTGGTATACTATTATGCCTGTATTTCTAGCCACCCTTTTGCTTCGATCCCTGCTATTTTGTTGAGTGCTTTTTGCACCTCCTTTGGAAGCCCTCTCTTTATTATGAAGTAAAATAAAGATGTTGACTGATACCAGGGTGTGCCCGTTTTGGCTCTCCACATCTCCTGCACCCGGGAAAATGTAATCCATAGCATCCTCCCCTCATTCATTGTACACTGCATTACTGATTGTAAATCTGGTGTGTCTGGAAATGTTCTCTTAATGCATCCCATACCCTCGCACGCACTGTGTTAAAAGATGCTCCATCATGGCGATCACAATCCAGTGTCACTCCTGGGAAGCCAGCCTTTGCCCACACTCTATCTGCTTACTAGCAGACTTTTGACATCTCCTCCTGCTAATGGCACTCCTGCAGTGTGTTTTTCGAATGCATATATCCACTTACTTGCCCCTCCTGATAGCGGGGGCAATGATTTTAGCAAATTAGATTTATCCATCTGAGCCCAGGGTATATAATTTGGTCTCCCACCTCCCCTGTGTACCAATGGGAGTTGTAGTTTGCCCTTTGTCGTCTTGCCAGTACTCACCTTCAATCCTTTCCTTCCTAACGGTTCCATTCTTCCCATTCTATTCCTTAACCTTCCTGTCTATTCCTCTTCCATCGTTCTTCCCAGAGATGTCCCTTCTCCTCTACCAGACCCTCCTCCCATTGCCACACTCAACCTTCCGCTTTCCTGTTAATTTTCCTCAATGTCGCACCATAATTCTTCCATGCGCCCGGTAGCCATTCCCTCATCACCTGTATTTTCATATATTTCCTGTGGCTACAGTTCTACTATTCGAGTTGGCTCTTCCTGAATTCTGAACAGTAGTTCCCCTTTCTTCCATCCCTCTTCAGATGTCTTGTGAAGTGCCTGCGCTCTAGGTGTTTGCTCATGTCTGACAACACTAGTTCCACTCTGCTCACATATGTTTCTTATTCTAGATAACTCATCTCTTGTGATGGAGAGCCTGGAATCTAGGTCCTCTATCAATTTTTCTATATCTACTGCAGGGGTGCTTACCTGTCCGCGTTGTCTGGGGCCCTCGTATGGTGTGGTGCAGTTGGTCGTGGAGTGGCTGTTGGTGCTGCAGGGGGTACATATGTGGGCTCACTATAACCTTCTGCTGGCACTTGCTTGTTTAGGAGGGGGTAAAATCGTGTCCCCTCAATCGATCCCTCTGTTCCTACCTCTTCCTTTCCAACTTCAGGTATGAGCAAGGGACTATCAACTGTGGAGGGCAAGTTAGACACTGACTCCTTCCTTCTGAGAGGAGGCACTTCCTCAAATAACCTCCACAAATCTAGTATTTCTCTTCTATTATGAAATTGTTTTCCTTTGTACTTCATGAATATGCATGTGGCCACCATATCTAGGACGCTCTTATTATACGATCCCCCTTCTGGCCATACTTGGGGCAGTCCTTCTCCCTTTAGTTCTGTAACCCACTGATTGTGGTATTTCTTTATACGTTCAGCAAAACCAGGTACATTTTTACAGATGTGGGCCAGGGGTGTTTCTGCCCCCATATTGTGTTTTCAGTTGTTTTTTTTATCCTCTTGTACTATTTGTGTCTATCACTCTGCAGTATAAGTGTGTTAGTGGCTTCTATCTTAGTCGATTCTTGGACATATGTAAACGGAATACTTACTCGTACCATAAATACCTTTGGATCACAAACACTTGCTTACAATATTGTTACCTTGTCATCTTACCGGGTCACACTTACGATAACCATACCATAGAGTAATACAATGTCATGAATTTAGCATCATTTCCGTGCAATTCATTAAAACCTGATTAACTTAACATATGCAACATGGGATAAACACTTAACAGACTTTTGGCATACAACACATAACATTTACCCCTCCTTTTTTCTCCCTGCCCTCTTTCCCTAGTTCATCAACTGTCCCTACACCTTCTAGACCTTTTTTATTTTTTGCTCAACACCAAGGTACCCTAACTATAGAGGAAAGACAGAGAGAAAGAAATTAGCAGTTTCTAATGTTTTCACCGTGTCTCCCTATTACCAGACACTTTTATTTTATTCTCCACTTTTTACTTATTCCCAGTACTAGTTGAGATAGCACTATGCAGCGTCGCCTTCTACACCCTTGCAGTGCTAGGTTCCCGTCTCTTATCTTCTCCGATTTTACCTTTTTATCCTAATGGCCATATGCAGAGAAAGTAAAGTAAATACAAGATAGCATTAAATGGTTGAAAGTACCTCTTTTAAATGACCTTGTGTACTCCGACTCCCTTCCCCTTTTCCTTGTACAGTCACTCGCACTTAATACTCATGTGCCTGTCTTGAATCGAGATTCTCCGGACTGAGTCCGTACAGGCAGCGCTGCCACACACTCAATGGCTGCCCCCCGGCTCCAGCGAGCGGTACTCAAAGGGTTTTTTTGGTTCGGGATCCTTTACCCTTTGTTAATTTCGTGCGCACGTCTAAGCGTACCAGTTGCCGTAGGCGGGCAGCTCTCCTGAGCGGGCGCACCGTGCATCTCTACTGCAGCCTAGAATCTCTCGCGCCATATGGGACGATGACGAATTTCAAAAATGTAATCACGCTTTCGGGGTCACCACTGAAGGCATGCGTCCCCAAAAGGCATTACCCTCCCCGCAATGAGAGGCATTAAAAGACACACCCAAAAGGGAATGAGACTAGGACCAGTGCGGGTAAAAGTAAAAAGGGTCTTTATCTAATAAAATATGGCATGCAAAGGACTCTGCAAGCTCCGAGAGCGCTCTGTCTGACAATAGCAAAGACAGTCTTATTTATTACAGAATTTCGTCATAGAAACCTACACACTATAGGGGGCACATAATCTTTGGGATTGGGTGGCGTCGACTAACTATAGGTGCAGTTGTGACGAGCCGCTCCGTGGTTGGTGGACATCAGCATGGTGCCAACGTGGGGCGGATAGGTCAGCTGGGCTCATCGGGGTGGGGCTGCCAGGCCAGGCGCAGTCAGTGTCGTTGATGAACGGGTGCCCTGACTTTTCTGCCCTTGTGGCCACACACACAACATTTATTCATTTAGATAATTACGGTTGTCCTGTAAATCCTACAATAGGTTACTCTAAAGGTTAATAAGACACAAGAGGAATGCATATAATGTGGGGCTTTACCAATACATCAGGAGACTGTTACTTCTGACCTGCTGACCGGGTGTCGTAAACCTGGGGGTCTTGGTCTGAGGGCATGGAGTGGGCTGCACTGTCAATCCGATCTCGTTAGATGTAGTAAATAATTACTTTATGATGTGTTAGTACAGGGTTGAATATCTGTTTCACAAGGCCCATTAACTTAGGGTGAACCGGAGGGCCACTGGAACAGCGAGGGTGTAGCTCTGGCTCCCTTGGGGCGGTGGGATTTTAGGGCCGGGTTGTAAATAATTAATTTGGCCAACCATGGCGGTCTGGGACATGGGGGGAGGCGAATACTTGAAGCGGGTCCAGCAGAATGAGGGGAGGTGAGGCTGTGCTGCTCACACACCAGCTTGTCCTGGCGTGCCTTGGTGGGAGGGGAGGGGAGATGACCTTGGGTGTGTTTGTGTGTGCAATTCTCTGTGCTTAGGTCGCACACTATGTAAAACAAAGAGATGATTTATAAAGTTGGTAATATTAAAAACAATCACACATTTCTACCGTCTATAGATTTGCATATTATTATACAGTTGTCTATGATAATTTGGCAGTGTTACATACATCATTAAACTTTGGATGAATATATTTTAGCAATGTCACACGGTAGTAGCTGAATAACACATGAGGTAGCATTAAGTTTGATGGTGTACTCCGAAGCATGGAAGCAATACATTCAGAAACGGTAATACATTTTCATTCTGGCTTATACATTTAAACGTGTCCCTCTATGCAGATACACACACACACACACATGCTTCCAATAATGCTCTGTTTGCCTTCCTTTGTACTTAACAGCATCTGTTAGTTAACCCTAGGCGGTCGGTATCACTTTCTTTTCATTACACATGGTACCGTATGTGAGCTGAGACCATGCTTGTTTTACCAAAATGTATGAATTATTTCTTTCTTAAACATGGGTGTTTATATCTGATTTAGCAATCTTTGTAAACCGTCAGGCATTGGAGTGTGGTTGGACATCGACAAGGGTTCATACAAAGAGGGTATTGACATCATCATTTTTACATGTTAGGGGTTAGATGCAGGGTCGAGGCCTGTTCTGTTAGAATGGTTTTCTGTTATTTTCCAGGTGTGAACCGCGAGTCAGGTCACTTCGGGGACAGTGATGTACTGCGGAAGGTATATGATACAGTGTTTGTTCTGATACTTGTTCGTGTCTGGTTGTTCGTGAGAACGGACCTTCAGCGGATCTGCCATGGAGCAGAGGCGCCAGGGGAAGGGCATGGCTCTCTGTGAGTGGTGGCTGCCTCGTTGGGTTTCAGGTTGTCAGTATCTAAAATGGAGTCCCGATGCTTTCCAAAATGGTGTCAATGGTACAGAATGATCAGTCCTGTGTGTCGATCAGTAGTCACCCCGTCACCTGGCCCCTTGTGACAGGGGGGGCCCTGACGAGCCACGAACTTCACATAGGTGGGGCTTGTCTGGGAGGGGGGTCTTTTAGACCTATCCTCCCATACACCAAGAATTGTGCATCGAAGTGGTCCTGCGACAGCTCAAGCTAAATACTATGCACAATCGAAAGACTCAGATGTTGACATTGCCTAAAGAATTGATGATAAGTGAATTAAGTTGGTCCGAGACTGAATGAGGGAGATCAATTGAAAGCTTTTAGGATAAAATAAGCCTTGTCTTAAAGAGAATTAAAATTGCTCCAAGCCCGGCAGAGGGAGACTGATTGAACATTGTGTTAAACCTCATCTGAACCCAGCTGAAGGGGATCCAAGGCGAATAGTGAATCACCCGAGAAATTTGAAACATGAAAATCCTATGAAGTTTGTATTAAAGTGGATCTGACCCCGGCTGAGGGGATCCGAGGTGAGTAGTGAGTCATCTGAAAAGAGTATGTGTGAACTTCAGAGAGGAAGATAACTTATTGTTTATTTGTCACACCAGGCCCACTGTAAGAAGAGACTTTTTAAGGCGAAGAGACTAGGGCACAGAAGGCCCTGATGCTAAAGTTTGAACTGCACCCTAATGCCAGAGAAGCCAGAGACTGTGCTGAGCTCGAGTGATTTCATGAACAATTTTCTTTTATATAACATTGTTTCCCACAATATTTAAATATTTATTTATATTTAGAGGTAAGGATTGGCACTAGGTTCATTAGTATAGGCCCTTTTATTTTGACAAGACATCACTAGGACCGTGTTATTACCATGTTGATACCGTGCCTTCCGTACACAGGCCAACCATGATCGGTAACATATGAACATGAGCATGTAAGATTCCCAGTCAAGGCATCATATACCATTATTAGCTTGAGATCGCCATGTGGGTGAGATTTGGAAAGAACAAATATTGAAAACTTACCAGGGTTTTGTATCAGGACTTTATAAAGACATCAGGACAGTAAGCAGGACAATTGAGTCAGGCCTGGAGTGAGAACCTTATCCAGACATTCTAATGGCTATATCGTGCCCAGCTCATAGATCCCTGGGCAACACTATCCCTACCCTTTTATCGACTAAAGGCACAAAGGCAAATATCTTGCCCCATGCCAGGAGCTCCACAGGGTGAAACTAATTGCTGTGATGCACGTATAATGTGAAGAAGCTGCAAGGGCACCTAGATTTAACAAAAACAAAACCTTATCACCGTACCTGGAAAATCGAACATCTGCCACAATCGTGTAGAAATGGAGAAGCAAGATAAATATGACTACGTTCTGCGAGAGAAGCCCCAAATGGAGGTTAGAGGAGTGCCAGGAAGGAAATATGGAATATGCATTATGTGTTGCATTGGTGAGGGTTAGCTCTTTATGTAATCTACTTGTGAGCAGTCCTGAAGCAGTGTGGTGTACTCTGGTATCTCAGGCAGTGGGCAGTGTGCAGTGACATGTCCTGAAAAAGAATGGAGTCAGGAAAAAGAGTGTCAGAGAATTGGGAGGAGTCGAAGACATAAGCATCATGCAGCATTGCGTACCAAGAGGACATTTCCTGGGGGTAGTGAGCATGGCATTCATGCAAACGACATTGGGAATCTCGAGCAAAATTTGGGTACGGCAATAATTACACTGAGCACCATGAGGCAAAATCACAATGGGACAACAGGAAGAAAAATTACAGTCAGACACCATGAAGAAAATTCACAGTAGAGCACAAATTATTGTGAAAATCATAGTAGGGCATACATTATGGTGGTACACGAGGTGGCGAAAGCACACTAGGGCATAAATAATGGTGGGACACCAGAGAGCATATTTATACCTGTGTACCAGAAAAATAAATCACATTAGGGCTCAAATAATGGTGGGACAGCAAAGTAGGCCACGCTATAGTGGGACACTAGGGACTAAAGCCACAGAAGGGCACAACATTCAGTGTGGCCATAGTGATGGCTAGTCTATTGTGTACGCTACTTGTAAGAAGACCTGAAGCACCCTGGGTAGTCTGCTGTCTTTAGCAGTGGACATTGTGCAGTGACATGTCCTGGAAAAGCATCCCAGAGCCTAGACCTTAGTTGAACACACAGGCAGCATGCATCATTGGGTACTAAGAGGTCAATGGATACGAACATTTGAGGGTAGTGAGCATGGCATTTGGGCCAATTATATTGGGCATCCAGTGAAAAATTAGGGTAGGGCAATAATTCCACTGATTCCCATAGGTCAAAATTACAAAAGGAATAGAGGAAGCAAAATTACAGTTGGGAATATATTATAGTGATACACCAGAGGGCAAAATCACAGTACGGCATAAATAGTGATGGGACACCAGGAAAAATGGGATACTTGGAAACAAAAATTACAGTAGGGCACAAATAATGGTTTGACAGCGACATCAAAGGAGAGCACACATTGCAGTGGGGACACCAGAGAGAAAAATCACAGTACGGAACAGCTTATAGTTGTTATACAAAGCATCAATCTCACAGTAGTAAAGACATTTTGGAAGGACACCACAAAGAAAAATAACATTATGCCACATATTAGAGTGTTGCCCTGGGGTAGGGGGTCAAAATCACAGTCGGGCATATGTAACATTGGTGTGGCAAAAAAGAATATTGATGCCCAGCTCTGTGGTTTGTAGGGCACAATGTTAGGTTGTGCTGGGGAACCCACAGCTCGAGATGATGGGCATGGGGTGGGGTGGGGCGGGGTAAAGAGGCACGGCTGTCAAGGGGACTCCACCATGAAAAATAGAAAAAACAGGCAGATAAGGGTCGTCTATGGTGGAAGAAGTTATCTGAGTGGAAATGGATGGGTAAGCATAGAGTGCCAGTGCGAGGGAGCAACGGAATGAGATAAGGGGATCAGGAAGGTAAGGGTGATCATGGGATTATGAGGCCCAGGGATTGGTAGAGGAGGGTTTGTGGGCATTTGAAAGCAATGGGGATGTGAGGTGTTGAAAATGATTGGGGTCGTGAAGGAAGAAGACATTGGAAATAAAAAGCATTGTGAAAAAGGAGTGGGAAAATTGATGACAGACATCCAGTCAAGCAACAGGTTTTTTTTGTGGGTTGTAGTAGGCCATAATTTCACCAAAATGCCACGGGCAGTGGAAGTGACATTACACGACCCTTGGCCTGCATGCTGGTATGATAGGAAATGTTGTCATTTGACCCAACCCCAAGTGGCATCACAGGAAGTGGTGGCACACAACCTTTTGCCAATTGACATCACAGCAAGTGGCATCATCTGCTTTCATACACAACTCGAACGACACTTTGCACAACACTTCTGCCATAACAAAGCAGCTAACATTCATGAAAAAAGGTAATTCCAGCAACACTCATAATGACTATCCTCTCGCATATCCCCCTAGAGACTACCTCTCTAGACCACCTCACTCCACCCACCCACATGCCAACTAGACATGGGTGACTATCAGGGACTTAGTCACCCCTCCATATCCTTGTATTGTCTATAATGCACACATGCTTTCTAGCATCTCCACAAATTCCCCATACCTTGTACTTTAATCCTTATACACGTTGTTCAAACTAATGCACGTTATGACCAAACCAATGGTGAAAAGTATATACATGACACATTACATTTCAAAGCATTGTACCTCAGTACACTATGAAAAATATAGTTACAATATCACTGTGATGTGACCTGCATTTCATACAAGAATGGAATATCATATGCAGTGTTATCAGTGTGTCAAGGCCCATGGTACCATGGGAAGTGTATTAACCCAAATCCCCTCTTTATGTGGACCCATCCTGTTATTTCAACATGACCACAAAGCAAAATCACATTCTGGCGGGGAAGGGCACATAGGTGGATATAGGGATAGGGGAAAGCCAGGATAGAAGGGGAGAGGGAGAATATTTCACTATAGAACATTTGTTCTTATGGTCGATGCCAAACACAGTCTTGAATGACTTTGGAATGTGGCAGAATACAAAAGCACAAGGTAGAGAAAAAGTAATCAGCAGCAAACTAAATATTATCACAAAATACAACTTTTATTAGTAATTATTAAAAAACATCATACAAAACATACACATGATAAAACCTAGTAAAAATAAAGTGCAAGTGACACTAAGCTAAATGCTCACAATTAAATTGTAACAATTCATCTCTAGTTGTTCAGTAGGATAGGTACACAGCTCCTATTAACACATTAATGTAGTACATATAGGAGAGGAGAAATATCGGTCAATGACGACCCCAATACATAGACCAGTAGATCTAATCACTGGTAGTATGCCTCGACATGTTTCAGTTCATGTAATTTCTTGAGAACTTTCTTCAGGAGAAAGTATTTTGAACCATCACTTTCTTTTTAGCATTCACTGCAGCACTTCATTATTCTAAAGTGCTTAACCCAAAAGAGTGCTGCTAGCCTAGAAGTAGGATAGGGCAAAGCTGGACAATGTTCCGTCTTCAAGCACAAAATGCACCCTTTGCAGATTCAAATTCGTAGGTAAGGCATATGACGCCAAGAAAAAATAGGTATAGTCTAGGCGGGATATGCAGACAGAACGTTGTATTATTCACTGCTCTCCATCAAAGTTAGCGAGGAATAGACAGAGCTAGAGTGAGGGATAGAATCCGGTGCACTAGCGTAAATTAAACGTATGTCTGGCGCGTCCCGCGATGTGCAGGGAGTTTTCTCCGAAAGGGTTGGTCTTCGGGGGTGGAGTGAAAACAGCCCCTACAGCTGTAATCCCTTCTTGAAGGTAGAGGTCTTTTTACTACCTTAGGCAGTAATTGTTTCGAAGGGTTTCCTTCCTATATATGATGACTTTGGAATATACCTTCAAAATTCTTTTAGGATTCAACAAGTTACCTTCAGGGTTACCCCTCAGTAGGATGTATTGTGTTGTGATGTACTGAATGTGGTTGTTTCATGAACCTCATTATTCCTGCAAAAAACAGTCAGCATTATTCCTGCAAAAAACAGTCAGATGGCTCTGATATTCATCTCTTTCAGAACATAGAGCTAAGTTTAAAATGGGTTGGATTAGTGTCTTGGCAAGTACTGATAACTAAGAGGCAGTACTGCCCCATAGCCCGACATGTCTTCCTGTAATGTTAGCATATATGATTGTTACTATTAAGGAATTAGGAATGGGTAGTGGTGGAAGTGGAAAAAAGCAACTAGTGGTGCTCAGGCTGCATCCAAAAAGGATGGAGTGGGTTGGCCAGCCAGACGAGGGAGGAAGTGTTTTGGGGACTAGGATCATAAACTTTGGCTGAACAGTGAAGCAGGGTTTTAATCGACTCTGCAAATTTGACCACATACCTTCCAAGCTCAGTTCAAATCATGTGAATTTCAAGGCCTACAGTAATAATGCCTTATAGAGTTTATTTACAAGTAACACACATTGCATAGTAAAGCCCCATGACAACATATACGTACTTACAGCAACATGATAATTCAAAAGAATGCAACCATATAGAGTTGTCCATTAAGCCTAAGGACAGTAATGCCAGCCACCGAAAGAACAAACTATTCTTGGAGTAGCGTAAATGTAGGCACACACTTGTCCTTGGCTAACAATACCAGTACTAAAAGCATGCACCCATGATGTCTTTGCTCAATAAGCCCACAGCTTGGAGTGCCAGTATTCTGAATGCACGAAACTACTTGTCTTGGCGCTTTGGGGGAACAGATTGCTACCTAACTGGAAAGGTACGTCTGACTTTACGAGATAGATATATACCCATCATACTAATCAATGGTTTTCTGATTCAGTTTTCAAACAATTCGTTCAGAATGGAATTCGAAAAGCACAAAATTATCAACCGCATGGGACCACCCATAGCAGGAGTCTGGTGATTGAAAGCAACATTTTCAAACTTTTAAAAATGCATTGAAACGAAGCATGGAAGAACTAGATACAGTGCGGAAACCATTCACTGCTTAACATATTAACATTAACTGATATATGGTGTTTAGTATATAAGTAAAGTGCAATAGCATATTGTGCACCACAGCTATCTTAAATTCTGTATAACACGTCAACGCTGAAGCTACTTTTTAGCTTCCACACTTATACAACGCAGCTTTATTTTGCGGGGTCTGAGTGCTGGCACATTAAAAAGTGCAGAATAATACATTGGTAAAGCTGTATGAGAATTCAAGGGCATACAAACATCAGAGGCCCGCCAGGGAGAGCAGCTGTGAGAGTGGAGAGGAGAGATAAATGCATGGAGTATTGCACTAGGCACATGATTTTTTTGTGGCAGTCATGGTT
Organism: Ambystoma mexicanum; assembly: GCF_040938575.1. Lineage (NCBI taxonomy): Eukaryota > Metazoa > Chordata > Amphibia > Caudata > Ambystomatidae > Ambystoma > Ambystoma mexicanum. Next base: position 1,319,315,001 of record NC_090929.1, on the reverse strand, counting down.
ACATTCGTGCCTGAGGCTTCCCTCTGAGGGCTGCTTTCTGACTGCACTAACTAAGTGACCCTATTAATATTATTACCACTGAAGTGAAATTTAGAGGAGCCGGCATTAATAGGATGGGGCCGTTTATTGTTGCCAGACATGTTTTTAAAAATATGTTTCTGCATTACAAAGGAAAAAGAGCAAAGAGACAGAACACAGCACCCACCCAAAGAGTGGATTCCCCTTATAGTAGCCACAGATTGATTAGCAAAGTAAACAAAGTGAGACCAAATAATATATAGTGCTTGTTAGATTCTGGGTATGGAGGACGTCCCACCACTAGATTGGATATCCCAAGAAGGGCCAATCTTTGAAGGAACGGAACAATCTCCCTCATTAATGGCATCTCTCAAGTTTCTAAGCTCCCAAAGAAATTGTAAATAACGCTTTCGTTGCCTCGTTTTTGGGAGCAAATATGCATAACAAATTGGAAGAAGCGCATGGAGTAGTGGCACAAATGCCAGTTTCTGGTGATGTTGCTTGAGGTAGTGCATCTAACATTTCAAACTAGACTCTCACTGCAAGTCACAGGTTTGAACCCTAGTGAATCAACATTTTATATTCATGAGGATTAAATAAATACCCTTGGGTAAAAATAAAAAAGGCAGCGATCAATAAGCAAGTGTTGTAGACAGTCGGCTGCTTCAGTCAACTCTCACATCTAATTGCATAATTGCATAATAATACAATTCCAGCAAGTATTGATGCGTTTCTGTGACCTGCATATCGCAGGTTTTAATCTAAGCTGGATGCCATTTAGGGCAGATAAAGTAAATGCCATTGATCTGGGTCATAACAATATTTATAGTGTGCTAAAAAGTTTTATTGCTGATTAACTCATTGATACATATATTGCATAGCTGCAGCAGCTCGACAGACAACCGGGGACTGATTGAAAAAAAAGGTATGCACTTAAGCAGAGAATCTGTGCAGTTGGGTAGAGTACTAACTTTGTGGTGGCCAGAGATATAAGAAATCTAGCTACACTGCTTAATTAAATAATTAATCTTACTTGACTGAGGAAGTCTGGAACATCAGCCTACCGGCCTCTGGCACCGTCTGCATGAAATGTTTAGATCTCCTCGGGGTGACAGCCTTCTGGTCAGTGTCTCAGGCTGCACTGGGGTAGTGGTGCGCTGGCCTCTGTACTGAATCGCCTGAGTTGTGCTGAAAAAATGCGCATGTATAGACCCAAGAAAACCAAGAGCTAAGGTGTGGCACTGCAGCCCCAACCACACACAGCACAAATGCAATGTCCATTGCCTGACAAAAACAGCCAATGGATATTGAATGCGTGGATGACTGATGGCAGACCCTGGTTTCAGATTTGCCCAGGCCTGCTGTTGGTCACAAAGGACACAATGTTGCACTGTTTGTGCTTAAGTAACAGTGATTGAGAGTTAGCAGGCCTGATCCCCGTCGCCTCACCGGCCTGTAAATGTAAAGGCTTATGCTATTAGTGTAGAGCATGGAGGGTGTCGTCTGTGAACTGGAGAAAGGCTTCCTGGCATGGGACGCGCCCCGCACATGCACGTCGTGTCACAGTATTGTACCAGGCAGCTTGGCCACTCATGTGCGTGAACATGGATACATTGCTGCATAGACTATCTGTAAATGCTGCAGCCTGTAGGTTTAGTTTAATGTACATATTTCTCCTAATGCAAAAACAAGAGGCGGTGCCTGTGCACCCAGTCAAAGGAGACACCACTGGCAGGGGTCGCAGGGATTGGACAGGGGTCACCAACTAATAAGCTTGGGTCACAACAGTAACCCCTAGTAACCCTTAAATGATGTCGCTGGCTCGTAGTGACGTTTTGTGAATATTTGCAAAGTTATAACTTTGACACATGTGCTCTTATTTTCAAGTGATGCACCAACACAACTATCCCACAAATTCAGATGATTGACTTAATTGAGCGTATCAGTTACATGTGTGTGTTAATAATGCAAAGTGCAAACGAACATTCAAGTTGTACATCCATAGATAAGTCGGAAATCATTTTGTCAATCAATTGTGCACCATTGTGTGAATGACACGCCATTTACTGAAGATAATATCCAAACCACTGCACATCTTTACTTTGTTGGCAACACATTCAAATGAATTGGAAATACACAAGTCTGGGTCTGTCGTTGTGCCTTTTGCCCAGAGGAGGTGCATTATGGTATTTCTGAAAGGGCCTTCTATAGTGTCAAATGTGGACCTGCTAACTTGCAGGGTGCAAAGAAAGTGATTCATCATGTGTATAGTGGCATGGTGTGCGCTCCATGCAAGTGGCAGAATCTGTATTGCTGATTTGTATGCTTAGTACTTGATCATGCGCTTTGGCAGACCATGGCATGAGCTCTGCCAACTTGCACAATTAGTGGTGGCACACACAAACAGACCTGATTCCCAGGTGGCACTTTGGGATGCTGGTGTTCAGCCACACTGTCACTGAAGTGTTGCAGAAGCTCTCCTGTCAGAATTGTCATAGGTGCTGCACAAGCACCGTTCAGTAGTGTTGCAAATGCACATGCTGCTCTGCCAAATGCTGGTGAGCAGATCCTCGGGAACTATTACAGACCTCAGAAATGTTTTATTTTTTTGTTAATGAATCGCTTGTGTGTGTCTTCCATAGCCTGCATACACTGTGGCAAACACCCCCAACTTTGTCACACACACCACTAAAACAATCATCCAGAGTGCATTATATATGTTTCGAACTTGCCTCGTCTATTAGTGAATGATATGTCCTTTATTTAGATTTCTACTGAGCACCACTGCCATGGGAGGGAGAACATTTTTCCAATTATGTTAGTAGCTTCAGTTCAGAAAGAACAGGTCACTGTTTGAGATGGTATGGGTTAGGTGTTATTTCAGTGTGAGTCTATTTGGGATGGTTTTGTGTGATGGTCTCGTAGTGCTGCAGATTTCCATTTCTGCCAGTTTTGACGTATACAACCAAACTCATGATGTGTCCTATAGTGTGTTGGGTTGAGTGGTATTATAGAGAGGGTGTGCCCTTTGCTGTGTACTTTTCGGTTTGTGCTGTGGTAGGGGTATGTGTGTGCTGTTTATGGCACTTGAGAAGTGAGTTTGTAGGAATGTTGAAGGTTTTTATAGGGTTAGTGGCGGGGAGGGTCTGTGCATTATTGTACATTGGATTGATTTAATTAGGCTATATTCCTTGTATTTTGCGTTGTCGGTATTATCCTTTTCTTTCCTGAGTCCAGTTCATTTTGTTTTTACGTTGGTTTCTGGTGCCTTTCTTATTTAGGTGTTGCTGTTTTTGTTTCTCAGTAGTGCTTCCTGTTTAGGTGTGTGAGTTAGAGCCCGGTTTTTAGTCATTTTCTGAATTGCGGGTGTTCTTCTGTTGTTCATTGTTCATTGGGGAGTGAGTTTCCGAAGTTTTTCTGCGATGCAGCAGAACGCTGACCTGCCATATTTCAGTTTTGAGCATTGCTTTGGATCAAGGCGAATGTCATTGCTGGATCACAGGGTTCTTTTCGGTTTGTAAATGCAGATTTCTTTCCTGAATGAATTCCACTCCTTAGCTGTGTATTTCTGTGTGCTATGCAAAGGTTTTTTTTTTTTTTGGACTGGTAACAAGTTTAGGATTCTCAATGCTTATGTGATGAGTTCTCGCTTGTTAAGTTTCAGGAATCGTCTTGCTGCTGCATTATGTATTTACTGTAGTGTTTTGGTGAGTAAATCTGGCATTCCACGGTAGATGCTGTTGGTGAAGTCTAATCTTGACATGACAAGGGAGATGACGGCAAGTGCTCTGTGTGTGAAGGTGAAGAAAGGTATTTGATTGGGCGAAGGTTGAAGAAGCATTTCTCTAGTAATGTTTTGACTTGTGGTACCAGAGTTAGGTTGTTGTCTAATAATACGCTGAGATTTTTAACTACTTGTGAAGTTTCTGTATCGTTTCCGATTTCGCTAGACTATGGAGTGTGATTTTGGTCTGAAGGATTGCTGGATGGAACCATGATTTCTATTATGTCTGGGTTGATTTTAAGGGTGTTGGTGCTCATCCATTTGTTTGTTTGCGTAAAAAACATTGGTGATTATGTTGTCTTGTTCTAGTTGATGTTATAGATGATTTGTGTGCTGTCTATGTAGATTTAGTAACTGAGTCCATGGGGCTCACTACAATACCGGCGGTAGCTGTGCCGGTATAACAGGCATGGCTGCCGCTGGTATCATTTTTTTCCCGGCGCCCATGAATGGGCAATTACTGGGTCATTACGTCCCCGCCGGACTCAGTAATTGCTCATTCGCGGGCGCCGGAAAAAAATGCTCCCCATTCAGGGCTCACTGGGAATGGGGAGGGCGGAAGCACTGGTACCATTCAGAATGGTGCCGGTGCATCCGACATGCTCTGCTTGCGGGTGCTGGTATGTCTACCAGGTCAGGCGTGGCGGGTGGTAAGGCACATGTAAGCAGAACTCGTAGTTTGCCGGTCCGGTAACAAAGGTACAGCAAGCTTACCGGTACCGTTGTTGCCGGACAGGCAAACTTATAATCAGGCCCCATTTCTTTTTATGTGGTTGATGAGTCGGGTCATGTAGATGTTGAAGAGTAGCAGCGAGAGGGATGTGCCTTGTGGAACCCCAAAGGTTGGTGTGAATGGGGTTGACTTAAAGGGGCTTAGCTAGGTTGTTTCTGTTCTTTCTGCTGAGGCGATTTTGGAGTCAACATTAGTTTTAGATAATCCTAGTTGGAAAGTAGTCTTGTTTCCATTCCTTGCATGGGTCCGAAACATACTTGTGTCTGGACAAGGAAATGATTGCTTTCTACATGTTCCAGGATGTGTTCATATATGTATGATTTTAGAGGTTTACCCGGGTAAGGGATGTTTGAGATAGGTTGGTAGTTGGTTCGGTCTCCTGTGTTTCCTGAGGGATCTTTGAGGAGTAGTTTAATAAGTGATATGATATGATATGATATGATATATGATATGGAAACAGAGGTCTAGTGACATCCAGATCGCGCAAGTGCAGGGGAATGGGTGAGGGGAGAAGTGCCATTTTGAAACTTTGTGACACAGCTCCTGTTGCCAGAGAATGGTTCATGATGGTCTAGATATATTCTGTAAGCGTGTCTTGGGTGAGTATAATCTTGCAGATAACTGGTGAAAAGGTGCTGAGGATTCTGCTTTGTTGCTTTGCTTCATTAGATTGGTAAACCTTTCTTTTGAGATCACTGAGAAATAGTTTAGTCTTGTAGTTAGTTACAAAACAGTAGCTTTGCAAATAATATATCTGGCAATTTGACATTAATAGATTGGATTGTAGAATTGCATTTACTATCGTTATTAAGCGACAAATATGAGCAATACAGACCTCCAAATAAATGTGTTAATTTCGGAAAAGAAATCTGGATTTTCTATGTATATGTATTAGAGATGAAATCTACATAGCAACGTTCATCGGGTTTGACAGCACTTCAATTAACGGCTGACTTGCTAATGCTGAACAGTAAAGCTCACCCCGAGAAAAAAGAAAAAAAAAAAGAAAATTGTCTGTATTCCCAAATCAGTTTAATTTTCTGCCGAGCTGAAGGAACAGTTAAATCCTGCAACCCATGAGAAATCACAATGAAATGCTTCACAAGGTCAGGAAAGAGCCAGGGCATACATGTTATAGTGTACAGTCTAAGTTACGAAGGGTTACAAAAGAAAGATGTACTAATTGCCTGAAATAAAGCCCTATACATGTAGGCACGGCATCTTCAGACTCAAGGCAACTCTACTAAAACCAATCACGAGCAAGGTATGAGAACCGTCGTGCCTTTTGTGGTAGAAATTACTATTACAGAAGGCTCTGCTTTGCAGTGAGAAAAAAAAGCTTTTCCAAGAGGAACTTGGGGGAACGTTCCAATGTTTGTAGACACAGAGTGAGGTACAGTAGTGAGTAATCTCTTTTTACTGTAAAATTTGTGCAGAAAAACGTACAAACATGTTTTCCATAATACATTTCATGAACAAAAATTATCCTGGGAAACATGGGCGTTATTTTGATCCTTGTTTTGTAACTAGGCTCCACTCCATCGTGTGTTTCTATTTTTTTAAATTGTATATATGTTTTTTTCTGCAACATTTATGAACATAGAACTAACAGAAAACTGGAGCTTAACTTAGAAGACCACCCACGTGGATCAGCACGGACGGCCCCTCCAGTCCTTTACACTACAGCTGTTGTTAAGATCAGAGAAGCTGAGAACCAACATGGAGTTCTGAACTAACAGAAAAGAACAAATAACCTTTGACTCTATTTTTGGGAACATTTACCACTGAACTGAGAAGGAATTGGGATCAGTGCAATTCCCTCAGTCATGAAAGAAATGTACTGGTTTACTTCAAGTACTTCTGGGGAGAATCTCGCGTTATGGCATTTCAGGGAGACTTAACTACTAAACAGATTCAAAGCTTAAACGGGTCTGCCTCCAAAGTGGGAGGATGAAGGCAAGATTGAATAGCTCCTGGCAAAACATGCAGAACGTTTGATTACTAGTCCAATGTGTCCTCTTCAAGTCATCCTCCACTCGCAGACTTCTACCAAATTGCAATGGAAGCAGGGCTGCAAGTGTTGCACACAAAGCAGTATTGCTCTCTGCCCTTTTCACGATATTTCTAATTCAACTCAATAATAGCCTTTAAAAAATGAAGGTGTGTTCTGATGCCAGATGTGTTTTGGCTGTATAATTTGAGTGCATTAGCCATGCATATAATAATAATACCGATACCGTAAAGCAAATCTTATGGATTATAATGCGTTCTTAGTTATTTCAGCCACCTGATAGAAACACCCCCAATTTAAAACACAAAGAAATCCACAGCAGTTCCATGCCCACCAACTCTAAAGTCTTTCAGAAGATTAAAACGTCCATTTACAATTGCTAGATTCTCTGATTAGAGTTTCAGATATGATAAATGGTTAGGCCCTTTATTCTTCATATACTAGCGCATCTGAACAAAAATGTTAGTCGCACCTGAGGAAGTATCGCAAGTACGGTTAACTGTGAAGAAACGTCGTCGGGAACATTCGTTTTTCAAAGGACTGTTTCACGCTGGCGAGGCAGAATAGCTGTAGAGCCGAAAATCAAGGAGGAGGAAGTCTTATACTGCAACACGGATGCTGCCTGACCTCAGTAATTATGCTTTCTCAGCGAGTCAGAACGAGCGTGCTGACTTGCCTCTGCAAAGGCAGAGCCGTACTATTGGTACTATTCGTATGTTAGCATCTGAATGCATTACACACCCTTAGGCTGACACTCCCCCTCTCTTTTACCTCCTAGAAGCATTGTGATTGGAGCAGATACCCTGGTCCCTCCCCTGTATCCCGGCCATGCAGCTACATTTACCCAGAGTGCAACGCACCTGCGCGCGCACCTGAAGAAGTACCTCAAGTGCTGTTAACTGTTTACTGTGTACGGTGTTCGGTAGGTAGAAAAGCCTTATTTTTGATTTTATTTTTTGATAGTCTCGTTTTAACTGATTACATATATATACTATTAACCTATTCGCTAGCTAATTCTAAGTAATAAGAAAGAATGGAACTACGTTCCACCAAAAATACCCATGAGAAATGGTATGATTCAGTTCACTACACAATGAAGCAAGTAAACAATGGTAGTCACAAGAATATGTTAGAACCCAGAAACAATCGGGCATGCAAAAGAAAGATAATTTCTCAACCTGGGCTGCTGACTGAGTGCAAATTAGCAAAAATGACTACTTTTTTTAGCAAAATTGAGCAACCTAAAGCGATTGAAGTCCCCATACCGTCGATGACTTCTAAAGAAATTGAATATAGCACATTAGAAATTATGAATGAGTTAACAACGGCCTTTCCGTGTATTAGTGGCAAATTGCTGTCAGAAGTGATAAACTCTACTCCATTCAAGCATGAGTTGACCAATAATTCACCAGGCATTTTGGACATACCTGAGAGCATGAATCCTGCAACTCAAACTGAGTCTGTATGTGAAGATATTGATTGTAAAAATATTGAGTTCTTAAATCCTGGAGAATGGTTTGAAATAGACCCTAGCTCTGGGCTAATTGTTATTGGCCAAAAACGTTTGGCCATTAACAATAAAACTATAGAGAAACAACAGGAAAGCCCTCAAGAAATGAAAACTAATGATAGTAAAATAGAGATTTTAGATGAGACAAGTTTCATGAATATAAATACAGAAGAACTATTTCAAGCACTTGAAAATGTTTTAGCAAAAATGAAAAATGTCACTCTATTGAAAGCAAATTGGCAATTCACTCATTATTATTATATGATATTAGCACAAAAAAGCAAAATAAGGTTTGTGATCAAAGTATGAACACTACTACTGAAATGGTAGAAGCTGAAGCGAATATAGATGTTGGTAGCTGGATCTGACCAAAAATACGATGACTGATGAATTTAATAATGAGTACAATGTTATAGAATTTAGTTTACCTAAAAAGAAAAAAAAGAGGAATTAAAGAGAAATGCGAACATCAAAGCGCAAATAGACAAGGGAACATGAAACCTAATTGTAAGCAAAGAAGCTATGGACAAGCAGCCATGTATGGTACTACTAAAGTCAAGCAGGCCAATAATGGATGTATTGTTGTGATAGATGAAAGTACTGAAATATGAAAAAGACGATCCTGTGAACAATAAAAATAGCAAAAAGATTGAGCCGAATTTATTATCAATATACAAAGAAGGCAACTTTGTTGGTGAACATAGAGTGGCTATACATGAGCATCAAGTTAAAACTATTGAAGATAAAGTTAAAAAATCAAAAAAAGCAAACAATAGTGATATTAGGGAATTTTTTATCAATCCTCCCAAGACACAACAAAACACGGTGGAAATCGAGATGACAGGTGCACCTAAGAAGGTGGGAAATAAGAAGCGTAAAAAACAAAAAAAGGTAGAAACATTTGATGAAATTATCACAGATGTCCAAAAATTGTACGAAAATATTACATGTACGCAGGAGGAAGATGGAAGAACGAGAAATATGAAAAAGTTAAGTTTGGACAAGAATAAGATAACAGATAATGGTAAACTTCAGCAATCTAAAAACGTTCCTGAAAAGACTAATATAATCAATACTCATGACCGAGATGAGTCTGGTGAGATGACGCGAGTATTGCAAGTAGAAAAAGTGGACACAGCTAAGTTCGTCGTCCTCAATAGACGGCAAATCTTAGCATTATGCTCTTCCATTGTCCCCCTGCGGTTGGTAGTATCAGATGATTTTAAGATAGTTGACCATTTGGTGAGCAATAATAGAATTGTGACTAATGTATGGTGTAGAGAATGGTCAATACATGAATTTATTTTGAGCCAAGGTAAATTATTTGAGAAATTAGGATATACTTGCATAGAAATCTGTATGTCAAAAGATAAAATATGATGAAAGAACTAGTAAACATAAACATGCAATAAATAACCAGGAGGGCAAAGTAAATAATGTGAATACTATAAAGCATAAGTCATCAAGTGAAGAAATAACGACTAGACCAATTGACAAAACTATCCCTGATGGATATTGGCAGTGGTCCCTGTAGCATTTAAATGTCATTTCGATATGTGTTCCTGATGAAAAAGAAATTATACTATCCTGGAACACTCAGGGAAATGCACACTACACAGAAGATGATGGGCTATTAGAGAACATAAATATGTTTAGAATTATTGCACTTCAAGAGACATGGATTGTCAAAGGTTGTGAATTTGATGGACGCAGTAACTTCACATGCAATGCCTCTCAGGGCCCTAGAGGCTGACCTAAGAGAGGACTTATGATCTCGATTAAACAGCCATTGTGTGGAATTAAACATAAAGAATTCACCAGCATGGTACCCCCTTAGCGACACATAAAATTGTATTAGTCAACATATACAATCCACCTGGTGGAAAATACAATAAATAAAATATATCAACAATCTCTAAAATTCTTGAAGAATTTAGCAATAAAGTCCCACTTATGATAGTGGGCGAGCTAAATACAAAGTTTAATTGCGACTCTGAGGCTATAACTGTGCAAAGTAACTCTGAACCCTTTGTCATACAAAATAAATCCAGAGAAAGTAAGGCATGGACTTCCCTATTTAATAAATGCCATCTGATTGTGCTAAATGGGAATACCCCTGGAGATTCTATGAAAAATGTGACTCGAGTCTGTGGGAAAAGTATGAGTACCCTTGACTATATGATCGTGAATAGACGTGCCCAGGAGTTAGTATGTGATATGGCTGTTGGATATAGAGAGGAAAGCGAGAGGAAAGCGATCACCTGCCTCTATATCTGCTGCTAAGAGAGAAAGTAAAAAATAGAAGCATATATCTAATGAACGTGAGATTGGAGTAAACACAGCAGGCAATCGTATAAAATGGGACCCAACGAACATTCAAAAGGGTAATGAAGTGGCTATTCAACTGCTGGACACTTTATTCTAAACCATGAACTTACACCTCTGAAATCAGAGAGTAAGATTCTTGAGGCCTTTGAGTATGTAACTAATAAAATTAAAGCAAAAGTCATGGTTAACTGTAAATATAGATCAGTAAATGAAAAATGGAATTTGACCCACCATAAAAAATTTGACAATGACATTCATATAAGAAATAAATTGTTAAGGTCAAAAATTCGAATATGTATTAATAAGAATGAAATATGCGGAACTGAAATGATACAGGAATTTAAAAGTCAGTATAAGAGGTGGAAAAAATCTCATCTGAAAAAGAAACAAGATGAAATTTGGCTTACCCTGGCGAATGCAGCCAAAAATAAAAATGATTGAGAAATGTGGGATATTATTAATGATAAAAAAGAAAAAACTCTTCCGGTTAACTGTATCCCTGAGAGCGGATGGATTGCACATGTTAAATAAACTCTGGGGAGTACGACAGGGGATGTAGTAAGTTATAATAAAGATGTGATGATCTGTAAGGGAACATATTCCATAGCTTCCTTGACATTGCTGATAAAATCACTGCCTAAATCGAGAGCTGCGGGACCTGATAGTACATGTAATGCTCTCCTGAATCAAGCTCCTGAATGGTGGGCCAAAGTCCTATATATCCTGTATCAGTGGATCGGTAAATTTGGAAAGATCCCAGACTCCTGGAAAAAGAGCACAATTTTACCAGTATATAAAAAAGCAGCACACAAAGATCCGGCAAATTATAGAATGTTAGCCATGCTAGTCATCCCTGCTAAAATCTTTGCGAAAATATTATTAATAGAGCTCAATCAATGGATAACTAGTTGTGCGATCCTATGAGCAAATCAATCTGGATTTAGAGCAAGGTCTTCCACGTCTCATAACCTAACTATATTGGTGAGTGTAGTGGAATATTCATGGAAGACACATAGACTACCTGTCTACGTTGCCTATATCGATTTCTCAGCGGCCTTTGATACGGTTTCTCGTAAAAATCAATGGGACAAATTGGAAAAATGGGGAATTCCGCAAGCACTGCTTAATATGATACAATTACTCTATCAGGACACTTCCGTTAGAGTGTGGCTAGATCTGGAAGGGAAGCTGTCAGATGTTATACCTACAACACGTGGTGTTAAGCAAGGCTGCACCTTAGCAGCCACGCTTTTCAACCTATATCTGGCAGATTTCCTTAGAGAGGTAGGACAAGGCCAAATGAATGACATTAAATTGGGTTCAGCGAGGCTTGGATGGCTGGGTTATGCCGATGACCTCCTCTTGTTAGATTATAACCCAAAAGGGCTTCAAGTAAAATTGAATGAACTTGAAAAATTTGCCAAAGTGAATGATTTAGTTATTAACATTGATAAAACTAAAAATATGAACTTCAAATGTAACAATGAGAAGACTAACAAGAATCCAGTATGGCAGATGGACAAAAGAAGGATAGAAATTGTAAATGAATATAAATATCTGGGTATCATAATTGATAACAAGCTTAAATGGGAAAAACACTGGACCGAAACTAAAAGAAAGTGTATGATTGCTACTATGGCTTTAAGTAAATTTATCAGCTGCCAAGGAAATATATCCATCTGTACTGTGTTGAAACTTCACTCTGAAAAAATTGTTTCTTGTATGGTGTATGGGGCTGAAATATGGGGATGTTATTTTAAAAATTAGTTAGAGAAATTTGAAGCTAAAGTTTTACATTTTTTACTGAGGATGCCCAAAAATGTGTCATATGAATTTATACTTTTAGAATCTGAAGTGAATAGTGTTAACAGCCAAATCCAAGTTTTGACTACTATGCTATATACCAATCTGACAAGACTCAATAATGATACTTTTGTTGTGAAGTTAATGGAACAATTTAGAGATGGAGAGCACAACGTTAATTTTATTATAACATTATATAGATGGAAAGGGCTGTATCAAAAATGGACAGAGAATGATACTTTCAGCTGGTTGCTAATGAGTATTGCACAGATAAAAAGAAAAGTGAAAAAGAAGATATATGAATTGGACTTTGATCAAAGCATAGTCAACTTGGCGACAAAAGCAAACCGTGCTTTTTTTTCTTGAACATTTAAAAACAAGAGACAGTAAACCTTCTTACCAAAATGCATACCCAGAAAGTAATACTAACAGATGGTATTTGAAGTTTAAATTTAACATATGTAATTTAGTGACTATACTTGGAGCCATGATTGACATCCCGAAAGATTTTAGGTACTGTAGATTGTGTGGGACAAACATAAGAAACTCCCTGTCATATTTTATGTGAGTATTAAAGTCTGACCTGGTTGTGTAAGCTCCATCTTCTGAAGTACAATAATAAGTATGTATGTAATGGTTTAGACATGTGGCAAAGATTACTTGGTGGACATGATATGAATTTAATATTTTATATGTGACATTTTATGTGATGATCTTAGACATTTTAACTGAGCTATCAAATGGAATTTATGTGTAGTAGAAGAAAATGTATTTTAACTATGAGACCTGATGATTTTACATGGTTATATGCAAAACATTTCTTTGTTATAAGCATACTATTAAATAAATACATTAGTCGCATGATTGCAAAATGTTGACTCACAAAGGGATAAGCATCTTTTCAATATCCTGTCCAAATTGCCACAAGGCTAAACTGTACCTATAGATTTGTCGGGAGCTGAGGGGGATGGTGGGGTAAGAACTGTACCTATAGATTTGTCGGGAGCTGAGGGGGATGGTGGGGTAAGTGCCATGGCATAATCATCTATTCAATATGACTGCTAAGGTACTTGACTTGTTACTTTCTTTCTTGCCCAATAACTCACATTTGGTTTAATTAGGGACGACCCAGTCTGATTTACTGCCATTGCCAAATAATGTATTCTAAAGTCCAACCTCTCACACATCTTTATCAATCTATACATGGAACTATTGGGAGATCCGTTTCCAGAAAAGACATAAGAATGCCTTGATCTGTGTATGACACTCAGACACACGTACCTATGTTATCTAGGTGTAGTCCACCTCACCTCAATGACTCAAGGACTGTCATAAATGTGTAGGGATTGGGATGCAATATCACTTTTGAACACCTCTATGACAGATGTCCTTTCTGGGAATGGTAATCCATGGGTTTTGGTTCTTCCTCGATTGTATGAGGTCTGTGTCCAGTGTTGTCTTTTGCTTTCTTGGTGCCACTGCTAACTATCTGATATGGTGTTTTTTCCCTTTTCTATTTGTTCCTCATGTTACATCCCTAGTGAGCAGAATCATTTGCATTCTTTGTGTCTTAGGGAATCCAGCTGCATCCAACTCCCTCTCCCTAAATACCTCCCCGCTAGAGCCCTTCGGTCGGCTAGCTCCAACTCTCTGCAGATCAGGCACTTCTCTAAGCATAGAGTGGGGTGTACATCTATCTCTTGTGCAGGAGCCTCCCTCTGGAATGGTCTCCCAGCCCATCTCAGGCTTGAGCCAGATTTCCTTAAGTTCTGGAAGATCCTCAAGACCCTAATGTTCTCCTCTTCTTTCCCTCGTCCCCTCCCCTGCTAACTCCACCCTCTGCCGCAGTGACTAGCTGCCTGGTTCCTTCTGAGTTCTACAGGGCTCCAGGCCCGGCCCCCCACCCAGTTCACCTCCCTTGCTTGAACTTAGCATGCGAACCAGCACCACCGCAATCCCTAGCACTTGCCTTCCCGGCCTCCCCTGAGCACTTGCACCTCCTTACACTGCTTTTCACTTCCCACCCTAGCACTTCACCTCTTGTGCAGACTAGCACTCCTCCCCATCAGCTATATCTCACACTTCTTGTTCTGCAGTTGCACAATCCGAATGTCACAAGGCCTAGAAGGACCGTTATTGTATCTTTCTCCCTTGTTCCCCTGTCCCTTTTTTGTCTTGTGGCGCCTTGAAACACCATTTGTTGTATAGGCACCTTACAAATATCCAATTTAAAAAAAGCCTTTTGGCTTGACATACCATTTGTATCTATTAGTTTAGGTTTTTGTTGTGTATTAGATTGACAATGGAAACCGTGTTTTTATGCATCTTCTTCATGACATACTAGCAACCAAGCTAGATATGCCTCACATGCAGAAATGCATATAAGTTTTGCTCAGAAAGCAGTTTCGGTCATTTCAAGTAGTTATCTGGCCAATACATAGGGTTTCCCTCATGGATTGAAATGTTTAAGGAGAGAACCTTCTGTTCAAGGTCTAGTGGTTCTGTCTATACTTTGAAAGGGGTTCACTAAAGACAAGGCAGTTTCTTGCTGAAATTCCCTCCTGCCCCTAACAGGGCGGACATTGAGAGGGTAATTCGTAGAATTCAGCGCACAAGTGGCGCACGTGGCTGGCGCACAGTGTGCGCGTGCGAATTTCTGCGCCAGCCACGTGCGCTAAAATCCATTTCCGCGCACAGCGTATTCATGGATTTTAGTTTCCAAAACCAGTCGTGGCGCAGAGTGGCGCAGCGACCCTGCAGCAGCACCAGTTACGCCACCAACCTCTCCCCGTGTGCCATGCACAGCGCACAAATCCCGTACATGGCGCACAGGCCCCCAACCACGAAAACGCCTGTAAAACTCCCCGCGCACCCCTCCGAATACACGTACCCCGCTGCACGGGGAGTGTCACACACGATTGGAGCAGGGTACGTGTATAGCAGGGGTTCGTGGGAAGTTTCACACGCAAAATGCCCTGTGTGAGTGGGGTATGTGTATTCCTAGGGTGCGCGGAAAGTTTCACACGCGATAGGCCCTGTGCGAGTTTGGTACATGTATTCCTGGGGTGCGCGGGAAGTTTCACACGCGATAGGACCTGTGCGTGTAGGGTACGTGTATTCCTGGTGTGTGCGGGAAGTTTCACACGCGATAGGCCCTGTGCGAGTGGGGTATGTGTATTCCTGGGATGCGCAGGAAGTTTCACACGCGATAGGCCCTGTGCGAGTGGGGTACGTGTATTCCTGGGGTGAGCGTGAAGTTTCACACACGATTGGAGCGGGGTACGTGTTTTTCGGGGGTGCGCGGGAAGTTTCACACGCGAAATGCCCTGTGCGAGTGGGGTACATGTATTCCTGGGGTGCGCGGGAAGTTTCACATGCGAAATGCCCTGTGCGTGTGGGGTACGTGTATTCCTCCGGTGTGCGGGAAGTTTCACATGCGATTTTGCTGTCAGAGCGGGGTACGTGATTTTCGGGGGTGCGCGGGGAGTCCTACACGTGAATTGGCAGTGTGGGTCCTCCCAGGTGTTCCCTCTACACCCTCCACGGCCCCTGCAGGCAGCCCACACCACAGGGGACTACCCTGCACCCATGGTCATGTCCCACAGGCAGCCCATCCACCATGGGCATGCCCCCCAGCCAAGCCACATGTCAACTTGCACTAGTGATCACAAACTCATGTTCTCCAGCACCCCCACAACCCAGCAGTGAGGGGCACCTGCCAGCAGGCCCCCACTCATGTCCCACTCATGTCCCACAGCACCCCCACCCCCAGCAGTGAGGGGCACATTACAGCAGGCCCCCACTCATGTCCCACACATGTCCCCCAGCAGCCCCACCCCCCAGCAGTCAGGGGCACCTGCCAGCAGGACCCTACTCATGTCCCCCAGCACCCCCACCCCCCAGCAGTCAGGGGCACCTGCCAGCAGGACCCTACTCATGTCCCCCAGCACCCCCACCCCCCAGCAGTCAGGGGCACCTGCCAACAGGCCCCCACTCATGTCCCACACATGTCCCCCAGCACCCCCACCCCTCAGCAGTCAGGGGCACCTGCCAGCAGGCCCCCACTCATGTCCCACACATGTCCCCCAGCACCCCCACCCCCCAACAGTCAGGGGCACCTGCCAGCAGGCCCCCACTCATGTCCCACTCATGTCCCCCAGCACCCCCACCCCCCAGCAGTCAGGCACACCTGCCAGCAGGCCCCCACTCATGTCCCGCACATGTCCCCCAGTACCCCCACCCCCCTGCAGTCAGGGGCACCTGCCAGCAGGCCCCCACACATGTCCCACTCATGTCCCCTAGCACCCCCACCCCCCAGCAGTGAGGGGCACCTGCCAGCAGGCCCCCACTCATGTCCCACAAATTTCCTCCAGCACCACCACCCCCCAGCAGTCAGGGGGACCTGCCAGCAGGCCCCCACTCTTGTCCCACACATGTCCCCCAGCATCCCCACCCCCCAGCAGTGAGGGGCACCTGCCAGCAGGCCCCCACACATGTCCCCCGGCACCCACGTCATGACGATCCTCAATCATGGGCCTCATGGCCACCCACATCACACCCCATGTCACCCCAGCCCAAAGACCCAACCAAGTATTGCATCCACCCACAGAGAAATGGCCATTACATGATACAACCCGAATGGCAAGTATGTACATGAACACATGTCCGTCACACACACACAATGGGTGCAAGTGAATGTAAAAACCCACATCATGACATGTATGAAAGAAAAATATATTGAACACAACGTGAATGTAATGAAAAAAAACACTCAATAATGGGAATAAGAAATAAAATGCAGCATGTCCGGAAAAAAATAAAAAATATGAATTCAGAATCCAAAGAAATCCAAATGAAAATGTGTCCAAAGTCTCAGTCCAACCAAGCAATTCCAAGGGAAAAAAAAATATATGAAATCCATTGCGCCATGGTGAAATTAAAATAAAAACGAGAAACATCCACTGTTCAACTATATACAAATCACCAATCCAGGGTCCATGAGCCCAACAAATGAAATGAAACCTACAAAAAACACTACCTAATAAAGAACTATATACAAAAATGTTGTGCATTGTCCAAGCGTCCCAAAATAAACAATAACAGAAAGGAAACCTAACACTATCTAACGATTTACAATGGCAGCGGGCTAGTCTGACGGCTCACTTTTTGATGTCCCGGGCCAGGGCATCATCGAACTCCCGCTCAATGTCCTGGAGGCGGTCCTCTTCCATGGCTCCGAGTGTTCGCAAGGACGATGACATGTTCTCCTCCAACTCCCTGCGAATTGCCTCGAGGCACTCGGCCCGCCTCAGGGCCCTCTGCATGGAGTTCTCCGCCCTGACCATTGTGAGCCGAGCCTCTTCCGCCTGCTGCTGCTCCGCATCTATGGCGTGGCCCAACCGCTGCCACATGGAAGACACTTGAAATCTGGGGTCCTCCTGACCTATGGCCGATGCCTGCCCCTCCGATGTTGAAGGCCCCGAGCCATCATTGCTCCCACCATGTTGCTGCTGCTGTGCCTGTGCCTGTGCCCTGGCTTTTTCTGCCTGCACGTCCTCCTCCAGCTGGGGTGCAGTTGTCGTGGTGGCCACCCCTGCTGGACGTCCGACTCCCGACTTTGGCAGGGATGTGTCCTCCAACAGCCTGGCCGCTGGGACAGGGGCAGCTCCACAGGGTACCCAGGTGATACATGGATGGGAAGATGGCATGGAGGACGACTGGTGCGTAGGGGGTTCAGGTGAGGAGGGGGTCGCAAGGAGGTCCAGCACACAGAGGAATCCAGCACCGGTGACCCGTCCCAGTAGGTCAACGTAGTCAAAGAGGCATGCAAGACGAAGTTCAGTCTCTCCACGAAAAGACTGCAGGTCACCTTGCATGCCCCGTTGACGCAACGCTATCCCAGCCAGGACAGGCTCAACACAGTCCCGGATAGCCACGTCTGCAGGGAGAGGAAGGCCAGTTGTTGTGCACTCATCCCCTCCCTGAAAACGGGTCTGGACTTAGGCATCCCTGCTGGTGCCAGATGATGCAGTGACAGGATCAGGGACAGGATTACATACAGGCACCTCTGCGGCAGCCTGTGCTGCCTCCTGTCCCTGCCCCTGCACTGCACCACTAGCACCAGTGGAATCCCCTCCTGCAGACCCTGCGGGTGTCCCTTCCGCAGCCTCCTCCTCCACCAAACCCCCCACCAACCTGGACGACTCTGTGCCATCTTCCTCCGTTGGATCCTGTGGGGTCTCAGCTGCCCCTTCTGCTGCCAAGGAGTCCACCTCCGACCTCTGCCTCTTGGACCTACCCTCGGCAGCTGCGGCCTGGGATGCGGCACCAGACGCCTCACTCCCCGACGAGATGACAATCTGGGAGGGGAGCCGGGCCTTGCATCTCCGGCTGGTGGTGTGATCCCTGCCGCCATGCTCCACAGCACCATCTCCGCCCTCTTCATCCGTTGATGCTGCAGACAGGGAGAGATAAAACACAGACATCAGGGCACTGTACAATGGACTGATACACACATGACAGTTGCACATGAGTGGCAGTGTCAAACTTCAGACATGGCATCACACTCCACGACACACATGTCATTTCAACTCACACACATGAGCATTTCCACAGCAATATTGCACCAGGCAGCAACATCCATACACATACAACAGCATGAACAGCCGAAGGTGAACCTGACATCACATGAAACACAGGGAGTGCACTAGACATGCACATACGCCACCACACTTACATGCATGTCTACATCTCCTCCAACTGTCGCAATGATGCGATCGCCATACATGTCACATCTGGTATTCAGCCTTCTACATATCAGTGTCACGTGCATCCATGATGCATCACAGTTGCACACTTATCAAATACACACACATGCACATGTACACATTGCCAATACATGCAGCAGGAACCACCATCCATGTGTGACACCACAACAATGCCAACGTACATACACAGAAATTCAAACATGTGTGCTCCCACACCTGCATTTGCTTACCAACACATACACCATCGATGTGTCTCACACCTAAGAGGACTCACATGTGGCAGCCTCACGCCCCTGTTCATACACATCCCTACATGGCCCTACGAAGACACATGTGCAACCTGCACACTACTGGCACACCACCACACGCACAGCGTCAAATCAGTATGCATGTACACTTACCGCTCGACTCCAGACGAGTCTGCCTCTCAAGGACCTGGGCGTGGAGCGCTGGGCATATGTGTTCCAGGACCCTCATCTTGTGGTCGGACAGGTGGCCCCGGCGCCCGTTGGCATCCGCTGTCTTCAAGAGGCGCCGGGCCTTGTTGAGGGTCCTGGACCTGAAGTCCTCCCATCGCTTCTTGACATGTTGTAAGTCGTGGACTGCCACCCCCTCCGCGTTGATGGCAGTCACGATGTCCATCCAGATCCTGGTCCGTCCTTCATTGTCGGCGCGCAAACTTCCAAAGAAGTCATCACACTGCCCCAGGACTTGCTCCACCAGAAGTGGGTGGGCAACTGGGTCCTGGGGCTGGGCTGTTCAGCGATGGTATCCCAGTCGGGAGTCTTCGGTTCCAGCAGGGGTAGTCACAGCAATCGCACCCCTGGCTGACGTGCAGGGCACATGGGCAGCAGGCAGTCAGGCAGCAGCAGATGGCAGGTGGGAGCGTGCTTGGGGGCTGGGGGGCAGTAATTTGGGCTTCTGGGCAGGAGCGTGATCTTCCGTGTATTGTTGCATGGCCAGCTTGATACGGAGTGATTTGGCATGTGAAAATCTTGCATGTCAGTGTGTAATGCGAGGAAAGGCCCTTCGTGCGTAAGCACGTCAGCACACGTACGCGGTTTCATTGGACCAAAGGCCCTTAGCGTGTAAGCACTTCTGTGACGTGACTTGCGCAGGCCTTTCCCTCGTGATGTGGGCATAGTGGTTCAAGGCACGTGAAAAAACTGCACGTCCGTGTGTGGATGCATGTAATCCGAGGAAAGGGGCTACGTGCGTAAGTGACGTGACGCACGCAGGCGTTTCCATCAATACAGGTGCATGTTCATCATACACGTCCAAAAACTGCATGCCCGAGTGTCAGCTCGTGTAATTGGAGGAAAGGGCCTTAGTGCGTACACGCGTAAGTGACGCTGTACATGTGGGACGCTTTAAAAGGTACATGTAGGAACCCATTCCCTTGTACGTGCTTTTCGTGGAGAGCGAGTGGGTGAATTCTGTAATTCTTGTCGGTTCACACGCGATTACTTCACAGCGTTTTAAGTTCGTACTCCCTGTTACCTCTGACAGCGTTCTTTATTTTCTTTGGGCCTGTTTCCTCAAACAGCGTTCACGTCTCCTTTTGTCCTGTCTCCTCAGACAGCGTACAGTTCTTCTTTTGGCAGTGGTGTTGCCTACGCACACACGCGCATTTTTTTCATGTTCTTTTTCCAGGAAGACGGTGAGTCGCGCATGCATTTACCAACTGTGCTTGCCCCGTGTGTCGCGTACTCCATCAGAGGTCATTGTAGGCTGCGTGTAACACGCGTATGCTTGTTTTTGTGTTTCTGGGTGCCACAGCGTAGTGCTGGTTCATTTTTCCATGCACGTGGTCTACGAGGGGATGCGTGCACGTTACTTTTTGTTTTTGGAGTGCCTGTGCGTGACCCGACAGCCTTGCTAGAGCACTAGGGTACAAATTCCATCTAGTACCCTACCCCTTACACCCCCAATTGCCCTGGACAATTGTTTACCGCAACTCCCATATGAACAACAACATCAGTTCCATGGTTGGGAGGCGACCTAGCGGTAAGGGAGGCAAAGGTGGCCGACCTCCAAAAGGTGGGCGTGGTGGGCGCGGTATGGGACGTGGCCAGGATTTGCAGGGTGCCCCTAAACCCCCATGTGTGGAGGACCAATCAGGGACACCCATGCCCCCCCATGGTTGAGGGAAACGTGGCTGACACCATCACAGCTCAGCCGTTGTTGGACCAGCCCATTGTGGCACCTGAGCCAGCACAGGATGACTCCCAGGCTGACTTCCAGGTCAGAAAATCTAAGCCACGTGTGTCGGTGCAAGTTGGTGTCACCAGGCCACGTGGATCTGGGGCAGCGATGTCATCTGCTGCCCCAAGTAGGCAGGGTGGGGAGTGTGCCAGGGCAGCTGCAGCTCTATCCACCGCAGCTCTGAGTCTCCCAGCCAGGACAGTGTTGGTCCTGGTCCATCAAACTGACGTTGCCCCTGCCAACATCACACTTCAGCCAATGCCTGCACCAAGACCTATGGTCATTGTGCCTTTGCACACTCCCAGTACCCAGTCCAACTACGCTTCTGCCCCTACTGACCAGAGTGGCGCAAGCCGCTCAGGCTCTGCTCCACCTTTGAAAAAGAGGAAGAAGGGTGCACTGGCACTACAGGCTGAGACCCCAGACACGTCTACACAGTCCGGCACGTCAAGGAAGCCTAGTTTTAATGACCCCGAACTTGATGCACTTGTGAGCTATGTGTCGGCACATAGCCGCGAAATGTTGGTGACTGCAGGGTGCAAGACCACACCTGGTCAACGTAGGGCACACTGGCAGACCATCGCGGACCGCATAAGTGCCCTTGGATTTGTGAGGCGCACAGCTGATGATTGCTACAAGCGGTGGAATGACCTGAAACGCAGAACAAAGAACAAGCTGGCCTCAAATCATGCCGCTACTCTGGTGACTGGCGGTGGGTCTCCACAAGAGGACAACAAACTCACTGAACATGAGTCTGTTGCTGGGACCTTCATCACAGAGGAACAGATCCAAGGTGTGGGAGAGCTACCTGATTACGACGCATTGTCCGATGAGTGCCCATGCGTGTGTGCGTAATCCATGTGTATGTTGTGTGGGTGACGGGTTCTGATTGAGTGCCAAGTGAGGGTGTGTACTCCTGAGTGTTATGGGTCACCCATTTGATTCCTCCCATACATTCACATGCCTTGGATTTGGGTATGACTGTATCCCTTCTGCCCACAGTTGCAATTAGGCCCACATTAGTGCACTTTACCTTGAACTGTCATCTTGCAACTACATTGTTCAGATTTTGTAAGTGTTCATTCAGGCTGATTGTTTCCACTCTCCCATTTTTTCTACGCATTATTCTGCCCTATTGCAACATATGTGATATGCTTCGATCATTGTTTACAGCCCACACTGGGCCACTATTTTTACCTGGTTATGTTAATGATTACACCATTCAGGCCGATGGAGTATTGGGCTGCAGACATTTTTTATTAGGGCCTGTTTGCATGTAGAAGATGACAGATGTTTCCTGTAATGTTAAAGTGACCAACCATTGATCAGCCCACAATGACTGTTATTGGACAATGGATGTGTTTCAGTGTGTGAACATGAATATTTTGCAACACTATTCAGCATCATTCTTCGCATCATGTCAATGTGATATGGATGTGTGACAGTACTCATTCACTGACATATTGCTGTAGTTTTGTAATTTAGCGCGGCTATGCTACATGACATCTGTGTGGTGGCATGTGTCATGTATGTGTATTGGACATGCCACTCACAGCCTGATGTGTGATGCCAGTGCTACCCAACATGCTGCACATGTGTTGCATTTCCATCTTGCTCTCCCCAGTGTCTGCCTTTTTGTCTCCACTTCCAACTCTTTGACAGTGCATTCATGGCAGGGTTATAGTCATGTGGGACATGTGTAAATCATGTACTGGATCTCTGGCTTGTCACGGCCTATGTGTGTGTTATGGTGCTCATGCCTATTTCCATTTGTTGTCTTTCATGTTTCTGCAAGTGATGACGCACTTGGTGCTGTTGAGGTCGAGGAGATGGTGCAAACCCAGGAGGAATCTCAGGCATGACCGGGCACCAGTGGGGGACGTGGTGTGGTGGTGGGTGAAAACCCAATGTTACTGCAGACCATACTGTCCAGGGGTGCCTCTGGGTGCACCTCCCCAGACCTCTATTCAGGTGCTGAGTCGGATGATGAGACTTATGTGCCATCGCAAGTAAGTGTTTCTGGCAGGAATTCTGTTCTGTCCAACCCACCTGGACCAGGGTAGAACCCTCTATGGGGATGTCAGTGTTGGTAGGTCCGCCTTTGGCAGTTACGGATGCAGGGTCACACTCCGCAGTGAGTGTGTGCCACCAGGCAATACTGTATGGGAAAACTCCATGTACGGTATGGCAACCCAACAGGCAGCATCAGTAGAAATGATGGCTCAGGCAATGGAGAGGGTGGCCACTTCCATTATCCCCCCTGAAAGGCAGATGGAGCAACAACAGCAGGCAACAGACTCCATTTGCCAATCACACAGGGAAGACATGTTGGCGTCCAACAGGGACAGACGGGCGCACTGGAGACTCTGCGCGAATCCATATCAATAGAGTCCCAGGGCAACAGGGAAGCCCTGAGGGTAGAACTCCATAACCTCAGGCAGAGTCTGCTTGAACTTGAGGCTTCCTGAAATGTTAGGGCAGAACAGCAGCTGGAGCAGCTCACACGTTCGCTCTCAGCTGAGCTGCATGCAACACGTGAGGGGATCCAGGCATCACGTGAGGCCATGCGGCAGAAATGCAGGCAACCCGTGATGTGCTGCATGGGGATCTCCACACTTTAATCCTCCAGAATCAGACCTTCCAGACCTGCATGCTTGCTGCCGTGGAGGATCATACCAGGGCTTTGCATGGGCTGCCTCCGATAGTGCCACCGCCTCCTGATGCAGCAGCAGATGATGAGCAGAGCGACAGCAGTTCTCCCACAATGGCATAGCCGTGCAGGCCATGAGCCCAAGGAGGTTTCTTTTTTTTCCGCAACATCCGCGCAGGTGGGTGTTGGTGTGCACCCTGTCCTCAAACCTCCTGGGTGGTCTCCCCCACACCCCATGGCCATTTTTGATTTTGGATTGTTGATTTTTTTTTTTTTTTTACAGTGTGTTGCCTTGTGTGGCTCCCGTGGGCATCCACTGTATTCCGGCTGGGCACATGCAGGCTTGTCCTGAGTTTGGGTTAGATGCTTGGGTTCGTGAGACACACACCCCTCCTGCTTCCCGTTTCCATGGACTTGCAAAGGGGGTGACCAAGTGACAGTAAATTACACAGTGACGATGGGCTCTCATGAGCTGTGTGGGCAGTCTGTAGTCAATACTGTGTAGATATCCCTAGTGGATATTGTTGTTGTATTGTACACTGCATGGTGTATTGATATGTGCTTGTGCATCCATGTCTTCCTCCTAATCTGCAGGTTCCTTCCTCATGTCTTCACAAGGCCTTCTACTTTGCATATGCAGTTCATGTTGTATGCAGTACACTGAGACATTTGCGTGGCAGCAACACTCTACAGTTGTAAGGGGTCGATGTGCTGGCGTATTCAGGTTGTAAGACTACCACTACTTGAACTTAGTACTGTCATGTTTTTGCATTTTTCCATGGTGTGTTGCAGCATTGTGTTGGTGGTAAGTATTTTGGTAATGTGTGCTGTTAGTTATACATTACTGGGAGCATATTGTGTGTGGGCAGTTTCCATTAGGGACATTGTACTTTGTGACACTTGTGTCAGGTCTTGTGCATTGCTTTGTTTGCTTTCACATTGCATGACATGCCATGGTGTGTTTGGTGGTGGAGCTGGGGAGGGGTTCAGTGACATGGCGCTGTTCTCATGTTATATTTAGCAAGGGGGTAATGAATTTAGCAGCATAGATGTATGTCTTTTGATGACACAACATTGGTGGTGTTTGGGTAGGTAGGGATGCACACAATGTAACACTTCTAGGTGACCAATCTCAGGATGGTATGGTTGTGACAGTTGAGTGTCCCTTATGTCATCATCATTGATTGTCAGCTGGTATGTGCCAGGGCTGTGTGCACTCCACAGGGGTGTGATTTTATGTGAAGTAATTAGCCACCAGCTGCGTACGGGCTGCCTCAGCGGGCGTGCATGTGGTTGGGGATGTGGGGGCACCACCATGTCCACCGGCAGGCCCCAGTGTGTTGCAACGTTGTGCAGGACACATGCTGCCACTATGATCCTGCACACTAGTGAGGGAGCATATAACAGCTGCCCACCAGAGCGGTCCAGGTAGCGAAAGCGTGACTTGAGCACTCCGAATGTGCGCTCCACTATGTCCCGGGTTGCAATATGGGCTGTGTTATATCTTACCTCGGGTGGTGTGGTGGGGTTCCAAATTGGCGTCATCATGTGGGTGCTCAGAGGGTAGGCACTGTCCCCTGGGGAGGTGGTGATGGGTATCATTAGTGGGGTTGTGACATTACTCAGTATCTGACATGCATGCATGTGCAGTGGCATTTATACTCACCAAGCAGCCATGTATCGCCATGCCGCCCAGCTTCTAGGTCAGGGTTTAGGGTTGACATTCTGTAAATGAAACTGTCGTGGGTGGACCCTGGATAGTTGGCATATACTGAGGTGATGATTCCCTTGGCATCACATACTACCTGCACGTTGATGGAATGCCAGTGCTTGCGGTTTCTATAGATGTGCTCAGATGCCCTGGGGGGACGTAGAGCCACATGGGTGCAATATATGGCACATAGCACTTTGGGGAATTGTGCCACCCCATAGAAATCCTGGATGACAGCCTGCCTTTCTGAAGGTGTTCTGGGCAGGTATATGTGCCTGCGGACTGATGGGAGTGCAGTCATGATGGTCAACACCTGGTGTAGGCAGCGTGACTGCATGGCCTGTGACACCCCCCCCCCCCCACTATAGCACTTGTCCGCTGAAATGATCCAGTGGCCAAGAAGTGCAGTACATTGAGGATCTTCTCCAGGGGGCTGAGTGCTTGGGAGCACAGGGTGGGTAATGTGAGGTCATCCTCCCACTCACTCACCAGGTCGAGTAGTATGTGAGGTGGAAACCTGTACCTCCCATACACCTGGTCATCAGGCATCACAAAAAGGCTGGTTCAGGGTGTAAAAATTCTGTGCCTGACTATCCTCCTCCTCCTCTTGCGGTATCCCATGACCACTGCTGCTAGGAACGGTATATTCATCTTGGCGTCTGAGCTTGTTTGCTGTTTGCGCGCATTTTTATGCTGCGCGGGTCCACGTATGCCTGCTTCCTTCTGGCGTACGTGTTTCCGGATTAGCGCCTCTTTTTTGGCGCACGCATTAGCCCCGTTCGATTCCATGAATACGTGTTGTAGACGCACGTGTGGGCGTTCCGCGCATTTGCCTCCTGTACTTCCCCCGTGACGCCCACATTTTCACATGTTTGTTCCCCATTCCACGAGTTACGCCCCCTGTTCGCCTACTTTTGTTGTGTGTGCTGTGCTATGTGCGCTTTCGCTGTGCACTTAGTGAACGCTGTTTGGAGACGTGTGCGCCAGCGTGCGCCATGCAGAATTTTAGCACACATCCAGGGATTTACACGTGCACGGACTTCCATGAATCGCTGTGCGTGGGTTTCGCTGCGAAATTCGCACTTGCACTGCAATTCGCACGCTTTCGCACGCTTGCGCCAAAAATTTCAGCACACATTAATTCCATGAATCGGCCTCTTATAATTTTCTACTTATTATTCAAGTTAATTTCATATTTAGGCCTTTGGATTCTTTAGAGGTGACACACACAGAGCATGTGTCTCCCATTTTCATGATTAATGTTTTGTGTTTCATCATGTAACACTACCTAGGACCTCAGTGTAGAGTTCACTGTTTTAAAAATTACAAATAAAATTAAATAAACACTATACAATCCTGCAGGTTTCCTGATATCTAGTCTGCAATAACATTGGTTTAGCCAAAAATATGAAGGCCTCAATTAAAATGAGATGGAAAACCGTACTGACTAAACAGGGAGAGGGCTAGGGATTTGTATTGCACCCATATGTTTTATGAACTGAACTGCAAACACATTAGGACACATTATAAATTTGGGTTTAACCAGAAAAAGTGTCAGTAACAGAATTACCACCACTTGTGCAATTACACCTAATCGTAAATCAATTTGTTTCAATGGTAATTCCTCTTTTGGAATGACCCCTAAATATCTAAGTGTTTCCGCTTGAAAACAGCAAAATAAAACACAGGTGCAGCCTATTACTTTCTAAAGTGTATTTGAGCCCCACACCTGCTCCAAACACACATACAAACAAAATGTAGCCCCTACTAGATGTGGATAGTGGCCTCTACAATGTTCTCCTATAGAAAGACCTGCACAGGTGTGCAACGCATCAGCAGCCAAGGAACACAGGCTAGTAAAGGTGGAAGAGATAAGATGCCAGAAGACTGCCCATTCCTCACGTTGGACCATCCCTTGTCCCTTCACTGATATCTAGTTGATCACTCTACATTACCTAAATCATGACATAAATCATGACACCATATCAAATCTACTGACTGTGATTCATGGGGACGCATAGGCTCCGATAAAGATCAGGACAGCGGTACCTCCTCTGCTAAATGTGGTGTCCATCCTGCACATCTCTGTGAAATGGCCACATTTCAACAAACCATCAGAATGTTGTATGTAATGTCACAGCCTACATTCTTGAAAGTTTCCTCCCCACCAAACCAGCCTAAGTGGATCCCTCAAAGGCCATATTTTATGTGATAGACACCTTTCTGTATCTGATCACTTCGTTGGACTCCACACATGTGGAACGTTCTTCAAGCAGAGGAGCAGTTCTACTATAACACAAAGCAATACCATTTGATGACTGTACACACGACCTGCAATTCAGAGTTTACCACAAGTTACTGCTGTGCCATTTTCCCAGAGTCAACTCATGATGCCCTGGTGCTACTGAGCAGCACCATGGCAGTATACCTGGATCCCCACAGAGGGCAGAATACAGTGTACTTGAATTTTTAGATTTTTTGATATAGCCAAACTGCCATTGAAATAACATGCAGAGCAAGAAAAGAAAGAGTGAATTGGCAGAGGGCAAAGAAGCAAAAAAAACACACATTTCACACGCTACTCTGTGGCTGGTGTGTATGGCATTAAGGGCAACACATACCTTCAAATCCTGGCATGTATTTGAATAGCAGAAGTCACACTTTGAACAATGAGCACTCATCAGACCTGATAGTACTACTGCCAGCATACATTGGGCCCCATTATAAGGTTGCTGGTCTGGACCAGCAAACTACAAGTTCTGTGAGCAGGTGCCTTTTCTCGCCCACCAGTTCAGACCTGCCGGGCGAAACGGCACCCGCTCACAGACCTTGACGGATGCACCGGCACCATTCATGAATGGTGGCAGTGCATCCGTCCCCCCATTCCCATTGAGCCCAATGGGATTCAAATGGGACTGGGGAGTAATATTTTACGGCGCCCGGCAATGAGTAATTACCAGCACCGCCGGGGCTGTAATGCCCTGGTAAGTCCCTGAACTCATATGACCCCCATTGTGTGAAAAGTGTGAAATATCTTTCATTCCTCCCTTTCCTTAATGCAGTGAGAAATGATGCAATGCCACCCTTTTTTCCCCAGGAATGCAGGGAACTAGGCACTGAATCACTTAGCTCTGAATCACTTAGCTTAGCCAGGGACGTGATGAGATTGCAGTCTTCCTATCCCAGAAGAAAAAGGCTACTTAGCACATACTCAAACAGCTCCAAATTGGTACAATTAACTATGTTAGGTCAATGATTGGGCTCAGAGTATTGCGGATCCCGATAATGTGGAGACAAAGTACACGATATTGAAGACAAATGATAATGAGTGGTATGGCCTGTAAAGTTAGGACATTTTCCATTCAGAATCACATGTAGCATATGTGTGGCAGGGTGATAGAACTCATGTACATGAAATTAGACAGAGGCCCCGAGCTCAGAATCACAAAGGTGGCTACATGATAATGCTGTCATCAAACACTCCCTTCAACTTACATTACTTACATTGCAGCTATCTGAGGCTACCAGGGTTAAACATACACAATAGGAATCCCAGGTCACCTGCAGGAGCTGACTTACAATGCTGCACAAGTCAAATCTGGTCAGCTGAAACTGGCATTCATTTACAGGTCAGAGCAAGTGGGTAAGATTGTGGCTGTGTGTACAGTACTGAAAAAACATGTGAATTCAAGGAATATCTGCATGCCTCAGAAAAGGAAATTGAACACCTGGACACTGCAAGAGT
Source organism: Ambystoma mexicanum (assembly GCF_040938575.1). NCBI lineage: Eukaryota > Metazoa > Chordata > Amphibia > Caudata > Ambystomatidae > Ambystoma > Ambystoma mexicanum. Next base: position 1,319,285,736 of record NC_090929.1, on the reverse strand, counting down.
GGATAATGCTATGGAAACAATGCCACAAACAGGGTGGGCATGTATTTGGAAGTGAAACATGCACAATCTAAAAGGAGCACATTGACACATCTTTCTGATGACATATGTATGCATCTTTTACCAGATTATTATACATCACTAAATTCCCATCTATGAGATGATCAACAAGAGTACTGGATTATTTTGTCTGCATGCTACCCTCCTTATTTAATCAAACAATCACATGCTTCCAATCAGCCTCATGCCATACCCATCCATACCCTAGTCCTCAAAACTCATGCCTTTCCACTTACCTCAAAACCAACAACCATAACCTCCCTCCACCCCGGTCCCCAGAAACAATAGCTTTGCTATGAGAGTCTCTACTTTTGCCCACATGGCAGGGAGCATGTACAATTACAATCAAACTATGCCCGACATGCTTGCATGTCAGACAGCATTTATTAGTAATTGTCACGGCTTAGTATGCCAGCATTGTAAGCAGTGTTCATAATGCAAATTAAACACTGCCCAGCATGTGTGCATGTTGGGGCGCATGACAAGCAGTGCTCACAATGAGAACATGCCAGACAATTTCTATTCAATTTGCATGGTGGAGTTTTGCCCTGCACTTTTGAACTCAGCTGTGTAAATGATGAAATTGTGAAGTTGGGGGGCATAGGCACCTATTAAGTAGAATATAGACCTTGTGAGTTTGCTGAACCACAGTATGAAGCAATGTCATTGTTGCCAAATAGATTGCATTCATGGATGAGGACGTTCTAGGTGAACAACGTTGTGACTCTAGTAGTTGGTTATGAATTGAGTGTATTCTAGAGCCCCCCTCATCATTAGACTGCATTTATACCTCATGTGTTTGTAAGTCATGGGTTATTGCATTTATGTTTTGCTTGATTGCGAATAATACCATATATGTCGAACATTTTATATACATTTTAACATTATTTTTTGTCATTATAATAGTTTCACCTTTTGCACATGCACCATTGCACTTTATGCACATGCACTTTGTGTATTATTCAATTTATTCTTCAGTGTGAATAGCGGTTGACGAAACATTTTTGTCAGTCTGAATTTGCATCCGACCAGAGGTCGTGTGAAGAGTATGTACAAATGAACAGGTTTTGTGTATTTATTCGATAGTTTATTCGATAGTTTTCTGTTTGTTTTAAATCATATGCACTAAACATTGTGTCCTACTGCCATACTAGATTGGCTATAAGTTTAAATACTATAGCCCTGATTCATGGAATTATCTGCGTGGAAAATAGGGCACTTGCACGTGCAACTGCGCAGAAATCCGCTATCGTTGATTCATGGAATCGAATTCCTGGACATGCGTGGAGTTCGCGCTGGCTCAGCATGTCTGTGGAAACAGTTGAGGGCATTGCGCGAGACTCCAGGCAGCGCGTGGGCATGGCTTGAGCAGGGGTTGGGAACAGGGCGGAACACCAACAATGGGGAATAACTTCCGAAAAAGTGGGCATTCTGGGGGATGGCTTGCAGGCTGTCCTTCACATGCACACAATTGCGCAGCACAAGATGTATTCATGGATTCGATCGTGCAATGTCTCCGCTGGGAAATGGGCACGCAAGTCCATCATACGATCCGCCATGTATGATTTGCAGCCTGAAGGTGGGGTTGCATGTCAGATTTTGGGGTGATAGTACTCAATCGGCGCTCCAATATAGCTTAGGGGTGCGCATAAGCAATGTAGCAGGGTTCAGAAACAGTTTACAGGGGTTTGCATCAGATTTTCAAAGTTTATACTGAGTTAGGAATGTTCATAACATTTATCATACGCAGGTTGTCGGAATGTCAGGAACAGTTATGGGGGACCCTTCACAGAGTCCCTGAGTTGCAGGTCTGCTTGCAGGGGACCTCACGTACTGTTTTAAGGGTGTGTGTATTGGTAGCTGATCTGACTGTTTCTGATGTGCGTGTGGGCATGTTGTAGGGCATTCTGGCCACGGCTTTCAAATACGGTTACTTTGTGGATGAATTCCATGAATATGCAGGCGCTCGTTTTTCTTTCTGCATGCAGGCTTGCACAGTGTCCCTCTCAGCATGCGTGCCTTGAGGGATTTCTGCACACATTTCAATGAATCGGGCCCCAGGGATTTATCAGTCTGCACAAATTATGTCAGGAGCCCCTTTGGCACATAACGGCTACCTGCAGCCAAATTCCACATTAGTAGAACATGATCTCGATGGTATGCAGTTGGGGTAGTGATTTTGATGTTCAAGGTAATTGTCACAGAAGGGTAGCTGTGATGGTTGTCACAATGATGATTTCTGTAACAGTGTCCATGACGCCTGAGGCGGGGATGGTTCTGGCAGGAAGTGTGTGCATGGGCTCCCTGTACATATACATGATGGCTGAAAGTACGAAGGTGGTTGGAGCAGACTTGCCAGATGAGTTCCAGTGACTGTGTAATGCGATTTATCAATGCAATATATATATATATATATATATATATATATATATTACATGGCCACGGTATATATATATATATCATGTAGTTATGGTTAAGTTGCTGTTTCCATAGGAAGAGCACTTTTTGGGTGACTTATAACTGGGTCACTCTGAATTTTTTTATGCAAAGTTTGGTGAGGATTCGTCCAGGGGGGGCAAAATGATAGGGGGGTCCCAAAACTTTTTTTTTCCCATAGACTGAATGGGAAAAAAATTTTGCTCGTGCCTACAGCCCAAACCGCTGGACGGATTTCCACCAAATTTGGACCAGGAGCAGCGGCTTGGTCCTGAAAGCATGCTTTTGCAAATTTGGTGAAAATCCGTCCAGTAGTTTTTTTTAAAATGACCAAAAAGTAGGTAAAAAATATTAGTGATATCTGTGTTCGGTTCGCGAACACACTTCCCTGTTCGCTCCGCGGACAGTGTCCTGATTGGCCAATCGTCTTGCGTGATGTTCGCGGATATGCAATGTGTTCGCTGATTGGACGGCGTGGAGCGTGAAGCGCGTCAGATTTTTCGGTAGCGCCTGCCATCTTGGATTCACGGACGTCCGCGGACAGCGCAGTGAAACTTTGTTCAAAATGTGTATTTTGTAGAGTGTGTTGGTGTGTAGGAGTGTTTGCGGAGGGTGGGAGTGTATGAGATAGGATGAAAGTTGTGTTTTTTATTTGTTAGACGTTCTTTTTGTGTTCGATTTGTTTGCGGACATAACAGGTGTTCTGAAATGTTCTAAATAAACTGACTGGGGGGTGTTCTAAGGACTCAATATGTGTCCGTTTTGTTCGCAAGCAAAGTGAAACTGTTCTAAGAACACTTGCGGTGTCCGGGGAGTGTTCGTAGGGGGTGTCCTGAGGACGCTGTCCGTATTGTTCTCTGTCAAGTTGAATGTGTTCTAAGAACACCCGCAGTGTCCTGAAATGTTCGCAAATAAACAAGATGGTGGTGTTCTGAAGAAGCTTCTAAGAACACTCCCGGTGTCCTGTAATGTGCGTAGGGGGTGTCCTGAGGACGCTGTCCGTATTGCTCTCTGTCAAGTTGAATGTGTCCTAAGAACACTCGCGGTGTCCTAAAATGTTCGCAAATAAACAAGATGGTGGTGTTCTGAAGACGCTTCTAAGAACACTCGCGGTGTCCGGGGAGTGTTCATAGGGGGTGTCCTGAGGACGCTGTCCGTATTGTTCTCTGTCAAGTTGAATGTGTTCTAAGAACACCCGCGGTGTCCTGAAATGTTCGCAAATAAACAAAATGGGGGTGTTCTGAAGACGATTTTGAGAACACTCCCGGTTTCCTGGAATGTTCGTAGGGGGTGTCCTTAGGACGCTGTCCGTATTGTTTGTTGTTAAGTTGAAAGTGTTCTAAGAACTATCGCGTTGTTCTGAAATGTTCGTAGGGGGTGTCCTGAAAACGGTGTCCGTATTGTTCGCTGGCAAGTTCAAAGTGTTCTAAGAGCACTCACATTGTTCGCGGACATTAAAAGTTTCCCATAGATCATAGTTGAAATGTTTGACTCTATGGATGTGATATGCTGCGGTGGTTGTTGCCAGGGCATAGAGTCTTGGGTGCATGGCCATTTGGCCATGCACCCAAGACTCTATGCCCTGGCAACAACCACCGCAGCATATCACATTCATATTTGCTTATAACTTTGGGTGGGTCCTTATTATTGTATACTTACTGTTTGGTCTAGTAATGGGAGTCCATGTATTTCTTCTTCATTTCTGTGATAAAAGAAAATAGCATGTCAGTATTAGTATTTTGTAATGACTTATTACATTGTATATGCAATATACTTTTATTTTTTTTTCGACCCTCATATTTAGTAGAGTACAAATCAGAGTACTGTGCAATTTGCTCAGTTTCTGTATTTGTTGCTAAAATCATTGGGTCTGTGGGAGAAAAAAAAATCCATGTTGGATTAAAAAAAAACCTTTTTCTGTTATGCTACAGTTTATTTGTTTGTTTGTTTTCAGTGTTCACTTGTTGTTTGTGGCTAATGCTTTATACTTTTTGGAGCAGTTAGATACCAATTGGTGTATTCTAACTGTCTATTTTTTTAATATATTTTAGTGGTTTTGATTTATCTATTGGGATATTGTTAAATTTTGGGACAGTTAGATACCAATTGGCGTATTCTAACTGTGTATTTGTTGGCCTAATTTAGTGGTATTCATTTATCTGATTAGTTGTTGTAGAATCTTTGAGCTGTTAGATAGCCTTTCGAGTATTCTAACAGTTTATATTATTTTAACACAAATTTATAATTTTGGGACAGTTAGATACCAATTGGCGTATTCTAACTGTGTATTTTTTGGTCTAATTTAGTGGTATTCATTTATCTGATTAGTTGTTGTGGAATCTTTGAGCAGTTAGATAGCTTTTGGAGTATTCTAACAGTTTATATTTTTTTAACACAAATTTACTTAAAGGTTTAAATACAGTTTATTTATCAAATTTTGGTTTTTAGAACATCAAATAAGCGAATGTAAGATTTGCTGGTAATCTCTGCTTTAGAGTAATGGTACTATCATTACATTCAAACCATCCACATTTCTTTCTTATATATGCCGTGTAGTGCCCTGAATTGGTTGTGGCTCCTGCGTGGTAGATTATACCTATTGTTGTGAAGGTTTTCTTACCAAGTGATATTTGACTATGTGTGAATCCAGTCAGCTTGCAGTTGTTTTTGGTACCATCTGCATTGTAACGTAGAAGCATTAGTATTACGATTTTACTATGTGTTTGTATTACTAACGTGGAGCGATAATCTGAATTGCAGGTAGAGCATAATCTACCATGGTTTGCATTTTGTACAAGTTGCTGAAATGGAATGGATTCACAATTTGGTATTGATATATATATGAAGCGTTCATTGGGAATTTCTTCTTGTGTCACATTGTTGCACAGAGTGCATGTATGTTTCCACATGTATGAAATCTGGAAGATTTCATTTATAGGTATGTTTTTGTTTTCCAGTACTAATAGTAAGTACATTAGACATTCTTGTGGATCTTCCTGTGAGTTTATAGTGAATTTCACCATTCCAGCACAGTAGTCCAATTGTCGTCTTATTCCAAAAACACTATATGTGTTGTCAGGATTGTTTGCTGCATTTCTGTGAAGTACTAACATTTGCAAACACAAAGGGTCTGTACTGTGAAAGTAAATGTTGTCAACAATTGGTGGTAATTGAAATAGAATATTCATTGCTACATTTGCATAGCAACTTACACCAACTATATTTGAGAATTTAAATGGTCCAGGTAGTTCTGTATCTAACTGCTTTTTTTTGGAGTTTGTCTTCCTTCTTTAAAGAAGTACCTGGTTTACTTTCTCTAATTGATTCTTTTTTGTTTGTGGTACTTGATGAAGGATTAGTTTCTTTTACTCTCTTTGGAGGATTTGCAGTGACGTCCTGTTCCATTTCTGTTTGATTTAGTTTTCTTTTACAACGTTTTAGTTTTGGTGGAACAGAATATGTGTTTAGATGGGGAGTGTATAGTGAGCAAAGTCTATTATATTCTAAAATGCAAGGAATATCAGCGTTTACTTTACTTGCATCAAAGTTGATTAGAAATAGACCGTCAAGTGTACGTAAGCATGATAGTGCTACGTAGCTCATGCCTTCTTTAAAGACTGTGTTACCAATATCTATCATTGCTTTGTCTAAGGTAAGACCTTGTGATTTATGAATCGTGACTGCGTATGCAAGAGTTAGAGAAAATTGTTCTCTGCGTACATACATATCTTTGAAGAGAAGTAATCTAGCTGTTGAGCGTCCTATCCGTTTTACTTCTGAAAGTTTGTCAAAGAGTATATTGACAAACTGAATTTTGTTGTCACGTGGGTATGTTTGAAAGCCAACAACTGTACCCAGTGCTCCATTAACTAGTCCTTGGTCCACGTCAAGGTTACGTTTAAGCATTACTCTGCAATTTAAGGATAATGTTAACATCTTTTCTAAGCCTGCTGTGTTTGAGATTGATTTTTCTAAATTATTTAGTCTTGTTGTGCCTTGGTCACACATGGGTAGTGTCATACCATGTACATCTAGTTTGTCTGTGGCGCTAATTTCCATTATTGGTTGCATTTCTTTACTTAACATTATTTCATTGAATTTGAGACAGCTTGCAAGAGTTGGCATTAAGGCCATACAATTGACATTTTTGTGGGCTAATTGTTCCATAACATCTGTAGCACATGCATTATCGCCATAAAGTGCATTAATGTGCCGGGTTTTCAATGTTGCTTCTGCTTCTTTAGAAAGTATACCAACTCTCAAACTTTTTAAAATGTTGGCATAAGTTAGATCTGCAGATTGGCGCATGTTTTCTGTTAATTCTCTGTATTGGAAATGTTGCCAAAGGTTGACATTTCCAATGCTGCCAACAGTTTTACGACACAGTTTGTGCCCTAATGTTTTAAAAATAGGTTCACCTTTTACTGGTGTTAATTGAAGCAGATCTCCAAAAACAATAATGTGTTTTCCTGCAAAGAGATCTTCATAGTCTGTTTTGAGTACTTCTTGTAATCTGAGGTGAATCAAAGTTAACATCAGGTTGGAGACTATGCTCACTTCATCTATTAGTAGCATTTTCATTTGTTTCAATACTCTGCATAATTCTATTGCAGCTTCTGCAGAAAGTTTGTAATAGTCTAATTTGTTCTGGTGTTCTACTGGTAATAGTAGTAATCAGTGTAATGTAACACCACCTATGTTGTAGGCAGCTAAACCTGTGGGGGCAGTGACAACAGCTGACAGTTTGTTGTTTGTCAATTGATGAAGGAACTTACTGATGATTTTGATTAGGAATGTTTTGCCAGAACCAGCTTCACCACTGACGTACAGTAGTATAGGTTTATAATTATGGCAGGAACATTCTTTATTTTCATGTTTTACACCATGTGCAATTTGTTTTGTTACTTCTTGAAAAATGCTACTTTGCTCATTGTTTAGTTTTGATTGTAGTATAGTTAAGTCTTCCTTATCTTCATACTGACACATGGTGTTTTCTACTTCTATCATAGCTAATTCTGCCTCATTTGTTATTAGTGGTTCTCCAAGTGGTTCTTGGCTTCCTGTTACAGAAGGTTGACTACTGTCAGGAGTATCCTTATATAGTTGGGCTTGGAGTTCTTCTTCATGTTGCTGTTCATTGTGCAACATTGTTTTGTACTGTGTAAAGTTTACATCAGTTATAGTGCTTTCATTTGCTTTAAAAGCATCCTCATATGAGTCATAGTTATCTAGTAATTGTTCTTCTTTTCTCCATGGTTTGAAGAGTTGTAGCAGGGACATGTAATATACTTCTTTATGTTGAGGAGTCTTCAATGACAATTTGATATGATTAATTAAATTTGGTTTAGTGAGTTTAACTAAGCTGCCTTCACAGTCTGTCACTCTATATTTACCTTTTTTTTTCATCAGGTTTCATATTATTTTTGTATGTGTAGTTTTGGGCTATTTTGTATAGACACATGTTTTCCAAAGTATTACTTCTGTTTGGGTAGTATGTGTCCAATAAATTGTTTTTTTTAAAATGTCTTGGCTGTTGGGATCATGTTTGGCTATTGTTTCTATATCTTCATATGATTTTAGAACTCTTTTTCTAGATTTAGCTGGACCAAGACTTAGCCATACTATATTTTCAGATTTACCATACAATGAAGTACCCGTTAAACGATCAGCTGCTTCATAAGATCCACATTCTCTATGGGTGAGCATTTTTATGCCCAAGCTGTATAATTTCTGAGATACTGTTTTATCTGATGACAGGTCATTCCAGAGTTCTTGGAGCTCTGTCTTTTCTGCTTTAGTTAAGTATGCTGTGACATATCGTGCAACTGCAGTAGAATTGTCTGCAATGTACTGCACATCTATGTTTGCATTCCATAAGTGGGCAATGATTGCATTATAATCATTGATATATTTTTCTTCTTCTTTTCTTTTTATCTAATATGTATTTTTAGGTGACTTACCTTTAACACTATGTCTAACTGACTGAAGACATGAGGTTGTTTACTTGACCTGTATTTGTAACTGGTCTAGGGAAACCAAATCGGCATTTGGTATAGTATTTGCCTTTGTTTTTGTATTTGCGACGACAATATTTTCCACATTTGTGTCTTTGAAATTGTAAAATTTGTGCACGAAGATCACTATTTGTGGCTTCTGATGGAATTTCACAAGTGACATATTTTTCAATAAACTGACCAAATTTAGGAGCATCTTTAATCCATAAAAGCATGTGGATATGTGGTGCTCCTCTGGCTTGGTATTCTTTTCTCCAAAAGAAGTGTTGCACTTCTCCAAGGGGAGGAACAGTTTTATTACAAATAAAATGTAGCATAGCAATGAAGCGATGGTGAAAATATCTTGGAACATTAACAGGATCCAAAGAACAAAGTTCTCCAGGTGTTAGAATATCTATGTTTGTTTTGTTTTTATTTGATATGCGTAGGAAATCATGTAAATCTTCCCATGCATATTCTGCACAACTTAATGTAACAAACCAAGAGGGTGGGCCAAGGTTTCTGATCATACAACGTACATCTCCATGACGTCGAAACCAGTACTCTTTAGTACCACGCATATTTGCTAATAGATTTGTAATATTTGATTGTAAAACCTCATCCTTTTGTTGCACTTTCTCTAATAATTGTGCAGCTGTCATATTTTGAAAGTGTGATCCTGATTTTAATATGTGTGCAACTCCGTAACATAAAGTTGCTAGTTCACTTTCAAAGAGTAGGTTGAATATGTATTCCACATTTTGTCTAAATCTGGGATCTTCAGAATACATCCGTAATGAGCGGTATTCTGAAGCTGATATTTGAATAGGTTTATCATCATACCTTCCTCCTTTGCCAGTAGGAAAGAGTAGAGGAAAAGCACGTGCTTCTATATTGTTTTCCCATATAATGATTGGCAATCCTTTTGTTTGATGCATTTGGTAGGTTTCCAGTACATCTTGTACGGTGTCATTACAGTGCAAAGGATGAATTGTATAATGGTCTAAAGTATTTGATATTGTAGCAGGATCTAGTAGCTCAAATTGACCAGCAACTTGTGTTTCTTGAATTATTTCAGTTGTATCTTTCACGTTTTCTTCAATATTAATTTCTTTGTAATATTCATTATTCTCTTTAAGATATTGGAAGGCTTGTCTAACTTTATATAAATCTACCAGCTGTTGCCATATTTATTTATCTTTTGTAGGTACTCCATTTACTAATATAATTAAAGATTGCTGCATTGGACGTTGCACTCCTAGAGTATGCACATTTTCTTTTAGATTTAATGGTAACTAAACTACTTTTCTACAAATGCCTTTTACCAATTCAGAGGGAGGTAATTTTGCTGTTTTTGGTTGAAGGCGTATTATTGCTTGAAATGGGTGTACTGTTTGAATTATGATGCTCTCATATAAATTAAGTTGTTGTATAGGTTTTGGTACTGGGTATAATTCCAAATTATTTGTGATAGAACGTGAAGGAGTTTGGTTGTTGTCAAGTTTTGTAGTGCAATAACTTCAAAGTATTAAGGGCTCAGTTATTTCATATTTGTTTTCTGCTACAAGGTAGAGAGCTAATTCAAACCATTTAGAATCTTCATTGTCTTCTATTTTGTATGATAGGTCCACAGTTTTTGTGTTACTTTTATAAAAAATTCTACGACAACATACACATACATGGTTTGGTACTTCAGCTGATGTACTTTTAAATTTTAGTATTTCTTGTTGCCATGTATAGAATTGTTGCTTAATTGGTTTAAATCTATTTCATTCTGTAAATGGCTTTCACTTCCAAAATATTTTTTCTGGATATAGTGAATTTCTTCAGGTAGGTCTTTTGCTGTACCATGTAGAAGGATGTTATTCAACTTTACTAGTGCTAAAGCAGGACTTTTATCATAGTACAGTTCATAGACTAGATTTCTTATAGTTGAATGATGTGTTGATATCCTTTTGATATCATGGAAAGTGGTTTTACAAGTAGGTCCTGTAATGCAGGCCAATGAATGTCCTTGTAGTCCTTGTAGTCCTGTGTACTTGCGCACTGGACAGGTATCCAAATTATGCAGTAATTTAATTTTGATTTTGTCTTTGCTTTTTACATATTTAATGAGGAATTGGCGTAAAGATTTGAAACATTGCTTGGGAATGGGAATGTTACACATTGACGTGCATGGCCATTTGTACACTAGACGTTCTGATTCAGTTGAATGGAGGGGTAACTTTTTTCAGGGCATATTTTTGTAAGGAGTACTTCTTGTTCCATTATGGTATTATTCACTGTTTCATAACCTCGACCACTGCTATGTTTGGCAATTGTTTTTGTTTGCTTTTGTTTGTACGCTTCTTCATTAAAATATGGTTCTGTGCTCGTAGTGTGATTCCATTCACCTCTGCAGATACTTAAGAAGTTCTTTCTGTTGACATTTCGCTTATTGAGAAGTCTTTTTTGTAATTTAGTAATTAGTTTTGTTAGTGGTTTCATTTTGTTTAACCGTAAAATAAAAAACTTTCTTTTCAGAAGAATTGCACTGTCCATCAATGCTTCTAAGATTAATTTCCTATGATACGTTTTAAGCATTGAACCTGATTTCTCTCCTGTTTTTATAAGATTTTGAAGGACTTTGTGACGGTACATTTTGGCTATGCTTACTTTGCACTATATTAAAATTTGAAGAAGTAGTTTTATCTGTAGTGATAGCTGATTTTCTGTTAATTGTTTTTTGGTTTGTTTTACATTTTGATTGAGGAGGCAAAGTTTTTGTACTTGAAACTTCTTGTGTTTCACTAAATGACTGTATTAGCTGTTTTGTTTCAACTTTTTTTACAAATTCTGCTAGAGATGGATGCTTATGTTGGACACTTTTATTTTCATTTGCTCTACTTTTGCGTTGCTTTCTACAGACTTGACTTTTGGTAGGCATTCTTTAGGGTCTGTTGAAAAAATAAAGAAGATATGGGTTGTGGTGTTCTGGAATGTATGTGTGCTGTTGCATGAGTGTTTGAGTAAGATGATAAAGATGTATGTAATAGTGTGTGATTGTGCATTGAGAACTACAACTAGTAGGGATGGGTATTCTTGAATTTATGTGTTACTAAACTGGGGTTCAGATGACAAAAAAAAAGTAAGCTAGTGGTGTGGAAAAGTACAAATAGTAAATCTAATGTATACAATTCAAACAGTTGTTTGTTCTATAATATGAAAATTGTAGCGGTTCAGTTGGGTAATTTGCGTGTCCAAAAATAGGAATTTGTGGGCCATTCTGGCTGTAAATCGCTGTTTAAGACTTGGAGATGTTTGGACAAAATGGTACACAATCTCTATTTTTAGGCACCAAAATAGCTTGTATTAATGTTATAGTATGTTTGATTAATAATACAAATATTATAGTGATATTCTACTTACTTTTTTTCTTAAATTAACAGGTAACTTCTTGGTTCTTCTTTGTTCTTCGAATTCGGCTGCTTCTTTTCAGTAGACTGGTCTTCACTGCAATTGTAAAGCTTCAAATTAGTAACTTTGTTTGTATATAGCGCTGTTTTTAATTTAGATATTGATTTTTTTAATTGAAATCCTCAGTGCCTTCTTTAAAACAATTAAACTAATTTATTTACATAAGATACATTGCATCAGTTCAGTACATATGATATCTTCTTAATGAACAAATTGTATTGAATGACTAACTGTAGCAAAAAAAAAAAAATTACTATGTCTTGTGAAATTTATAATATACCAGTGAATACTACTATTTCTGTAAGTAAGCTGTTCTAGGTAATAGCGCCGCAATGTCATGTCTAAATTAGTAATTAAGTAAATAAATAAATAAAAACAAAAAAATATGAAATTGTATAAGTATTTTTTTAAGATTTAAACATAGATTGTGCTTGCTGCAATTTTGTTTGAATATATGTAGTCTATATATTTCATTTAAAAGATGTTAGTTTAACATGATTTGAGTGTGTGTGTATAAAAAAAGTAAATAGTATAAAGGTTTATAAGTGATGGTTGATTTTAGGATATTGAAAAAAATACAGTTAATTCATTTTACAGATTACACAAGCTAAAAGTCTGTTTGAAAATGTGTTCATCTACTGTACAGAAAATATGCATACCTGAAGTTTGTGTTCATGCATATGGATATGCATGGATCTGCAAGTAGAAATCTTGGAGACTTGTACAGTATTTCTGGTAGATGGTGCTTGCCAATGATATGACACTTGTACTCAGAGAGATTCACAGTACATTTGCAGTGCTGATCTATGATGATGCAGTTAGATGTAGAGGTCTTGAATGTGATTGGTGCATGGTCATGTGATTTTTTAGCTACATCCAATGAGGGAATGGCAGAGAGAGTGAAGTGGAAATGGTAGAAGGGCTGTTCATGTTACGATATGTCCGCGGACATGGCGGTAGTTCGCGGACTTCGGGAGTTACATCTGGGGATTTTTGGGTTCAGAAGTCATGCAAATTAGAATAAGCACTGAAAGGGATTGGTCAGGAAAGTTTAGTGGGTGTGTTGTGCCAGGAGAGAGTTTCTCAGATACTCTTTTTGCTGAGAGAACAAAAGATAGCTATGGCTGTGTGTTTCAGAAAACAGATTGTTTGGATGTTAGGAGATTCGTGGATACATTGGTTGAAGGTGCATGCAGAAAGCTGTGGAGTAGCTGTAGATCTTGGATTCCCACATGTGGAAGTACACTGGCATGTAGTACGTGGAATGAAGTGGTTGGACTTGCTACCTCTCTGTGCTACTTTGTAGACAGAGCAACATCCAGACATAATTGTAATTCATTGTGGAGGGAACAGTTTAGGACATGTGACTGGAATTTTTTTGCAATTTGCTATGAAAGAAGGACTTGGGAAGGTTATGGACATGTTTCCTAATTCTCAAGTGATATTTTCACGGATTGCGCAGAGACAAATGTGGCTTCATTCTTCTTCATTTGGTCCACAAATGGAAAAAGCAAGGCGCAATGTTAGTAAGGCTGTTTGTGCCTTTCTAAGAGATTTTGGCATGTCCTCTTTTCACAATGAAAATATTATGTTTCGTAGTACATACATTTTTCGCAGAGATGGAGTCCATCTTACTTATGCTGGCAATCAGATTTTTCTGAGAGATGTACAAAATGCATTGCGACCTTTTTTGGAATTACAACAACCATTTTCAAGTAGGTGTTAAGCATTTATAATTTTTGACTTACAAACACCACTCAAAGGCTCTTTTCAGAGCCACCACTTCTTCCCAGAGAAAATTGCAATGTTTGTGATGGGGTAGCAACCCAATTTTTTAAATGTTCGCGAACTGTCCGCGGACTTCTAAAAAATACAAAGTGCCCTGCGTCATTTATTTTCACTTCTATTTTTTAACTGTGAAAGGCGGCTCTGAAAAGAGCCTTATTTTTTTTTTTTTTTTGGTTTTTTATACACGGCACACTAGGAGAGGAGGGGAAGGAAGGTAAAGGGGGGGACACCAACCACATGGATAGGAAAGGGCGAGCTGAGAGAGGAAGATGTAGAGTGGGTTTTATTTGGGTAGTGAGCAGATCTTCTCGTGCTCTGAGACGATAGTCTCAAAAGCACTACAAAGTCGCTCCCCCCTGCAGAGTACTGTGTCACAGTACATACATACAACTGTGACTCTCGAAAGGTAAGGGTCATCAGCATTCTGTATGGCCTGTGAGGCAGCTTGAGGAAGACGCTGTCCCACAGAGGTGGTCCTTGTGGTGACAGGATCAGAAACAGAGGATGAAGTAGAGGAAATCAACCTGCTACGTTCTTCGCAAGGTACAACCCTGCGAATAGCCCCAGAGTGAAATGACCTCAGGTGTCGCTTCATAGTAGTGGTCCCAAATCTGTACTTACCATGCTTCCCACGACTGAGTATCATTTTGCACTCATTGCAGGTAACACGGTTCGCACAAGCCTTAGGAACATTACCATGAATGGTAAATAACTGCCACACCCAAGACTCACGCCTAGTGCGGCTAGTAGGGTTTTCCTCTACCTCATTCTCATCATCCTCTTCTTCCTCCTCTGCATCCTCACTCCTGTTCCCCTCTTCAGGCCCTTAGGGAGGTGGTGGTGGTGGAGGGGGTGGGGGTGGTGCTGAAGCAGGTGCAGCACCAGGTGGCAGTTCTGCAGCCAGGGATGCCATCTCGATGGTGTAATCAGCAAGTTGCTGGAGAAATAGGTGTGCTCTGAAGAATAGCCAGAAACACAATGAGAATAAGCTCTAGGGCGTGGTCTTTTATAGGGGTGCTTGTGCACGGTTCACGGACATGCTCGCTGTCCGCGGACAGATCGAACACAAAAAAAAAGTTTGAAAAGTTTCAAAAGGTATGTAGAAACTCATGATTACCATGTGGGACTTGTGCCATGGTGAGATTTTATTGAAAAATATTATGGATTAATTGAAAATGTACTTTTAATTTGTGCGGGGACTCGAACAGTGTCCGCATTCAGAACACGCGATCAGCGTGGGCGTGGTCATATGATCCGTTCGCGAACAAGTCCGCGAAGGAAGCGCATGTCCGTAGGACACCAAATGCGCGTTGATGTTCTACGGACACTGTTCGGGTCCTGAACTAATTAAAATTGCCTCACACGTGAAACGAACATTTTAGGACACTGCGTGTGTTCTTAGAACAGTTTAAATTTGCTAGCGAACAGTAAGGAAGATATACTGTTCTTCAGGACACGTTCAATTTCGCTTATGTACGAACATTTCAGGACACCAATTGTGTTCTTAGAACATTTTCAAGTTGCTAGCGAACAGTATGGACAGGTATAGTGTTCATTAAGACACTTCCATTTTCGTTTAATTACGAACAATTCAGGACACCGCGTGTGTTCTTAGAACAGTTTGAACTTGCTAGCGAACACTACGGACAGATATAGTGTTCTTTAGGACACTTTAATTATTTTTTTTTACGAACATTTCAGGACACCGCGTGTGTACTTAGAATAGTTTCATCTTGCTAGCGAACAGTACAAACAGGTATAGTGTTCTTCAGGACACCTCCATTTTCGTTTATTTACGAACATTTTAGAACACCTGCACTGTCCACGGACACCTACATTGTTTTTTTTTTTTTTTTTTTAAACAAAACTATTTACAATACAATATAAAAATTAAACTTTATTTAACATATATTAATAATTTATGACAGAGAAGGTGAGGCAGAAACAGAAACAAAAACAGGAGAATTAGGGGTTTCATCATGATTGTTATTAGGTGAAGAAGGGATGGAAGTCTCATCAAAATGTTTTGGGTTATGGAGAGGGTTTGGGGATAATTGACTGGGATATGGTGACGGGGACAAGTACATGTGGGGCAATGGTATGACGTTTTTGTTTTAAAATGATCTTCAACAAAAGTTTTCAAATTATTAAAATTGGTCAACAATAAATACATTTTTTCTTTTATGCTGTCAAGCGTGTTTTCCATAACAGCTTCTTCAGATGTAGTTTCTATTTTGTTATGCTCTGTACAAAAAAATATATATATATGTTAAATGTATACAAAATAATAATAATTAAATGGTTTATATTATAAAGTGTTTACCATTAGTTTCACTATCTTGAAACATTTCTTCATGTGGGAAATGTTCCTCTATCCATTCCAGAGTACTAGACATTTCTGTGAGAGAAAAAAAAAAGATAATATATTTTTTTATCTAATACAGAAAGTTTATAAATATATGAATAAAATTAAGTACACTTACTATTTCAGGTAAGATATGTCCTATGTACTCAGTGGGTCTGCTCTTGTTCTCAGTTCTGTTGTGTTTGTGAGGTAATTATGTTGGAAGCCAATTTATTTTCTTGTGGTATATTCCATTTTAGAACATAGTGCATTTAAATGAATGGTTAGTGTGTTGTATATATGGGTTACATTTCTTATGTATTAGTACATATAATGTGTTTGTGTGCTTTTTTTTTGAATTTGTTAAATGTTCCTATGTTATGATATAACAATCAAACATACCCCCCCAGAGTTTTTTAGTCAGTGGTACTGTTCTTCGAACATGTCTGCGAACATTAAATGAGTTCGCGGACATCAAGTACAGTAGAAGAGATTCAGTCAGTTCCATATGATATGTATATAAAGTGAAAGTCATTATTGTTAAGTTGCACTAGTAAAAACCTACGAAAGTCAATGAAAAAACTTTGTTAAAGGGACGTTATGGTTAAGTTGCGCTACTAAAAACCTATGAAATTCAGTGAAAAAACTTTGTTAAAGGGGCGTTATGGTTAAGTTGCGCTACTAAAACCCTATGAAATTCAGTGAAAAAACGTTGTCAAAGGGACGTTATGGTTCCAAGTAAAACCGAAAAACCCTTGAAATTCGCCAGTTATGGTAAGCTAAGCAACCATAACTCGCGCCGCCACCGTGCACTGCTAAGACTAACACCCAGGACATCAAAGATGACATCACAAATGTCATTGATGACATCACTGATGACATCACATGTGTATGTACTTTTCATGAAATATGTGTACAAGGGATTCTTATTATAATGTTGTGAAACAAGTGTCAAGGATCATTGCAATAAATATCATACCTAATCAGTGCATTGAACGATGCATTGATATAAATAGCATTCTATTACGGGGTTCTATCTGGTATACTAAGCTACTCATACAGAAACATAACATTGTGTGCAGCCTCTCCATTGATTTAAAAAGGGTGAAACAGATATCATAACAAAGTTTGAAACACATCAATTTACTTAGATTTCTCTGAAAACATTAACAAGTATTTGCATCAGAGAAATATATTTGCTCTGGCACATGGTTCTCCAATTCATCAGCTGATTTAAATCTACAATTTTGGGCATTGTCTATTATCATTTATTTGTTGTTTTTGGAATGCATGGACAGTGGACAGCAGTACAGTGTCTATTTTCCAGCAATAAAGTTTATCCTCACAACAACCGGATTCCAGGTGTTCGTCAAGGACTAGATATGAATTACTTTGTTGACTATGGAAGACACCAATTAAAAGAACTTGTACTGCTACCTAGGATTTCTATTGTAACTATAAATAACAAAGCACATACACCTTGTACTATATTCTCATTTCCAATGGTATACGTTTGCACCGGTCTCCGTAAATACATTAAC
Source organism: Ambystoma mexicanum (assembly GCF_040938575.1). Lineage (NCBI taxonomy): Eukaryota > Metazoa > Chordata > Amphibia > Caudata > Ambystomatidae > Ambystoma > Ambystoma mexicanum. The sequence goes on along the minus strand of NC_090929.1, from coordinate 1,319,268,121 downwards.
ATGATACTTGGCATTTAATACTAAGTTAAAATGTCTATAATATCTGGGGCTTAGTTACTCACATGCTGGCTGTCTTATAGAGGCCCAAGACAGGTAGGGACATCAATTTTCTCACCTCTGCCCTGTGGTTTCTCCCCTTAGTCAGTGCTCCAGCGCTGACATCTCTATCTGGTAATCTGGTCATTCTTTGGGAAAGGACTTATCATTCATTGAAGTCTGAATTAGTCCCTTTTAAAGAAAGTTCAACATAATCTACATTCAGTTGGAATCCAACCCTGCTACTATCCTGTATCCGACACACTCTTTTGCTTCTCTGTATTTCTCAAAACTGTCCCTTTTTCCTGTGTCTGTGCTTAAACATCCAGCAAACTCCACCCATAAATTATCATTTGATACAGCGTTTTGGGTTGAGCAGACCCTGTGATAGCTGCCCTTCACTTTCTCATACCTACCAGAGCCCTCCTCCTTGCTGCTGTTGTCCGGTTGCATTTTTATTTGTGTGTCAGATATGAACTAGCATTTCCATCCTCGGAATGAGACCAATATTAAACTCTTTTTTTTTATAATTCTCTACATGGATGTGTGATATTGCTAAAAACATAACATATTCAGATTCACAAGAATATTCTGAATCCAGAGAGATGATTTATGATCCTAATGAAAGAATTATGGAGTTAATAAAATATGCCAACATTTTATGTTTTAAGACCTAATTTCTAGATGCCTAAAACCTATGTTTGAATCCAGATAGTATGCCAATTTTCTGATTGGCCAAATTGTTCAGAAATTGTAAGTAATAATGTGTTTCCAGTTGTCACTTTGAATGCACAATTCAGAGTCAGCGTTGGCTGTACATGTTAGCTGAGTTGTATTTGTGTGATGTGGCCCTTTGTCAACAGAAACTGTGTGCCTCATTATAAGTTTGCCGGTTCAGAAACAACGGTACTGGTCTGCGAGTGGGTGCCTTTCCCCCAGCCATGCCTGATCTGGCGGGCGGAACGGCACCCATTCGCAGACCTTGACGGATGCACCGGCACTGTTGCACACAGTGCCAGTGCAGCCCTCCCCCATTCCCATTGAGTCCAATGGGCTGGAAAAAAAAAGACTCAGGGGACAGCCGTGCCGATATTTACCAGCACGGCTACCGCTGGAGTCATAATAAAGCCCCTGTTGGATGAAGAATCATTTGAATTGGCCTCTGAATGTAGCACACTTGTGAAAAAGAAGGTTCTCAAAGTTTATTGTGTTGATGGCCTTCCTTAAGCATTTGCTTCTATGAAATTTCACGTAGCTGGTACCAGGGTGATCTTATAGATTAACTGAATGAATAATACAAGTGGATTTGACTTTGCAGAGAAAACTACTCACACTTGTATTGTAGTTTAAAACAAGCCCTGTTGTCATCAGTAAAAACAGAGGTGTCATTTCTTTTTATGCATTGATCCAAATTATTGGTAATGGTTCTGAAAACTGTTGTTTTAAACACATCTGACTTTTGCACAATAGACAATGGGCCTCATTATAAGTTTGATGGTCCGGTAACAATGGTACCGGTAGCTTACCGGTACCGCTTTTACCAGACTGGCAAACTACGAGTTCTGCTCACAGGTGCCTTCCCGCCCGCCAGGTCTCACCTGGCAGGCAAACTGGCATCCGCGAGCAGAACATGTGGGATGCACCGGCACCATTCACGAATAGTTATTAGTACCTTCATTCAGTATAATTGACTGGCATCTCATGGTAATATTATATTAGTATTTTCATTTCACCTGTATATGGTTCTGGCCCTGATTTGCCAGTCAGGCTTCATCATGTTTTATGTTTGCATGTTTGCATGTGAGTGAGTCTGTCAATCTTTGATAGTGGGGAGGGACTACATCTTCACACCCTCCATGTCAAATGACAGACCATATTAAACACTGTTTTGGACATTGTGCACATGTTTTGAGGGTGTGACCTGCTTTAGGCTCTCATTCTTGTGTCTACTGTATTGGTTGGGAACATTGTGCATGTGCATTGGTGGCAACAGAATCTGCAGTATGACAGACAGTGTATGGCTTCTCATTGTATATGGCTAATGACATTGACAAATGGTCATTTATGTATTCACTGGGGTCTGCTTGTCCGACAGCTCAGACCTTGTACAACCAAATACCATCTGGGCCAGCCGTGTCGGAATGGTGCTGGCCATCTATTTGCCACCAGGAATGTTGGCCTCACACTTCACATTGGTTTTGGTATGGTGTTTATTTATATAGCCCCTAGACACAGGCAAGTGTTTGAAAGAGCTCAGGGAGGGTGGGAACATGGGGAAAAAACAAACAGTCACCCAGAGCCCTTGAAATTCTGAGAAGATAATAGTATGCACAGGCAGAGTAAGTGTGTAAAAAATATATTTAACAGTTTAAGAGAAAGCAAATAGGCCTGATGAAGATTCTGCAGTTTTAGCAGTGCAATGTAGGGGTGAAGACAAGGGAGAACAGACAGACGTTCTTCAGGCATGGTGCATTTGGATCGTGCAATTGCATAGAGGGTCACAGGGAGGGGGGGGATCAAGTGCACCCGAGCGGTTGAGACTAGGGTAAGTGCAGAGAGAGCAACTCTCTTGGATTTATTTCTCAAGTGCATTGAGTGTGGGTGGGGTGTAGGGCCCTGGGGCAAGTGCGAGACAGGACTGGCGGGAGTGCAGGGAGCCAGTGAGACTCTGAGGTACACCCAGTGGCCAGTCAGCCTGCTGTAAGGAAGAGGAGGGAGAGAGAGAAAGAAGAGCGGACTGGGTTAGCACCATAGAGGGAGCAAGAAGGAAGAGGTGAAGAGGACAGTCTTGAGGAGTTTCTGGAAATTTAGAAGATCTGGCTCAAGACGAGGGCGGCAAGGAGGCTATTCCAGAGGGAAGCACCCGCTGAGGATAACAATCTCCCTCCAAATCTCTGCTTGAAGAACCAACTCACTCGCAGAAGGTTGGAGGTAGATGAGTGGAGGGCTTTTGAGGGACAGTATTTAGGTAGGCAGTGTTGCCGGCAGGTAGGTCCCAGGCCCATTCCAGGCACTTTGCTTTTTCCTTTTTTACATTACATGATTTCACCCTCCTGCATTCATGGATGAACTTTACTGGACAAAAACATTAAAGGCAACTTTCACTCAGCTTCCTGTTTTAGTGGGATGCTAATTCTGCAATGTGGGCTAGTGGTAATTTCACCACATTCTTTAATGAACAGTCATTCCTCTAATTATAGTTGGTATTAACGATATTTTGCATATTTTGACAGATGTATCACGCAGTACTGTTTTTTTGGTGTTAATTCCTGCATACAGAATTATTGTTACTATCTGAATGATTGCTGCAAATACATGGACCCATAATATGGTGGAAATTACCCAGACACATTGTAGTAGTTGTAATTCTATATGTTGGAACAACCACCTTTTTTACCACCAAACTCTTAATGATACTCACTGCCTATTTTGAGAATGACATAGATGTTGAGGTTTTAAATGATGAAGAAGCCTTCAGGTCATTTGGTTAACTGATGTGGAGCTGCCCCCGTCTTGGCCAGTGTACTTAGAGGATGTATCCTTGGCAGGAGAATCGCCAAAAGAGACATCTCAAGCAAAACTCCACAGACAATCGATTGCTCTGTTTTTTTTGTCCAGAAACTATTTCCAGTGGCTTCTGAGTGATCAGTCTCTTACATGTGTAGATTAGGCAGATGGGGAGCAGGTGTAAGTGGATCTAGGTCACCTGGCCTAAGCCCCGCCCACCTGGTGCCTTCCTGTTTGCTGCTCTTTTTCACCACTTAGAAAGCCCCGCCCACCTGGTGCCTTCCTGCTTGCTGCTCTGTTTCCCTACTTAAGGAGCCCTCCAGCCTCTTTTCCTTTGCAGATGGGGAGCAGGTGCAAGTGGATCTAGGTCACCTGGCCTAAGCCCGCCCACCTGGTGCCTTCCTGTTTGCCGCTCTTTTTCACCGGTTAGCAAGCCCCGCCCACCTGGTGCCTTCCTGCTTGCTGTTTTTTTTCACCACTTAGCAAGCCCCGCCCACCTAGTGCCTTCCTGCTTGCCGCTCTGTTTCCCTAATTAAGGAGCCCTCCAGCCTCTTTTCCTTTGCAGATGGGGAGCAGGTGTAAGTGGATCTAGGTCACCTGGCCTAAGCCCCGCCCATCTCGTGACTTCCTGTTTGCTGCTCTTTTTCACCAGTTAGCAAGCCCCGCCACCTGGTGCCTTCCTGCTTGCCACTCTGTTTCTGTACTTAAGGAGCCCTCCAGCCTCTTTTCCTTTGCAGATGGGGAGCAGGTGCAAGTGGATCTAGGTCAGCTGGCCTAAGCCCCACCCACCTGGTGCCTTCCTGTTTGCCGCTCTTTTTCACCACTTAGCAAGCCCCGCCCACCTAGTGCCTTCCTGCTTGCCGCTCTGTTTCCCTAATTAAGGAGCCCTCCAGCCTCTTTTCCTTTACAGATGGGGAGCAGGTGCAAGTGGATCTAGGGCACCTGGCCTAAGCCCAGCCCACCTGGTGCCTTCCTGTTTGCCGCTCTTTTTCACCACTTAGCATGCCCCACCCACCTGGTGCCTTTATGTTTGCCGCTCTTTTTCACCACTTAGCAAGCCCCGCCCACCTGGTGCCTTCCTGCTTGCTGCTCTATTTCCCTACTTAAGGAGCCCTCCGGCCTCTCTTCCTTTGCAGATGGGGAGCAGGTGCAAGTGGATCTTGGTCACCTGGCCTAAGCCCCGCCCACCTGGCACCTTCCTATTTGCTGCTCTTTTTCACCACTTAGAAAGCCCCGCCCACCTGGTGCCTTCCTGCTTGCTGCTCTGTTTCCCTACTTAAGGAGCCCTCCAGCCTCTTTTCCTTTACAGATGGGGAGCAGGTGCAAGTGGATCTAGGGCACCTGGCCTAAGCCCAGCCCACCTGGTGCCTTCCTGTTTGCCGCTCTTTTTCACCACTTAGCATGCCCCACCCACCTGGTGCCTTTATGTTTGCCGCTCTTTTTCACCACTTAGCAAGCCCCGCCCACCTGGTGCCTTCCTGCTTGCCGCTCTGTTTCCCTACTCAAGGAGCCCTCCAGCCTCGTTTCCTTTGCAGATGAGGAGCAGGTGCAAGTGGATCTTGGTCACCTGGCCTAAGCCCCACCCACCTGGTGCCTTCCTGTTTTCCGTTCTTTTTCACCACTAAGTAAGCCCCGCCCACCTGGTGCCTTCCTGCTTGCCGCTCTTTTTCACCACTTAGCATGCCACACACACCTGGTGCCTTCCTGTTTGCCGCTCATTTTCAACACTTAGCAAGCCCCATCCTCCTGGTGCCTTCCTGCTTGCCGCTCTGTTTCCCTACATAAGGAGCCCTCCAGCCTCTTTTCCTTTGCAGATGGGGAGCAGGTGCAAGTGGGTCTAGGTTACCTGGCCTAAGCACCACCCACCTTCTTAGCCCTGCCTCTTCCTTCCTGCTCTTAACTCTTAGACCAAGGGCATCTCTCGGCCCGGAATCTGAAGTGAAGGGCAGACGAAGAAAAGGGCTATTCCTGTTTGGACCTGTTCTGACCAGGAGGACCCAGGGCCCGACCCCCTGCTCAGACAGCAGGTAAGCATGCACCAACATGTTTTACCCCTCTGTCCCCACAGGCCACCCCCACCCCCTCTGGTCCCCCTGTGATGTTCCCTTGTGCTCCCCCTTCTTGCACACAGGTGTTGCCTGTTTTTCTTGATTCTTCTACCCTGCTCCCCCTCAACCTCCTCCAGCCTACTTCTGCAGGAGTCTGACCTGATAAATTCTGGTTTCACCATCACTGTCTTGTGGCCAATGCTGGATTTGACTTTTATGGACTTCATTCATTCATGGTGAGTCACTCTTTCTCAACTCTCATGCTGGACTTCCTTTGCATCTTGTACTCATGGTGGCCCTGAATCATGCTGTTCCCATCTTCATCTTGTATCCTGGCTTGCAACATTATTTGTTACTACTGACTTCTGCAATTGTATTCTTTACTTTTTGACTGCTTACTCTCTGTTCTCTCCTCCTTTCCCTTCTCCCTTTTCCTATCTCCTCCCCTTACTTTCTTCTATGCACTTACTCTATCAGGATTGTCCCTGGACCTAATATGGTTACAACCTCGTCTGTTACTTCCACCATCCCAATACTGACTTTTTCCTCCACACGCCCCCTCCAGCACTATCTGAAATGTCATCAGGCCGAGAATTATAGTTAATTTCACATCCTTGCTGTTCAAGGCCTGTAAGAATGTCATTGTATTTTTCCTTGTTCCCTCCCTTGCCTTGAAGCGCTTTGAAACACATTGTCAATAGGCGCTTTATAAATAAACTATCATATCATATCACATCATTACTCACAAGGACTTTGTCAACAGATCTTGGGGATGACAACAATGTAAAGGACCTGGAAAATGCTCTGAATCGTGCTTGACTGCATGTCAATAATCCTTGCAAAAGTAATAATAGGGAATTTTCCACAGGAGTGTGAACCTCTTAACACCTTTCTTGTATACTTTATGTTGCCTTTGAGGGGCCATGGTGAGGAAGATGCTATCTGCCGAAATATGAATTGTGGAAATCACAGCTTTCCTATATGTTTCAAAACAGACAGAGAGTAGTGAATTACAACACCAAGCGATGACGATGGTCCGGTAATTCCTCATTCTGGGAACCCGGTAAAGGAGCCCGGTTTGACTACCGCCAAACTCGTAATGTCTTTTTTTAAGGCAAATTATGGTGAACAGTCATAAAATGTCATGCTTTTATTATTTGAGCGGTACATGATTCAAATAAGCATTGGTATACAATATGAATGTGTTGCATTATAAAAAGAAAATAAATCAGAAAATACGTTTTTGTTAGTGTCAGTCTATTCTGTTATCAAAATATTTGTAACGTTAGTGAAATGGGGAAACCCACTAACCATCTGTTCTCATTTTCGTAAACCCTAATTTAAATGGACTAATCTGTCGTCGACTGGTATAAAGTTATATTATGTTTGTATACATCATTGTGAGTCACGCTGCAAACAAATTTAAAATAGATTCTGGTTATGGATATGGAGTTAAACAAACCCTTTTCAATCACACAACTATGGAGTTCATTTTTCCTTTGTGTCAGTGTATTTCGTTTCGATCCTCCATGACTTGTTTCTGCTCTGTTCTGCTATCTTCCTAGGTTGACACCCTATGAACAGGTACTTAGACTATCTGAACTGATTAAACTCAGCAGATGCTTTCATATAACATTTCTTATATACAAAAGTCTTTACCAAACCATATTTAAATTCTACTTTTACAAAGCTTCTTTTTTATATGTGTGGATGCAAAATGTGATAGTTTGTGACTATTGTTCATCTCATTGCACTATGGGTTTTTGTAACATGGCAGTGTGTGTTCCCTTCTCCTTCTTTAATGGTAGTTACTGTATACAAAACACATTCTTATTTTTCTGACTGTTGATTTTGTACTTCTTCAATATTCTGGAACTATGGCAACAATACAGCCCTACGTGTACAAGACTGAATATTCAGAGGAGGAAATAATTGAAAGAGAAAGAAGCAGAATCGGTGGGGAATCGGATAAGAGTTGTGATGATCAATCACCAGAGCCTGAACCCAGTCAGATGGAAGACGTTTCCACCTGGTGTACCTGCGATCTTTGCAAGGTTATGCCAACCGAGGTGGAGAACTTCTGCTGCCGAGCAAACTCTGGATGCTTGGCCCACATATCCAAAGAAGACACACCACCGTTACGCCTTACTGAGCTGCATGAATTCAGTGCAGCCTGGCCTCACAAGACCGGTGTTGCGAATGGTAATGGTCCTTATGCATGGACTTTGAGCAACAGTTTGCCCTTGTAATCCAAGTAACAAGAATGTTTACTCGGGATCTGATGTATGTTTGATAACTGAGACGACTAACATTTGATGTTGTTCTCCTACATCATTGTAACTTCCATCGATCAATGATGAATGTTTGTTAATGTAAATTGAATACATTTCTCGTACTAATGTAATTCCAGACTATTCACTAGATTTAACGTCTGAACAAATATGTTTTATTCACTTTGAACTTAAAAACATTATTGCCTTAGGTCCCAAACTGTTCTTGCTTGAAAGGGTGTTTACATGTCTATGATACTTCAAATGCCAAGTACTTTATTCTGAAAGCTACTTTTTTAAGGGTAACAATGGCATCAAATTCATGGGGTGTTTCAAGCTAAATAAATATAGTTATCTGGTAAAATATTTCTGTTTATAAGGATCTGTTTTTAATGTATCTACTTATGTTTATGAATTCTTTGATATTTGTAAAGGTTTATTGTATGAACCAAACATTTTTTTTTAAATAAAAAAAAATCTTTCTGTTTCTCTTTCATAGGTGGTACAGGCTTGTGGCCTATCGTGCGTTTACATTGTAGATTCATGGAAGGCTTGCATTCCGCGTTCGATGAGTAATACCTGCCTGTGTTGTTCGAGCCATTCACGTGATATTCCCCAGTGACAATGGAAAGTAAAAGGGATTTTGACACACAGAACCGCAACCGCATCATTACAATTTATAGTTTGTTTGTGCCATAAACATTACCAAAGTAAATAAAATAAAAGTTAATATGAATAGTTATTTCCATTTTTCAGTAAGTCAACAAAATTTCAAACCATCAAGGAGGATCAAGAAAGAGGTTTGGTGGCATTATGCGCTTGCCACTTGCACATCCATCCCCCTCCAGTATCAACAGCAGCTCACATCTATGACTGTGCTCTCCTAAGGTGGCTGGGTGGATGGGGACGCTCAATTTTCCAAACACCATGCACACCACAAAGGGGTCTTCTGCACTGCCACCATTGTCCACATGGCAACCCTACACCCAGTGTCTCAAGACTCCCCTTAGAAGACCCTGTCCCAGCAATCAACATATGTTTGTATTCTTTGAACATTGTTCCGGGCCTTTTTCCTCACCTCATGGCCATCCATCCCCCCTCCAGGATCAATGGAAGCTCGCATCTATGACTGTCACCAATGGTTTGGAGTGCATGGAATGGTTCGGAGTGCGTGGAATGGTTCGGAGTGCGTGGAATGGTTTGGAGTGCATGGAATGGTTCGGAGAACACTAGAATGCAGGGAGCTGACAGGAATGCATGGAACAAACTGGAATGCATGCAACAGACTAGAGCGCAGAGAAGTGCACGACATACTGAATGGTCTGGAATGCATGTAACGTTTGAAAGAGCATGTAAACCATCTTATGACATCACCATGCTTACTCTACTCTTTACATCACCATTCAACTAGAACACAGAGATACTATGACACCATTCGGTATATCTGTTCTCATACCAACATCTGCCTCATACTCCACATCACTCTAACAAATCACTGCTGGTTTCACACCTCCCAGCCAGGCGTTCTTCTCAGGCCTAACGCAGCCTGAACCGGTCTGGATAAAACCTGCCAGAACGTACCCATACCCCTGATCTCTCAACCACCACACCTACCGCTATGAAGCAGCTATTACACAAATGCCACACCAGCTGCACACATATCCGGTGCTCACAAGCACCTTTGACTCTCTCTACTCTCTCCACTGACTTGAACTTAGGTTCCCGAGGGCGTTCAACCTACCTGCGCCTTCAGACCATACCAATGGTACATAAGACGATATATAAATGAAAAGTAACATAACACAACTTAACTGTCAATTCCCGAGGGGGCTGGGTGGATGGCTGTGAGGATGTCAAAAATTGGCATCGAGGCTTGGTGGATGTCTATGAACACATCACACATTTACATACACACCCACTTTTCTAAGCCTTTATAAACACCTTCATAGTTACCTAAAGAACATCTCTGCAATCCACAAGGGATATCGTCATCCAACTACTTGTTACCTGGCTTGCTGAATTGGCTCATCTGTTTGTCCAAGTAAGGGTTGGTAACTATTTCATTCTATAGTTTCATCGATCGCTGCTCGTAAAGTTTCTATTGCTTTTTACCCAATGTACACCGTGTTCTCATTTTAATTAGCAATTGTATTTCAGTGCAGTGTATCAGAATGTAATGTTTTGTAGTCCATGTTTTAAACGCATACATTCTTTTGGTGGTTCAACGTTTATTGAATGGACTAGTAATACATGATGATTTGCAAAATAACAATGAATTTTGACTAATTTGACCGATGTGATAATTAGACATGGTTACACAAGACATTGCAATGTGATTGTTGTTTTGATCACAGTGATACTTTATTAATTGTAATAAACATTTATATTTTTTTTAACATATCCTACAGACATTTTGAGAATGCCTTGTATCCTTTTTGGTTGCCCTTCTGTGAGCCAACAGTTTTGTACAGGTTAAAGAAACATTTTAATCGCTATATTTTGATGTCATCAATGACATTTGTGATCTTAGCAGTGCACGCTGGTGGCACGATTTATGGTTGCTTAGCTTACCATAACTGGCAAATCTATGGGGTTTTTCAGTTTTACTTGTAACCATAACGTCCCTTTAACATCGTTTTTCCACTGAATTTCAAAGGTTTTTATTAGTGCAACTTAACCATAACGTCGCTTTAACTCATTTTTTTCATGTTTTTTAAGTATATGGCCCACTCTGAATTTTTTTGCAAAGATTGATAAGGTTTGGTACCGGGGGTGCAAAGTTATAGGGGGGGTCCCAAAATGTCTTTTTTTCCCATAGACTGAATGGGGAAAAAAATGTCATCATGCCTACAGCCCAAACCGCTGGACGGATTTTCACCAAATTTGCAGCAGGAGCAGCGGCTTGGTCCCGAAAGCGTACTTTTGTAAATTTGCTGAAAATCTGTCCAGTAGTTTTTAAAAAAATGACCAAAAAGTAGGTCACACAAAATTAGTGATATCTATGTCCGGTCCGCGGACACACTTCCTTGTTCGGTCCGTGGACAGTGTCCTGATTGGCTAATCGGCTTGCGTCATGTCCACGGGAATGCACCGTGTTCGCTGACTGGATGGTGAGGAGCGTGAAGTGCGTCCAATTTTTAGAAACGCCCACCATCTTGGATTTGCGGTCAGCGGTCGATGTCTACGGACATTGTGGTAAAAAATATTAAAAAACACAGCATTCCACTTGTCAAACTTATCAATTAATCTCTGGGGACATGAGGGGTGATGAGGATGGGATGGGATATGGCTGAAAGAAGCAAAAAAAAGGGTGTTTTTTGCCACAAAAGTCTGTGAACAGTTCAGATGTTTGTGGACAGTCCTGTGAAAGTTCGCAAACATCTTAGCAGTTGGTGAAATGCAGTTCTTGGATTGCTTATAACTTTGGCCCCATTTAATAGAACTGCATGACATTTTGCATGTGTATTCCTGGGCTGATTCTGAGTGGGTATACAACGTTTGGCTGGATTCTGTCATGAGGGGCCAAAATTAGAGGGGGGTCCCAAAATAATGTAAAGGCTTATAAATGAGGTGCCAATTGACAAATCTACACTTCATTTGGCAAACTGATAATACATTTTGATATGAATGTTTTTCCGAAGACTGATAGGATTTTGTGAAGAGGGGGAAAAATTAGAGGGGGGTCCCAAAATAATGTAAAGGCTTATAAATGAGGTGCCATTTGACAAATCTACACTTCATTTGTCAAACTATTAATAGATCAAGATATACATGTTTTTGCAAAGTTTGGTGGGATTCTGTCAAGAGAGAGCAAAATTAGAGTGGGGGTCCCAAAATATTGTAAATGCTTATAAATGTTGTGCCACTTGACAAATCTACACAAAGGTTTGCAAAAAGATTATAGATCTAGATTTAGATGTTTTCGTAAAGTCTGAATGGATTTTGTGAAGTGGGGGCTAGGTTATATGACGATTGCATGTGCATACATTTGACACTTTTTTTTTAAAACACATTTTATTATTTTCGTGAAATACAATCAAAACAAGACAAAACAAATTAAACTTAGATGACATGGTCAGACCTACAGGTTCACACAAATCCTTAATAATAGTCTCTCTTGCATATAAAATAAGCATATTTAACATAAAGAGTCTATGGGCTCCTTTCAATTGCTCGGAGCGAGTAGATTTCAAAAGTTTGGCAGGTCTCCGGCACGTTTATGGTGTCCTCAATTCTCCTCCCATCTTTGCCATATCTTTCTCGCTTTCTCTGGACATCCCCTGGTGGTGTACACTCTTGTTTCCATTGGCACACACATGTCCAAATCTGCTACCCAGCGCTCGTATTGTGGGGGTAAGGCTGAGCCCCACATATTCCTTTTTGCGAGACCAGTGGCTGTTGCGAGCATGAGTTTTTCAAATCGGGTAATCTCTATATCTGCATCTATCCCCAGTATTAGTAGTTTAGGGTCCAATGGTATCACTTGCCCCAGAACTGTAGAAAGTCTATTGCAGCATCTCTGCCAGAAGATCTGGATTTGTAGGCATTCCCATCCGGTGTGGAAGAATGTCCCTCTTGTTTGGTGGCATCTCAAGCAGTTGGGATCTGTTGCTCTTCCCCACTGGTGCAACGCCTCTCTTGCATAATATATCCTGTGTATAATTTTTAGTTGGATCAGTCTGATTCTGGCTGATATTGCTGTCTATCTGGGATACGTGAGGACTGTGGTCCAGTCCTCTGGTTGTATTGGGTCCACATTGCTTTCCCATTTCTCTTTTAGATCTGTAAACTCTGTTGTGGCAAAAGAGGTAATTATGTTGTACATTGTGGAGGTTATTTTGTTGTCTATACGCTCCATCACAATGTTCCTCTCAATCGTAGTGCACTCTGGAACATTTGGGAAGTCTATCTCACTTGTGATGAGTGCATGTCTCATCTGCCGGTAATGAAAGTGTTCTGCTTCGGGTAGGTTATATTTGTCTCTTAGGGCTTGGAATGTTACTATTTCCCCATCTTGTATCATGTCTTCAAGTCTTGCTATCCCGGTTCCATCCCAGTTTGGCCATTTGGGGAGTTCAATGAGTTCAGGTAGGTGTCTATTTTGCCATAGGGGCTGCTTAAGTGTGTCGTTCCCTTCCCATCCCAGGTACCTGTGTGCATCTCTCCATATTCCTGTTCTATTGTCTGTTGTTGTGTTTGGGGCTGGCTGTGTTATTCTTTGGTAAAGACTTTCAAGTGGGGTGGTGCCTCGCCGTGCTTGGCTCTCCGGTCTGATGTGTGGTAGTGTTGGGTTGTTATGTAGGATATCGTTTACCATTGACATCTGGGCTGCCCAGTAGTAAGTTTGTAAGTGGGGAAGTCCAATAACTCCCTCCCATACAGAGCGCTGTAGGGTTCTTAGTGCAATTCGAGGGTGCCCTCCTCCCCACAATAATTTCCTGAGTGTCTCATCTATTTTGCTAAATTCTGTTTTGGGTATGTACAGTGGTGCATTCTGCAGGATATATAGAAACCGGGGTAGCGCCAGAATTTTGAACAGGGCCGTTCTCTCCAGTAGAGTGAGAGGAAGGTTCATCCAGTGCCTCACGTTGTTCACAAATCTGGCTCTAATTGGATGCAGGTTTTTGGCTATGTATTGTGTGAGGTCATGTATGATCTGTATCCCAAGATATCGGAATTGGTCTTTTTCAACTTTGTACGGGCAGTTATCTAGATCTGTTGCATCCAGGTCCTTTAATGGGAATAGTAAGGATTTATTGCAATTAACCCTTAGCCCACTGAGGGTTTCATAGGTTTTTAGTATGTTTGTAACGATGGGGCATGAAGCTACTGGGTCACTTAGGTAGATCAATAGATCATCAGCATACAGGGACACTCTGTCCTCCCAGTACTCGGCCCAGCGGAAACCCTTCCATGATCGTGAGTCTCTAAGCATTATCGCTAGCCATTCAATTGCTAGTGCGAAACAGCATCGCAGAGAGGGGACAACCCTGTCTAGTTCCCTTTCCCAGATTGAAGCTGCGTTCGGACCATCCATTCACCCTGACCTCAGCTGTCGGGGCATTGTAAAGGAGTTTGACCCAGCCTGTGAAATTATCTCCAAAACCCATTCTACCCATTATGTTCCATAGTACCTCCCAGTGGACCGAGTCGAAGGCTTTTTCTAAATCAATGGTTAGGAGTGCTAGTGGGTCTGGTAGGGATGGTGCTCTTTTGATGGCGGTGTGGAGTCTGTGGATGTTCATTTGTGTGGATCTGTGCAGCATGAAGCTGCATTGGTGTGGGTGGATGAGAGCATTTATTACTGTCTGGAGTCTGTTGGCAAGTATTTTCGCCATTACTTTGGCCTCTGTGTTTATGAGCGAGATCGGCCTGTAGGAGCTACATGAGTCTGGTGGTTTGCCTTCTTTGTGTATCACCACTATACTGGCTTTCCTTAGATCTGACGGCAGGATCCCTACCTCTCTCAAATGCTGAAACATTTTGAGCATTTCTTCGGTGCCAGTTTCATATAGCCTAGCGCGCATGGTTCTGTGCACCTGCTTCGCGCACGTCAGTGCGATGTTATGCAGTTTATTTTGTGCTACCAACAGGGACAAGTTATCTTCTCCTGCTTCAGTGTTTATGTACTTTGCTTCAGCGCATTTCATTTCTGCTTCCGCGTCTTCGACTTCTTGCCTATGTGCCTTTTTGTGGGCAGCTGTCCAGCTCAGTACTTCACCTCGCAGGGTTACCTTGTATACTTCCCAGATTGTCCCTATATTATTAATGGAGCCTTGATTTAGTTCAAAGTATGTTGTTGTTGCTTCCCGGATCTTCTCTATCAGCTCTGGAAACCCTAGGTAGTATGCATTCAGTCACCATTTTGGCGGGGGTCAGGGTCTTTCTGTCTCAAATACCATTGTTAGCGGGGAGTGATCTGATATCCCTCGGGGGTGCAGAGCTGCATCTATTACCTTATGTATGATTTCGCCTGGGAGGAAAAAATAGTCTAGCATCGATAGTGACGCGTGTGCACCTGAATGGAATGAGTATTGTCTGTCCGCTGGGTGGAGATCTCTCCATGCATCCTTCAGGCCCAGCGCCGTTGCAAAAATAGCGAGCTTAGTTGGTATTGCTGGATTTCTCCCCCTTATGTGTGTGCGATCCAGATAGATGTTCATCACCTCATTGAAGTCACCACCAATCACCAGGGTGCCTGCCATATTGCTAGCCATGATTGTTGTGATGTCTTCTATTAGAGCTGTCATGAGTGCTGGGGGTGAGCAGGCTGCCAGTATGTCAATTGTTTGGTTCCATAGTGTGCCTTGTACGAAGGCAAATCTTCCTCCTGGGTCTTGGGTTACTTTAGATATGTCAAGCAGGGTTCTCTTGTTTACCAGTATTAGTACACCTCTCGAACCCATGGAGAAACCTGCGTGGATTGCTGTCCGATATTTAGTTCTCTTGAAGAACTGGCAAGTTGTGCCAGCCAAGTGCGTTTCGGTGAGCATCACTATATCTGGATTGTGTCAGTTTATATACTGTATTACTAATCTTCTCTTGATGCTGTTGCCCAGCCCGTTTACATTCCATGTCATGAAGGTAAGACTCTTGGTGTTAGGTCCGGTTGAGTCTGTCAATCTCTTAGTGCGGTTCTATTGTGCTGGTAATCCTCGCTCCTGTGGGAGCCCATTCTTTGCCGATTCATTTTGGAATGCCTTATTGATTTAAAGATTGATGTGTTTAATCGAGCCGTTCTGATCCTGGTGTCAACTAGTAACCTATACAGACCCCAACTCCCCCTCCCCATACTCCATACCCAACTGAAGCATCTGTCGCCCATTGAACTTAAACACTTAAACAATCAAACTTATGCTAAGTGCTTCCTACCACCCCGGTATTGGGAATATCCCGGTGTGTACCTGCCGCTGTGGGGTGGGTTGTTGTTTGTGGCGGGTCGTGGGCCGCCAGCATTCTTGTGAGCTGCTTTGTGTTCCCGTCTGGTATGTGACTCAGATGGGTTTAACTTGATCCTGCCCAGTGGGTATGCTCTCTTGTCTATCTGTTCCTTGTATTCAATCATCTCTTCTTTGTGGCATTGCTTCCGCCTCCTGTCGTGGTGGTTCTTCAAGCGGCCTGTTTTGCTGCAGCCTGTTTCTTTGATTTTCTTGCCTTTTCCATGCGCCTCAGTCTCCCTCCAGGTTCCGCTCTGCCCAGGCCCACGCCTCTTTGGGGTCTGTGAAGTGTATTGTCATGCCATTGTGGTATACTTTCAGTTGCGCTGGGAATAATAGATCATATTTCATATTCAAGGCCTGAAGGCGTCTCTTAAGCTGGTCGAATGATTGTCTTGCTTTCTGCACTTCTCTGATGAAGTCTGGGAAGAAACCTATTTTGGAGCCGTTATAAGTTATTGCCCCCTTTGACCTGGCCATTTGAAGCACTGCATCACAGTCTCTGTAATTGAGGATCTTTGCTATCACTGTCCGCGGCTGTCCACCTGGGAGCAGTCTGCCTGTCGGAACCCGATGTGCACGTTCCACTGAAAAAAAAAAAATGATAGGGATTTGGGAGCAAATAAGTCGGTGAGCCATTGCTCCAGAAAGAGTTCCATGCTTGCTCCCTCAGTTTACTCCGGCAAACCAAGAATTTGAGTGTTATTCCTTCTTGATCTGCCCTCTCCCTCTTCCACCCTATCTTCTAGTACTTTAATGCATTGCAGGACTGCATTCATTTGTTGGCTCATGCCCCTCAGCTTGTCTTCCGCCACAGATATGCATGTCTCCGCCTC
Source organism: Ambystoma mexicanum (assembly GCF_040938575.1). Classification (NCBI taxonomy): domain Eukaryota; kingdom Metazoa; phylum Chordata; class Amphibia; order Caudata; family Ambystomatidae; genus Ambystoma; species Ambystoma mexicanum. The sequence continues at coordinate 1,319,251,487 of NC_090929.1, read as the reverse complement.
TCTGGTGTGGGACGATAGCTTCTGAAGATCATGACGCAGGAGGGAGACCTCTGCGCTGATGCCATCCATTTTGACTTCCACGGAGGCTTGTGAGCTGGGGATGGCATTCATGACATCCCTTAGGGATAGGTTATCTTCGTGGTCGTGTATGACATCGGATCCAGTGGGTTCCACTGATGGGGTCGGAGCAGAGGTTGTGTATTGTTTCATTGTGCTTTGGTTGGCTACTTTCTTGGCTTTGTCTTTGCCCATTGCGGCACTAATGTGTTGGCTCTTGCCGTTTTGTAGAATTCAGGGTTTGAGTTTTCTCCCAGTTGTGCTCGGCTTATGCTGCCAGGTGCAATGCATGCCACCAGGGTGCCGCAGTCTGTTGGGATGATGGCAGGATCTCACCGTCCTCTCTTTCCATGCTGTTCAGATATCTTCTGGGAGTGGATTGCTTATGGGGGTTGCTCCGCACTTTGGCTTAGTTGCCGGTGTCTATTGGGGATGTATCCTCCAGCCGTCAGGATTGCTTGGAGGCACTTATCCTTCTAGTCCCAGTATTCTTTGCTGGAATTGCCTTTCCAGCTTTTGGGCGTACTTGCCACGCTGTGTCCTTTGTATGTGTCTTAGTGTATGTTTTATCCGCCCGTTTACCTGCTGAATCGTGTGGAGGTGTTTTGCGGGGGCTGTCTGTTGGCCGCTATTTTCTTCTCTTCTCCCACCCCCTTGTGGGATATTCATGCCCGCAAAGTACCAGGGAGTGTCAACCAGTCCAATGTGGAAGATGGATCTGATAAGGATTCTATGTTCCCCGTTTGCTGTCTCCCTCGGCGGGTCTGAATCACGTCCCCTGCACACCCTCTCCTTACCGCTTCCTGTAGGACTGATTGCTTCTTGCTTGGGGTGGGGATGCTGGGACCGCTGCACAGTCCGCTCACAGGGGCGATTCTTCACTCACGCAGTCTCCGTCGCCGCCTCCTCAGCACGAGCACAGCAGGGACGCTAATGGGGTCCCGCCCGCGCTCGCCGCCGAGGCTTGGTTCGGCTTTGGGGCGGCAGCGTCTCTCCCCTTCCTCGCCCACCTCAGGGATGACAGGCTGTGAGGGTTTTCTGCTTCTGGCACTCGCCAGGTTGTGTCTGTGGTCGGAGCGCAGCTGGAAAGACGGCATGGTCAGTCGGTGTAGCCTCAGATGAATACGTCTCAGCAATTGTGTGCCGCTGCCTCGCCCCCACTCTACCCGCCATGGAATTCTTAGGATGCGCAGCATTTCTTTGGGGCTTGGCGTGCGGTGGCCATCTTGGGTTCATTGCAATGCTGGTCGCTATGCTTGTCACGCGAATTTCACGGCACCCCGCCAGCGGTATGCCCCCCGAGTTCTGCATTCTGTAGCGTTAGATTAGTGCTCTGAGCTGGTGTTGTTTTGTGGTTATCTGCTCCTCATTTCCTTCAGGATTTCGCAGGATTCTGCTGGTGGCCCGGAAGCTCTGAGTGATCACGTCTCCATGCCGTGCCCACTGGCCACATCCCCCTACATTTGACACTTTTGAAAAAATAAAACATGCGTGGATTTCCAGCAAACTTGTGTAAGGAGCATTGGCAAGGACCTACAAGCATGGTTTTGCAAATGTGCCAGTGTTTAATTATTTGACAAGTGTCATAATGTAGCTACAAAAAATAGCGGTATACCTTTAGTCACTGAGGGGTACCCTGTGGTCATGGGCAGTGGCCTGATTGTCCGGGTCATGGAATAAGGTCATGATCCGGACAATCTGGCTACTGGCCATGATCACAAAGGACAAAACATAGGATTAAAGTAGCCATGTCCACCTGGGTCTGGCTTTGTGGTAAAGTTATTCGAAATTAGGATAGATTTGAAAGGGAAGAAAAATGTGCTTGTGGTAATATGGTCATAGAGTTCTCTTTTTGCTTTCTGCAGGCTGCTATGGAAAGCGAAGAGGGGCCCTGTATCGAACCCTCACCTTCCCTTTCCATGGTGGCCATCCTGGAATAGGATTTCCTTCCTACACTGGGACGCCATAGGCATCCTGGTGTTGGAAGAAAAATCCTATTTTTTAGCACCCCGGGTTCCCTCTTTGGGAACATAGGGTGCTAATGGCTTTCATCACCCATTTCAGAGGCTGGAATAGGGGGATAATAGACCATAGACCTTGTTATCCACCCTCGCTTCGCTTGGGCTGATAGCTTGGGCTGCTGGGCCGGTATCCACCGTTCCAGTCCCTGGAACAGAGGATGAACGCCACAATATTCCCATTTGCATAACACAAAATGCAAATGGGAACGTTGGAAAATGTTATTTAGTCTATGTACTTTACTGAGAAGTATAAAGTAGATGGAGTCTATACATTTTTGTTAGTTCTATTTTTTAACTGTGAAAGGTGGTTCCTAAAGGAATTTGTCGTTTGTTGTTTTGGATGTATTTTTTTTGGCAGGAGAGCTGAGAGCGAAAGGTGGGGAGGGAAATTAGGGAAGAGCAACCAAACACTAATATGGAGGGATAGGTGGACAAGGGAAAATGTTGTGTGTGTATTATTTCTAATTTAGGGGGCACTGTTTCTCATGCTCCTTGATTACAGGATTGGTGGAGGCTCTTGGGTAGGAGGGATGGCATCAGCTGATGCCATTTTAAGATAAATAGCAGTTTTGCTAAAAATGTGTACTGTGTAGTTAGTGTAGGGTGTTAGTCTTAGCAGTGCACAGTGGTGGTGCGAGTTATGGTTGCTTAGCTTACCATAACTGGCGAATTTCAGGGGTTTTTCGGTTTTACTTGAAACCATAACGTCCGTTTAACAAAGTTTTTTCTTTGAATATCATAGGTTTTTATTAGTCCAACTTAACCATAATGTCCCTTTAACAAAGTTTTTAATTGAATATATATATATATATATATATATATATATATATATATATATATATATATATATATATATATATATATATATATATATATATATATATATATATATATATATATGAAAAAAGGAAGGAATCCAAACCGCACTCCAGGTGGGGAAACAATCTCCACTGTGTTGAGTCAGAAAATAAAAAAGACCCAACTCACGTCGTAATAAATTACGAACTTTTATTATTAAAAAATATTTATCAAACAGTTGGACAGCAACAAAAACAACAGAGGGAGGACGCCATGGGGCATATGCTACTGCACACAACGCTTTTTGCGCTCCACTCGGTGCTTGTTCACATGTGAGTATTACACAGCCACGGTAGTGGCTGTGTAGTTATATTTAAGTTGCTAATCCCATTGGAAGAGCACTTTTTGGGCGGCTTATAACTTCACTCCCCCAGGACCAATCCTCACCAAACTTTGCAAAAAAAGTATGTGGCCCGCTCTGAATATATTTGCAAATATTGGTGCGATTTGGTCTGGGTGGGGGAAATTATAGGGGGGTCCCAAAATGTATTTTTTTCCCATAGACATAATGGGAATAAACTTTGCTCACGCCTACAGCCCAAACCGCTGGACGGATTTTCACCAAATTTGCGGCAGGAGCAGCGGCTTGGTTTCAAAAGCGTGTTTTTGCTAATTTTGTGAAAATCCATCCAGTAGTTCTTTTTTAAATGACCAAAACATGAGGCAAACATATTAGTGATATCTATGTCCGCTCTGCGGACTCACTTCCCTGTTCGGTCTGCAGACTGGCCTCTGATTGGCTGTACTATCCACGGAATGGCCTCTGATTGGCCAGAAAAATCACTGACTTTTGCGGGGTCCACGGACATTGGGACGCAGCCACCGATTGGCTGGTGAGAAAACATGAACTGCGTCGGTTTTCCTGAGGCGTCCACCATCTTGGATTCGCAGACTTTTTGGAGGTCCACGAACAGCACAGTGATTTTTTTTTTTTAAAGCAGCATTTCACTTGTCAAACTCAACAAACAATCTCTGGGGATGTGGAGGGGGGTGAGAATTGGATTGGATATGGCCATAAGAAGCCAAAACACAGGTTGTTTCACCGCCAAAAGTCTGCAGACACTACAGATGTCCTAGGACATCTGTACCTATTTCTACATTACAGGGTTGCGGAAAAGCAGTTTTTGGATGGCTTATAACGTTTGCGCCATCCAATGAAACTGCATGTATTTCTATTCTAGAACTAATCCTGAATGGTTTTGAAAAGTTTTGTGGGATTCTGTCAAGAGGGGACAAAATTAGAGGGGGTTCCCAAAATATTGTAAAGGCATATACATTTGGTGTCATTTGACGAATCTGCACAACATTTGGCAAAACAATTTTGGATCTAGATATACATGGTTTTCTAAAGCCTGGTGGGATTTTCTCAAGAGGGGGCAAAATTAGAGGGGGGTGTTAACATTCTTAGATGGCTTATAACTTTGTTACTATTTGACAAATATGGACAAACGTTTTGAGAAAGATTATAGAACCAACCTTCAATGTTTGTGTAAAGACTGAATGGATTTTGTCAAGTGGGGGCTAAGTTATATGGCTATTACATGTACATATATTTTGACACTTTTAAAAAAAATATAACATGGGCAGATTTCAAGCAAACTCGTGAGGAGCAGTGACAAGGACGTTAAAGCATGGTTTTGCAAATGTGCCCGTGTTTTATTATTTTACAAGTGTAATAATGTAGGTACACAAAATAGTCATATACCTTTGGTGACTGAGGTATAGGCTGTGGCCGTGGGCAGTAGCCAGATTGTCTGGGTCATGCCATAAGGTCTGCTGCAAGACCGCTAGGGACGAAAAATGGTGTTAAAGTGGCTATGTCTACCTGGGACCTGCTATGTGGTAAAGTTATTCGAAGGTAGGATAGGTTTGAAAGGGGAACAAAAAGTGCTTGTGGAAATATGTTCATAGGGTTTTGCAGGCTGCCATGGCAAGGGAGGAGGGGCTGTTTACGGAGCCCCACCTTCTCTTTCCATGTTGGCTATCTTGGATTTTCCTTCCTACAGCGGGATGCCGCAGGCGTCCCACTATAGGAAGAAAAATCTATGTTTTAGCACCCTGGGTTCCCACTTTGGGAACCAGGGGCGTTAATGGCCTTTATCCTCCATTTCAGGGGCTGCAATGGACGATAATGGTCCGTAGCCCTCCTTATTTATTTATGTATTTATAACACACTAATGCCGCAGACATCAGGCTGTGTAGTACTTGCTGAGAAAGGAACAACCTTTCTGAGAGCATTGCGGCCATTGGATTTGGTGTGGCGGCGCATGGAGGTGGTCCCGTAGGAGTACTGTCCAGGTTGTCTGCGACTGAGTGTCCAGAAGGTCCGCAATGAAGTCGGATGTTCGTAGACGTCTACGGATGAAACACTAGTTGAAATAGTTGCAAAACGTGTATAGAAGTGATAAAAATGATTCTAGAAGGTGGAAAATGGCAGAGTTTTAAGGTGACACTTTGTAAATTTGACACAAATATTGTTATATTTGGTAAGTATGATATTAGTAAGTTGTAGGAATATTGCATACTCTGGTAAAAACACATGAAATTCACTGAAAAAACATTGTTAAAGGGACGCTATGGTCAAGTTACACTAATGAAAACCTATGAAATTCAATGAAAAAACTTTGTTAAGGGGACGTTATGGTTAAGTTGCACTAATAAAAACCTATGAAATTCAGTAAAAAAATGTTGTGAAAAGGATGTTATGGTTACAAGTAAAATCGGAAAAACCCTGAAATTCGCCATTTATGGTAAGATAAGCAACCATAACTCACGCCACCACCATGCACTGCTAAGACTAACACCCAGGACATCAAAGATGACATCACAAATATCATTGATGACATCACTGATGACATCACATGTCTAGCCCCTTCTTTTTCGTTCACTGCCATATCTAGGCCAGGTGGTTTTATTTACTGACAGTCAGGAACTTAACTTTCAAAAGGTATTACATTTATAGATATTGATATTCTCACATGTTCTTACAAGACTTTCCTTAGAATTTAATTGCATCTTATGATGTAATATATAGAGGAAGAAGCAGGCCTGTAATACAGCAATCATTTTTGTGCGTGAATACAATCATGTAGATTATAGACAGTTGCTAATGATACTGCCTCTTGTTTGCTTTCTTTACTCTCTATATATAAGACGCATATTTGTATGCATTGTAGTCTATTTATGTTTTGTGTGTATTAGTAGAAATATGTAGTAAGTGATACATTATTAGCTACTTAGTGCATGTTTCACAGTACAGAAAAGTCTGAAACAGAACATTCACCATTTTATTGTATAACTTTGGAAAATTACAAATATAGCACCTCTGTGGTGTATACTGCAGCCAATATCTACATTTCTGTATGAGTAGGTTCCTGTACTAGAAAGAGCACTGCAATGGAATGTTCTTTAGAACACTACATTGTGTAATGAATTATGTAGTTTATTACACATTTCCCGATAATCCCTGATACTTGTTTGCCAACATTACATTCACAACCCCTTGTATGAAAAGTAAATATACATGTGATGTCATCAGTGATGTCATCAATGATATTTGTGATGTCATCTTTTATGTCGTGGGTGTTAGTCTTAGCAGTGAACGGTGGTGGCACGAGTTATTGTTGCTTAGCTTACCATAACTGGTGAATTTTAGGGGTTTTTCGATTTTACTTGTAACCATAACATCCTTTTAACAATGTTTTTTTTATTTACTGAATATATATATATATATATATATATATATATATATATATATATATATATATATATATATATATAACATGTGATGTTATGAGTGATGTCATCAATGACGTTAAATACATGTTACAAACAACATACTGAACCCCCTGCCAATGATGTTGATGTCCACGGACCATGCGTATGTCCACGAACGGACGCGGACAGCATCAACACTACCCAAACACTCAGGGGGAATCTTAAATTGTTCTAGCATGCCATATAAACACTGCGCAAGTTCAAAAAGCAGCACATAAACACATTATATGCAATAATAAATAAGAAGTGGAACCTATATATCTAACAGATCAACCATCCATTTAAATACCACATGTACTAAAATGGAATATACCAAAACAAAAAAGATATGCTTTCAATATAATTACCTCACAGAAACTGCACAGCTAGGAGCAACAGCAGACCTACACAACAGTAACAATACAACTTACCAGAAACTATTAAGTAAACTTTATTTTTCTTATATATTTCTAAACTTTTTGTATTAGGTACACTAAAATGTATATATTTTTGTTTTTTACACAGATATGTCCAGTACTTTGGAATGGCCTGAGGAAAATTCCCCACGTGAGGAAATATCTGAAGACAGTGATACTAATGGTACACACTTCTCTATATAAGCAAATTAATAATCATTACTTTATGTGTACTTGACATATATATATATTTATTTTGAAAAGACCATACAAACATTGAAAATAATACACCAAAAGACACATTGGAAAAGACTCTGCAACACATGGAACAGAAAATGGACATGCTCAAGGAACATTTCAATGGTTTGAAACAGTTAGTGGAGGACCACATAAAAGAAAATATTCAATACCATTGTCCCACATGTACCTGTGCCCCCTCTCCATGTCGCAGTGAACTATCCCCAAACCCTCAACACCAAGACAAACATTTTGATGAGACTTCCATCCCTTCATCCCCTCCCATCCATCCTCTCCAAACCCCTAATTCCCCTGTATTTGTATCAGTTTCTGCTTCCCCCTCTCTTTCATAAATTGTATATATGTATATATTAAAAACAAATACTATGTTTCTTTTAATGAAATCCTTTGTGTCTTATTTTTTTTTAAAAAGCAGTAAAATTGTCTGCGGACAGCGTGCTTTTCCGGAATGTCCGGAATTGACAAAATGTGGATGTCCTAAGGACACTATACCTGTCCGTACCATTTGCAACCAAGATGGAACTGTTCTTAGAACACACCAGGTGTCTGGGATGTCTGTAAATGAACAAAATGAGGGTGTACTAAGGACACTATACCTGTCCATACCGTTCACAACCAAGATGGAACACTTCATAGAACACACCTGCTGTCTGAGATATCCGTAAGTGAACAAAATGGATGAATCCTAAGGACACTATAACTCTCCGTACCGTCCGCAGCCAAGCTGAAATTGTACTAAGAACACGTGCGGTGTCCAGGATGTCCTTATTCAAACAAAATGGAGGTGTCCTAAGGACACTATACCTGTCCGTACAGTCTGCAGAACATCTACGCACATGCGCACCACACCTGTAAATCCTGCGAACATCGCGCCTGTCCGTAACAGTCTGTCTCACTTGTGTTGCACTTTTCATTTGTTTGAGGACCCGAACACTGTCCATAGAACACTGGTGCGCATGTGCACGACCGTTCCCTTGCATTTAGTGTCCTGCGGACCCCTGTTCCCTTCGTGGACGTGTTCCCGACGTCATCATGTGACCTCACCCACGCTGAGCGTGTGTCCTAATTCGTGGACATTGTCCGGTTCCCCAACATTTTAAAATAACTTTTTCAGACAATCCAAATTATTTTACAGTAAAAGTTCACCATTGCACATGTCCCAGACAATGACCCTGGCTTTCCACATACTTTTTGGCACTTTGTGAACCTTTTTGGGTGTTCAATCTGTTCGCGAAGCACAACCCTCCACCCCCATAAAAGGCCACACCCCAGAGCTGATCTTCATTGTACTTCTGGCTATTGCAAATTGACTTTTGCTGCCTTTGCTGCTCTTGCTGAGATTATCTCATCAACCCTGCTGGCATCCATGGCTGCTGTTGCTACATCTGACTCAGCACCACCCCCATATCCTCCACCACCACCACCTCCCCAAGGGCTTGCAGATGGGAACAAGCATGAGGAAGATGAGAACGAGGATGAAAAGGATGAAAAGAATGAGGTTGAGGAAATCCCTACTACCAGCACTCGCCGGGAGTCTTGGGTGTGACGGTTGTTTACCATTCATGGTAATGTACCAAAAGCATGTGCGAACAAAGTCACCTGTAACCAGTGCAAATTGGTACTGAGTTGTGGGAGACGTGGTTCGTACAGCTTTGGTACGACATACATGAAGCGACACCTAACTTTGTTCCACAGTGCGGACATTAGCAAGGTTGTACCTTGTGATAAACGTAGTAGGTTGAGTTCCTCTACAGCATCCTCCCTTTCCGCTCCTCTCACCACAAGAGACACTCCTGTGGGAGAGCGCATCCCTCCAAGTGCTTCACAGGCCATTTGCGATGCTGTTGACCCTTACCTTTCAAGGGTCACAATATTGTGTATGTACTGCGATGCAGTACTCTGCAGGGGGGAGGGGCTTTGAAGTGCCTTCGAGACTACAGTCACAGACCACCAGAAGTCCTGTTACCTACCTAAGTAAGGCCCACCCTACATCTTTCTCTCTCCACCTGCCCTTTCTTATCCCCGTGGTTGGTGTCTCTTCCTTACCCTCCTTTCCCATCCTCTCCTAGTGTGTCATGTGAAAAAAACAAAAAAAATATAAAACATCAAAAATAAAAAAAAGGCTCTTTTCAGAGCCGCCTTTCACAGTTTAAAAATAGAAGTGTCAAATAAACAGTGCAGGGCCCTGCACATTTTTTGAAAGTCCATGGACAGTCCTATAACATTTTAGGGTGCTGCCCTAGCAAAACCAATGCACTTTTCTCTGGCAAGAAGTGGTGGCTCTGAAAAGAACCTTTTGGTGGTGTTTTTGTGTGTTTGAAAAACTTGAAATCGTCAACATCTACTGCAAACAGGTCACTCTAATTCCAAAAAAGGTCACAATGCATTTTATAAATTTCTCAGAAAAATCAGATTGTCAGCATAAGTAAAATTGACTCCATCTCTGCAAAAAATGTATGTGCTACGAAACATAATTTTTTCATTGTGAAAAGAAGACATGCCAACATCTCTTAGAAAGGCACAAACAGCCTTATTGACATTGCGCCTCGCTTTTTCCATTTGTGGAAGATATAAAGAAGAACGCAGCCACATTTGTCTTTGTGCAATACGAGAAAAAATTACTTGAAAATTTGGAAACATGTCCATGACCTTCTCAAGTCCTTCTTTCATTGCAAATTGCAAAGAAATTCCAGACACATGTCCTAAACTGTTCCCTCCACAATGAATTATAATTATGTCCAGATGATGCTCTGTCTCTAAAGTAGCATATAGAGGTACCAAGTCCAGCCACTTCATTCCACGCACTCAATGCCAATGCACTTCCATATGAGGGAATCCAAGATCTGCAGCTACTCCACAACGTTCTGCATGCACCTCCAACCAATGTATCCATGAGTCTCCCAAAATCCAGATAATCTGTTTTCGAAAACACACAGCCATAGCTATCTGTTCTTCTCTCAGGAAAAAGACGTTCTCACAAAATCTCTCCTTATACAACACACCCACTAAACTTTACAGACCAATCCCTAGCTCCGCTCATTCTCATTTGCATGCCTCTCCACCCCAGAATCCCTGTATGTAATATGCGCTGTCCGCAGCCTACCGCCATGTCCGCAGAAATATCAAAGATCTGAGCGTTGTGAATGAACATTTAAATAGTGTGCCCCATTTCTCCTTTGAGGTGGGCTCTGAAAAGAGCCGTTTTTATTTATTTATTTTTGCAGATGCCTGACAGACACCTGTTATTTTGTATTTTTTGGGTGTTTTTTCTTCTCACTTTACAACTAAAATCTTCACATAACCTTCTCCAAAGCAATACTTACATTCCAAAACAACATGGCAATTCCCAAAAAAGATAAAGAAATACCATCTTCTTCAAAATAAACAGCATTACTCAAATCAATATTCTCATTATTACAAAAAACATACTAGCTCTAAGCATGAAAGCACACATGACTCGAATGATTGCACACCTAGCAATGTTTTGCTTAGGACAAAAAACAGAACTATTGTCCCATATTGCCCTCGGTAGTAATCCAGAAAATATTACTTTTGCATTTGGAAGGATGTTCATTACCGCTTGAACCAACTGTTCCAAATCTGCCAACAATGTAGGGGCACTCACGTAGCCCAAATGGAAAGCACCATAGTGCAAAGCTACCAGATGGGGACTGTTCATACTACGCATATCTTCACAAACTTGTAGAATTCTCTTTACATTGCAATCAGGCACAGCGCTCCACAATACCTCCACTCCTTTAACATCAAAATTGTTTGCCACATGCCTGCATTGAGCTTTACCTGCTGTAAACCATGGACAAACATATCTCCGAGCACCAACACCCTGACTTTCTCACCTCTGCCATCTTCACTACACACACTCTCTTTCTACACAAATCCACAACATCAACATCTGATTGGCTGGTTCCTACAGTCCCCGTTCCATACTGGATTTGCTGGAAAACCCCAGATGTGGCACGCCCTACCCGCAGACATCTGCGGTGTCCGCGCGGCATGTAACTCTTAGCCAGCCCTTCTACCCTTTCCACATCACTCTCGGTGCCATTCCCTCATTGGATACAGCTAAGCCGTCATACAACCATCCACCAATCACATCCAAGACCTGTACATCTAACTCCATCATCAGAGTTCCGCACTTCAAATGTACTGTTGATCACTCTGAGTACAAGTCTCATATCATTGGAAAGCACCTACTACAAAAACTACTGTACAAGTCTACAGGATTTCTACTTAAAGCACCATGCATATCCACATGCATGAATTCAAACAATAGGTATGCATATTTTATTTAGAGTACATGTACAACTGTTATGAATGCATACATTCAGAGTAATGCCACTAAACCTGTATAGCCTATACATACATGCCAACCCTCCCGATTTAAGCGCAAGACTCCCGATTTGTCAGTGAAAAATTGCACTATTTTTTACTGTCTCCTGCATAACCTATACATACATGCAAATCCTCCCGATTTAGGCGCGAGACTCCCGAAGAAACCTGCTCATTCCACAAAAGAGTAAGTAGTACAATACTACCTTAATATTCTTACTGTTCTTCAAAGACACTGTGTGGTTTATTCATGTAATTTGCACACCAAAAAAACAGCGATTTCTGAACCATTCTGCCCACAAATCCTTATTTATTAAACAGAGATTAATAGGCAGAATGGCACACAAATCCCTGTTTTTGAAACACAAATAACATACTCAACCCTTACAATGTTAGTACTACAAAACAAAGAACTGTGTTAATTTTATGCCATTACATTTACTATTAATGCTTCTCCTCACCACTAGCTCACTTTCTACTCTGAACCGCAGTTTAGTAACACACAAATAGAAGAATAGCCTTCCCAACTCATTGTAACTGCTCAATGCACAATCACACACCACCACATACATCTTTACCATCATACTCAGACACTCATTCACACAGCACACATACATTGCAAAATGGCCCAACCCATACCTTTTTTTCAACAGACCCCAAAGAATGCCTACCAAAACGCAAGTCCACCGAAAGCAACACAGAAATAGAGCAAATGAAAATAAAAGTGTCCAAAATAAGCATCAATCTCTACCAGAGTTTGTACAAAACGTTCAAACAAAACAGCCAATACAGTCATTTAGCGAAACAAAACAAGCTTCTAGTACAGGAACTTTGCCTCCTCTATCAAAATGTAAAACAAAACAAAAAATGCTTATCAAGAATTCGGCTACCACTACTGCTAAAACTGCTCCTATAAATCTTGATATACTAGCAAATAACCATACCATTACAAAAACAGGAGACAAATCATGCACAACCCTTCAAACCTACCGTACACAATTAATCTTAGAAGCTTTAATAAACAGTGCAATCCTTCTCAAACGAAAGTTATTCATTTTAGTGTTAAACAGACTAAAAGCACTAACAAAACTAAGTACTAAATTGCCAAAAAAACTTCTCAATAAATAGAATGTCAACAAAAATAACTTCTTAAATATCTGTGGAGGTGAATGGAGTCACACCACGAGCACCAAACCATATTTTAATGAAGAAGCATACAAACAAAACCAAACAAATACAATTGCTATCCACAGCAGTGGACGATGTTATGAAACAATTAATAATGCCATAATGGAACAAGAAATACTGCTTACAAAAATATCCCCAGAAAACTCAGAATTACCTGTCCATTCGACTGAACCAGAATGTCCAGTTTACAAATGGCCATGCACGTCAATGCGTAACATTCCCAAAAAATCTTTCAAATCTTTCCGCCAGTTCCTCAATCAGTATGTGAAAGGTAAAGACAAAATCAAAATGAAAGTGCAGCAAAATATGGATACCTGTCCAGTGCGGAAATACACAGGACTATAAGTACATGCATTAGCCTGCATTTCAGGACCTACTTGCAAAAGCACCTTCCATCATATAAAAATGATATCTAAACATCATTCAACTATAAGAAATCTAGTCTATAAACTGTACTATGCTAAAAGTCCTGCTTTAGCACTAGCCAAGTTAAATAACAATCTTCTACATGGTACAGCCAAAGACCTACAAGAATAAATCGACCGTATGCAGAGAGAAAATATTTTGGAAGTGAAAGCCACTTACAAAATGCAATAGCTTTACAACAGACTAGCAACAATTCTGCACATGGCAACCTTCTACTACACACATACAAAAAAGAAATATTGAAATTTAAAAGTACATCCGCTGAAGTGCCAAACCATGTGTGTGTAATAGTAACACAAAAACTATAGATGTAGTATACAAAATAGTACACAATAAAGATTCCAAATGGTTTGAATTAGCTCTCTACCTTGTAGCAAAAAAACAAATACGAAATAACTGACCCCTTAATACTTTGCAGTTACTGCACTACACAACTTGACAACAACCAAACTCCTTCACCTGCTACCACAAATAATTTGGAATTATTCCCACTACCAAAACCCCTGCAACAACGCAATTCATATGAGAGCATCATAATTCAAACAGTGCACCCATTTCAAGCAATAATACACCTTTAACCAAAAACAGCAAAATTACCTCCCTCTGAATTGGTGAAAGGCATTTGTGGCAAAGTAGTTTATTTACCATTACCATTGGATATGAAAGAAAATGTGCACACTCTAGGAGTGCAACGTCCAATAGAGCAATCTTTAATTGTCTTAGTAAATGGTGTACCAACAAAAGACAAAAAAATGTGGCAACAACTCGTAGACTTACATAAAGTTAGACAAGCCTTGCAATATTTAAATGACAATAATGAATACTACAAAGAAATAAATATTGAAGAAAACTTAAGGGAAACAACTGAAATAATACAAGAGTCACCAGAAACTGGTCAATTTGAACTTCTAGATCCTGCTACAGTATCCAATAGTTTAGACCATTACACAATTCATCCATTACACTCTAATGATACCATAGATGATGCACTGGAAATGTACCAAATGCGACAAACCAAAGGATCATCAATGAGCATATGGGAAAAAAGTATCGAAGCACATGCTTTTCCTCTACTCTTTCCTACTGGCAAATGAGGAAGGTACAATGATAGACCCACTCAGAAAACAGCATCAGAATACCGCTCATTACAAATGTATTCTGAAGATCCCAGATTTAGACAAAATGTGGAATACATATTCCACCTCCTCTTTGAAAGTGAACTAGCAAATCAGGAACCCACTTTCAAAATATGTCAGACGTAGTGTTAAAGGTAAATCACTTAAGAACACGTATTACATAAAAAGAACAGAAGAATCAAAATATATCAATGATTACACTGCAATCATTGCCCTCTTATTGATTGCAAACATAGATGTGCAGTACATTGCAGGCAATTCCACTGCAGTTGCACAATATGTTACAGCCTACTTAACAAAAGCAGAAAAAAACAGAGCTTCAGGAACTCTCATCAGACAAAACACTATCTCAGAAATTGTACAGCTTAGGCATAAAAATGCTCTCTCATAGAGAATGTGGCTGTCATGATGCCTACCCCCGGGGACCCAGACCAAGTCCAGCAACCCTGGAAGCATGCATCAAGTTATCCTAAGCAAGCCCAACAACCCCTGCTAGGGGCTATTTGGGTCCAGTCCTGGCGCCTATGGCGCCAGGCTCATATGGAGAGTCAGTCCTGGCGCCAAAGGTGCCAGGCTCATAGATTAAAACTTACCTGATGCAGACCATGTTGCAAGAGCTCCAAGCCAAAGGAGGCTTGAAAGGGACTACTTTAATTAGGGACTATTTTTTTTACTCTGGCAGGGCTGAGGAGGAATACTTACCTGGGACTAATTTGGGGGCTATTTAAACCACGCCCGAAGAGCAGAACACGCTTCGCGTTATTCTGCATCCAGGAGCGTAACGCTCACCGTGCCTGCAAGTCTGCATCCAGCCTTCTGCCATGCCCACCTCGAGTTTGGTGCTCCTAGAAAAAGGGGGAAAGAAGGAGAAAAGGTTAGAACAAGAGCAATACCTTTGATCCTTACCTGAATTCCCAATCCATCGCGCCTTCGAGCTGGAAGAAAGAAGTTATTTTATGCGCGTCACCTCGCCTGCTGCGGCGCCGCGCTGAACTCACCGGCCTTCGCAGCATCTTCACATTCCACTGCATCCTCCTGCATGTTTCCGCCGCACTCCGGCACCTAAGGAGAAGACAAGAACATCAAGGTGAGCCAAGGGAATACACAGATGACTATTAGTCACCCCCCATAGACTTACCTGATTTTACCACCGGGGGTACTATTCCTCTTCACGGGTCGGTGCAGCTTCCACTGCATCTTCGCCGAACCCCGGCCCCTAAGGGGAAACAAAAGGACAGCAAGGTGAAACAAAGGGACTAACAAGGGGAACCCTCCTCACCACAATAGACTTACCTGATTTTATCCCCGGAGGTATTATTCCCCGAGACTTCATACTTTCTCTCAGCGCCTGAATAAGGGAGAAAGCAACAGGTTACATATTGACATTATTTTATCGAACTGTGTTGGAAAATACAAATCCTTACCAGAATACTACCAGTTGCCACCAGGAACCCTTCATTAGGGTCAAGATGCAACATGCAAGGAATCGGACAAGAGTGAAAGTCAGGCATTTGAACTCTTACGAACTTTATACTTACAGCGTCTTGCCGGGAATCTCGGAATCAATATTGTTCTGGAACTCACCAATTCCTAGGATCCAGTGAAGCAACTGGTTATCAACGCGCCCCTGCGCTCAATGCAGGATGGAGAGCTCATCTTTTCAAACCATCAGGTGAAACTATAAGAGGGGACATCAAAGGTGATCTGTGGGGAGAACAGCGGGGGTGGGGGATTTACGCTCAACTCCACGGGTGGTTAATTCCCTTTCTCCATTTGCAGAAGAATATTCCTACACGCCAAGCAATCGAAGATAGGTGGGCCAGTCCAGTCCGTCATCTCTTTCCTACGCGCCACATTGGTGGAGACCGCAGCTGTCCAGTTCCGATCAACGTCTCTGTGAGAGCCAGGTGAGCGTAACAGTGGCACCTATGAAGCTGCAGATCATTTAACCGGTACTGCTTTGTATGGAACATCTGAAAATATAGTATGGCTAAGTCTTGGTCCTGCTAAAAGAGTTCCCAAATCATATGAGGACATAGAAACAATAGCTAAAAATGATCCCAATAGCCAAGACTTTTTGAAAAACAATTTACTAGACACATACTACCCGAACTGGAGTACCACTTTGGAAACCATGTGTTTATACCACATAGCCCAAAACGTTGCATACAAAAATAATATAAAACCTGATGAAAAAAAAGGTAGATATGGAGACAGATTGTGAAGGCAGCTTAGTAAAACTTACCAAACGAAGCTTAATTAATCATATCGAATTGTCATGAAAACTCCTCAACAGAAAGAACTATATTACATGTCCCTGCTACAACTTTTTAAACCATGGAGAAAAGAAGAAGAAATACTAGATAACTATGACTCCAATGAAGACGCTTTCAAAGCAAATGAAAGCACTATCACTGATGTAAACTTTACGCAGTACAAAACAATGTTGCACAATGAACAGCAATACGAAGAAGAACTCCAGGCCCCACTAGATAAGGACACTCCCGACAGTAGTCAACCTTCTGTAACAGGAAGCTAAGAACCACTGGGACAGCCACTAATAGCAAATGAGGCAGAATTAGCTATGACAGAAGTAGAAAACACCATGTGTCACTATGAAGAAGATACAGAAGACTTAACTGTACTACAATCAAAACTGAACAAAGAGCAGAGCACCATTTTTGAAGAAGTAACAAAAGAAATTGCACATAGTGTACAACATGAAAATAAAGTATGTACCTGCCAAAATTACAAACCTATACTACTATACATCAGTGGTGAAGCTGGTTCAGGCAAAACATTCTTAATAAAAATCATCAGCAAGTTCCTTCAACAATTGACAAACAACAAACTGTCAGCTGTTGTAACTGTCCCCACAGGTTCAGCTGCCCAAAACATAGGCGGTGCCACTTTACACCGATTACTACTCCTTCCAGTAGAACACCAAAACAAATTAGACTATTACAAACTTTCTACAGAAGCTGCAATGGAACTACGCAGAGTGTTAAAACAAATGAAAATGCTACTAATAGATCAAGTGAACATGGTCTCCAACCTAATGTTGGCTTTGATTCACCTCAGATTGCAAGAAGTACTTAAAACAAACTACGAAGAGCTTTTTGGAGGAAAACACATTATTGTTTTCTGAGATCTTCTTCAATTGACACCAGTGTAAGGTGAACCTATTTTTAAAACCGTAGGACACAAACTTTGCCGTAAAACTGTTGGCAGCATAGGAAATGTCAACCTTTGGCAACCTTTCCAATACAGAGAATTAACAGAAAACATGCGCCAATCTGCAGACCTCACTTACGCCAACATTTTAAAAACTATTAGAGTTGGTGTACTATCTCAAGAAGCACAAGCAATATTAAAAACCCAGCACATACATGCACCTCATGGCGATAACTCATGTGCTACTGATGTTATGGAACAATTAGCAAACAAAAATGTCAATTGTGTGTCCTTAATGCCAACTCTTGCAAGCTGTTCCAAATTCAATGAAACAATGTTGAAAAAAGAAATGCAACCAATAATTGAAATTTGCTCCACAGACAAACTGGACGTACAAGGTATGACACTACCCATGTGTCAACAAGCCAAGAGACGACTAAATACCGTAGAAAACTCTATCTCCAACACAGCTGGTTTGGAGAAAATATTAAAATTATCCTTAAACTGTAGAGTAATGCTTAAACATAACCTTGACGTGGTGCAAGGACTAGTTAATGGAGCACTGGGTACAGTTGTTGGCTTTTAAACATACCCATGTGACAACAACATTCAGTTTGTCAATATTCTCTTTGACAAACGTTCAGAAGTAAAAAGGATAGGGCACACATCAGCTTGATTCCTTCCCTCCAAGGACATGTATGTACGCAGAGAACAATTTTCTCTAACTCTAGCATATGCAGTCACCATTCATAAATCATAAGGTCTTACCCTAGAAAAAGCATTGATAGATATTGGTAACACAGTCTTTAAAGAAGGCATGAGCTACGTAGCACTATCATGCTTACGTACACTTGACGGTCTATTTCTAATCAACTTTGATGCAAGTAAAGCAAACGCTGATATTCCTTGCATTATAGAATACAATCGAATACGTTCACTATACACGCCCCATCTAAAAACATATCCTGTTCCACAAAAATGAAAACCTTGTAAAAGAAAACTAATTCAAACAGAAATGCAACAGGACCTCATTGCAAATCCTCCAAAGAGAGTAAAAGAAGCTAATACTTCATCAATTACCACAACCAAAGAATAACCTATTACTCAAAGTAACTCATGTACTTCTTCAAAGAAGCAACACACACTCCGAAAAAATGACTTGGACACAGAACTATCTGGTCCATTCAAATTTTCAAATATAACTGGTGTATGTTGCTATTCAAATGTAGCAATGAATATTCTATTTCAATTGCCACCAATTATTGACAACATTTACTTAAACAGTAAAGACCAATTGTGTTTGCAAATGTTAATCCTTCATAGAAAAGCAACAAACAATCCTAACAACACGTATAATGTTCATGGAATAAGACAACAATTGGACTACTGTGCTGGAATGGTGAAATTCACTATAAACTCACAAGAAGATCCTCAAGAATTTCTAATATACTTACTACAAATACTGGAAAACAAAACATACCTATAAATAAAATCTTCCATATTTCATACAAGCGGAAACATACATGCACTCTCTGCAACAATGCGACACAGGAACAAATCCTTAATGAACGCTTTGTGTATGTATCCATACCTAATTGTGAATCCGTTCCATTTCAGCAACTTGTGCAAAATGCAAACCATGGTAGATTATGTACTGCCTGCAATTCAGATAATCTTTCCCCCTTACTAATACAAACACATAGTAAATACGTAATATTAATGCTTCTACATTACAATTCAGATGGTACCAAAAACAACTGCAAGCTGACTGGATTCACACTTGGTCAATTATCACTTGGTAAGAAAATATTCACAACAATATGTATGATCTCCCAAGCAGGAGCCACAACAAATGCAGGTCACTACACTGCATATATAAAAAAGAAATGTGGATGGTTCGAATGTAATGATAGTACCATTACTCTAAAGCACAGCTTACCAGCAAATCTTACAAACGCTTATTTAATCTTCTTAAAATCAAAATGTAATAACTAATCTGTACTGAAACATTAACAAAACTTCAATTAAAAAACTATAAACTGCTAGAATACGCTAACAGGTATCTAACTGTCCCAAGATTTTATAACAACCAAACAGATAAATGAATAGCACTAAATTATAACAGAAAATAGACAGTTAGAATACGCTAACAGGTATCTAACTGCTCCAAAAATCTGCAAAAAGCCAACAGATAGAAAATTAGCCAGAAACAGCAAGTGAACACTGAAAACAAACAAACAAATAGACTTTTGCATAACAATTTTTTTTTTTTTATCCGACATGGATTTTTTTTCCCACAGACCCAATGATTTGAAAAACAAACACAGAAATTGAGCAAATTGCACAGTATACTGGTTTGTAAACTACTAAATATGAGGGTTAAAAAAAAGCTGAAATGTCTATTATGCAATGTAATAAGTCTTTATAAAATACATACACAACATGCTCTTTTCTTTTATCACAGAAATTGAAAAAGAATATGTACTCCAGTTACCAAACTCATGAAAAATATATATCCAATCTCAAAAAATCAAACAGTAAGTATATTCTAATAGAATGCATAAATACTGCTGCATAACAGAACCATTGACGCAAACATCTAACCATACACCACAATACAAAATGTTCACTTCCATGGATATGTTATACTACAGTGCTTGTTACCAAACTCTACAATCTTAATGACATGACATAGCCAAAACGTCACATAAAAACTATACATATCAAACAGTACAGAAACTGTAGATTTCAAACATTTGATAGATATTCGATTCTATGGGTGTGATCTATGGGTGTGATATGCTGCGGTGGTTGTGGCTAGGGCCTAGAGTCTTGGGTGTATGGCCTACGGCCTACAGCCTGCGGCCATGCACCCAATACTCTAGGCCCTGTCCATAACCACTGCAGCATATAACGCCCGTGGTGGCTTATAACTCCAGTACTTATAACTTCGGTCTTGGGTGCATGGCATTTGCCCATGCACCCAAGACTCTAGGCCTGGCCACAACCACTGCAGCATAGCACACCCATAGAATAAAATATTTTAACTGCGGCATATGGTCATTTTTTATTTCCGTTGACACTGCGCACGTCCTTAGAACAGTTTCAACTTGCCTGCGCACAGCACGGACGGGATACTATCCTTGGGACACCCATAATTTTCACTAATTACGAACATCCCGGACAGCGCGGGCATGGCGAATACAACAGTAGCACATGCCACCTAAACAAATACAGTATTTCACCCATCTCTTACTCCCCAAACCTCCCTAAGCACTCTTGCACACTAAAACACTTCCCAAAACTGTATTTCGCCTCTGTTCGCCGCAGTGCTTTCGGCGGATGCAAGATGGCGGGCACAACGGAACAATCTGAAGCACATCACGCCTCACTCCAGCCAATCGGAGGACACGTTGCATGTCCGCGGACATGATGTGAGCCAATTAGCTAATCAGTGTCCTGCCCGCGAAGCGAACAGGGAAGTGTGTCCGCAGAGCGGACATAGATATCACTAATTTTTTAGACCTACTTTTTGATCGTTTTAAAAAAAACTACTGGACAGATTTTCACCATATTTACAAAAGCACGCTTTCGGGACATAGCCGCTGCTCCTGCCACAAATTTGGTGAAGATCCGACCAGCGGTTTGGGTGGAGGCGGGCGCAAAGTTTTTCCCCATTCAGTCTATGGGAAAAAAAGACATTTTGAGACCCCCCTATAACTTTTTCCCCCCTGGACCAAACCTCACCAAACTTTTTTAAAAAAAATCAGAGTTGGCCATATACTATTTTTGCAAAGTTTAGTGAGGATTCGTCCTGGGGGAGCGAAGTTATAAGCAACCCAAAAAGTGCTCTTCCTATGGGATTAGCAACTTAACCATAACTACACAGCCACTACCATGGCTGTGTAATATATATACATATATATATATTACATGGCCACAGTAGTGGCCATGTAGTTATGGTTAAGTTGCTGTTTCCATAGGAAGATCACTTTTTGGGCGGCTTATAACTTCTCTCCCCCTGGACGAATCCTCACCAAACTTTGCAAAAAAAGTATATGGCCCACTCTGAATTTTTGAAAGTTTGGTGACGGTTCGTCCAGGGGGGGCAAAGTTATAGGGGGGGTCCCAAAACTTTTTTTTCCCCCATAGACTGAATGGAGAAACAACTTTGCTCGTGCCTACAGCCCAAACAGCTGGACAGATTTTCACCAAATTTGGACCAGGAGTAGTGGCTTCGTCCCTAAAGCGTGCTTTTGCAGATTTGGTGAAAATCCATCCAGTAGTTTTTTTTAAAATGACCAAAAAGTAGGTCATAAAAAATGTGTGATATCTGTGTTCGGTCCGCGGACACACTTCCCTGTTCGCTCCGCGTACAGTGTCCTGATTGGCCAATTGGCTTGCGTGATGTCCGCGGACATGCGAAGTGTTCGCTGATTGGGTGGCGTGGAGTGTGAAGCGTGTCAGATTTTCGGTAGCGCCCGCCATCTTGGATTCGCGACAGCGCGGTGAAACTTGATTTCAAATTTGTATTTAGTAGAGTGTGTTGGGGTGTAAGAGTGTTTGGGGAGGGTGGGAGAGTATTGGATAGCTTAAATGTTGTGTTTTTTTATGTGGTGGACGCTCCTGTTGTGTTCAATTTGTCTGCGGACAACACGGCTGTTCTGAAATGTTCGTAAATAAATAAAATGGGGGTTTCCTGAGGACGTTGTCCGTATTGTTCACTTTTAATTTGAATGTGTTCTAAGAACACTTGTGGTGTCCTGAAATGTTTGTAAAAAACTACATGGGGATGTTCTCAGGACGCTGTCCGTATTGTTCGTTGTGAAGTTTAAAGTGTTCTAAGAACACTTGCGGTGTCCTGAATTGTTCGTAGGGGGTGTCCTGAGGACGCTGTTCGTATTGTTCGATGGGAAGTTGAATGTGTTCTAAGAACACTCGCGGTGTTCTGAAATGTTCATAAATAAACAAAATGGGGGTGTCCTGAGGACGCTGTCCATATTGTACTCTGACAATTTGAATGTGTTCTAAGAAAACTCGCGGTGTTCTGAAATGTTCGCAAATAAACAAAATGGGGGTGTCCTGAGGACGCTGTCCGCATTGTTCGTTGTCAAGTTGAAAGTGTTCTAAGAACACTCGCAGTGTCCTGAAATGTTCGTAGGGGGTGTCCTGAAGATGCTGTCCGTATTGTTTGCTGGCAAGTTGAATGTGTTCTAAGAACACTTGCGGTGTCCTGAAATGTTCGCAAATAAAAAATGGGGGTGTCCAGAGGGCACTGTCCGTATTGTTCTCTTGCAAGTTGAATGTGTTCTAAGAACACTTGTGGTGTCCTGAAATGTTCAAAAATAAACAAAATGGAGGTGTTCTGAGGACTCAGTCCGTTTTGTTCATTGTAAAGTTTAAAGTGTTCTAAGAACACTTGCGGTGTCCTGAAATGTTCGTAGGGGGTGTCCTGAAGACACTGTCCGTATTGTTCTCTGGCAAGTTGAATGTGTTCTAAGAACCCTCGTGGTGTCCTGAAATGTTCGTAAATAAACAAAATGGGGGTGTCCTGAGGACGCTGTCCATATTGTTCTCTGGCAATTTGAATGTGTTCTAAGAACACTCGTGGTGTCCTGAAATGTTCGTAAATAAACAAAATGGGGGTGTCCTGAGGACTCTGTCAGTATTGTTCGATGCCAAGTTGAATGTGCTCTAAGAAAACTCGCGGTGTTCTGAAATGTTCACAAACAAACAAAATGGGGGTGTCCTGAGGACGCTGTCCGTATTGTTCGTTGTCAAGTTGAAAGTGTTCTAAGAACACTCGCAGTGTCCTGAAATGTTCGTAGGGGGTGTCCTCAAGATGCTGTCCGTATTGTTCGCTGGCAAGTTGAATGTGTTCTAAGAACATTTGCGGTATCCTGAAATGTTCGCAAATAAAAAATGGGGGTGTCCTGAGGATGCTGTCCGTATTGTTCTCTGGCAATATGAATGTGTTCTAAGAACACTCGTGGTGTCCTGAAATGTTCATAAATAAACAAAATGGGGGTGTCCTGAGGACACTGTCCGTATTGTTCTCTTGCAAGTTGAAGGTGTTCTAAGAACACTTGTGGTGTCCTGAAATGTTCATAAATAAACAAAATGGAGGTGTTCTGAGGACTCTGTCCGTTTTGTTCGTTGTCAAGTTTAAAGTGTTCTAAGAACACTTGCGGTGTCCTGAAATGTTCGTAGGGGGTGTCCTGAAGACACTGTCCGTATTGTTCTCTGGCAAGTTGAATGTGTTCTAAGAACACTCGTGGTGTCCTGAAATGTTTGTAAATAAACAAAATGGGGGTGTCCTGAGGACGCTGTCCGTATTGTTCGATGGGAAGTTGAATGTGCTATAAGAACACTCGCGGTGTGTTCTGAAATGTTCGTAAATAAAGAAAATGGGGGTGTCCTGAGGACGCTGTCCGTATTGTTCTCTGGCAAGTTGAATGTGTTCTAAGAACACTCGTGGTGTCCTGAAATGTTCGTAAATAAACAAAATGGGGGTGTCCTGAGGACACAGTCCTTATTGTTCGATGGCAAGTTGAATGTGTTCTAAGAACACTCGCGGTGTCCTGAAATGTTCGCAAATAAACAAAATGGGGGTGTCCTGAGGACGCTGTCCGTATTGTTCTCTGGCAATTTGAATTTGTTCTAAGAACACTTGTGGTGTCCTGAAATGTTCGTAAATAAACAAAATGGGGGTGTCCTGACATTAAAAGTTTCCATAGGCCATAATTGAAATGTTTGACTCTATGGGTGTGATATGCTGTGGTGGTTTTGGCCAGGGCATAGAGTGTTGGGTGCATGGCCACAACCACCACAGCATATCACACTCATAGTTGCTCATAACTTTGAGTCAAAAACAAATTTAAGGAACAAAGTTATAAGCCACTATGGGTGTGATATGCTGCGATGGTTGTACTTTTGTTTGGTTTAGTAACTGGAGTACATGTATTTCTTGTTCATTTCTGTGATAAAAGAAAATAGCATGTTAGTATTAGTATTTTCTAATGACTTATTACATTGTATAATCAACCATTTTTTTTTTTACCCTCATATTTACTAGATTACAAACCAGAGTACTGTGCAATTTGCTCAGTTTCTGTGTTTGTTGCTAAAATCATTGGGTCTGTGGGAGAAAACAAATCCATGTTGGATTAACAAAAAAAAAACTTTTTCTGTTATGCTACAGTTTATTTGTTTGTTTGTTTTCAATGTTCACCTTTTGTTTCTGGTTAATGCTTTATACTTTGGCTTGTTGCAGTTTTTTTGGAGCAGTAACATATTATTTATTTGTTTGGATATTGTAAAATTTTGGAGCAGTTAGATACCAGTAGGCGTATTCTAACTGTCTATTTTTTTCATATATTTTAGTGGTATTGATTTATCTGTTTGGATATTGTTCAATTTTGGGACAGTTAGATACCAATTGGCGTATTCTACTTGTCTATTTTTCACTCTAATTTAGTGGTATTCATTTATCTGATTAATTGTTGTAGAATCTTTGGGCAGTTAGATAGCTTTTGGAATATATATTTTTTTACTATAAGTTTACCTAAAGTTAAAGTACAGTTTAGTTATCAAATTTTGGTTTTAAGAACATTAAATAAGCATTTGTAAGATTTGCTGGTAATCACTGCTTTAGAGTAATGGTACTATCATTACATTCAAACCATCCACATTTCTTTTTTATATATGCAGTGTAGTGCCCTGAATTGGTTGTTGTAGATTATACCTATTGTTGTGAAGGTTTTCTTACGAAGTGATATTTGACCATGTGTGAATCCACTCAGCTTGCAGTTGTTTTTGGTACCATCTGCATTGTAACGTAGAAGCATTAGTATTACGTATTTACTATGTGTTTGTATTACTTACATGGAGCGATTATCCGAATTGCAGGTAGTACATAATCTACTATGGTTTGCATTTTGTACAAATTGCTGAAATGGAATGGATTCACAATTAGGTATTGATATATATATGAAGCGTTCATTGGGGATGTCTTCGTGTGTCACATTGTTGCAGAGAGTGCATGTATGTTTCCACATGTATGAAATCTGGAAGATTTCATTTATAGGTATGTTTTTATTTTCCAGTACTTGTAGTAAGTACATTAGAAATTCTTGTGGATATTCCTGTGAGTTTATAGTGAATTTAACCATTCCAGCACAGTAGTCCAATTGTTGTCTTATTCCATAAACACTATACGTGTTATCATGATTGTTTGTTGCATTTCTGTGAAGTACTAACATTTGCAAACACAATTGGTCTGTGCTGTGTAAGTAAATGTTGTCAACAATTGGTGGCAATTGAAATAGAATATTCATTGCTACATTTGCGTAGCTACTTACTCCAACTATATTTGAGAGTTTAAATGGACTAGTTAGTTCTGTATATGATTGATTTTTTTTGTTTGTCTTCCGTCTTTGATGAAGTACCTGGTTTACTTTCCCTAATGGGTTCTTTTATGTTTGTGGTACTTGATGAAGTTTTAGTTTCTTTTACTCTCTTTGGAGGATTTGCAGTGACATCCTGTTGATTTCTGTTTGATTTAGTTTTCTTTTACAGCGTTTTACTTTTTTTGGTACAGAATATGTGTTTAGATGGGGGGAGTATAGTGAGCAAAGTCTATTGTATTCTAAAATGCAAGGAGTATCAGCATTTACTTTACTTGCATCAAAGTTGATTAGAAATAGACCGTCAAGTGTACGTAAGCGTGATAGTGCTACATAGCTCATGCCTTCTTTAAAGACTGTGTTACCAATGTCTATCATTGCTTTGTCTAGGGTAAGACCTTGTGATTTATGAATGGTGACTGCGTATGCAAGAGTTAGAGAAAATTGTTCTCTGCGTATATACATGTCTTTGAAGAGAAGGAATCGAGCTGTTGAGCGTCCTATCCTTTTTAATTCTGAAGGTTTGTCAAAGAGAATATTGACAAACTGAATTTTGTTGTCACATGAGTATGTTTGAAAGCCAACAACTGTACCCAGTGCTCCATTAACTATTCCTTGGTCCACGTCAAGGTTACGTTCAAGCATTACTCTGCAATTTAAGGATAATTTTAATATCTTTTCCAATCCTGCCGTGTTTGAGATTGATTTTTCTAAACTATTTAGTCTTGTTGTGGCTTGGTCACACATGGGTGGTGTCATACCATGTACATCTAGTTTGTCTGTGGTGCTAATTTCCATTATTGGTTGCATTTCTTTTCTTAACATAATTTCATTGAATTTGAAACACCTTGCAAGAGTTGGCATTAAGGCCATACAATTGACATTTTTGTGGGCTAATTGTTCCATAACATCTGAAGCACATGCATTATCACCATAAAATGCATGAATGTGCCGCGTTTTCAATATTGCTTCTGCTTCTTTAGAAAGTATACCAACTCTGATACTTTTTAAGATGTTGGCATAAGTGAGATCTGTAGATTGCCGCATGTTTTCTGTTCATTCTCTGTATTGGAAATGTTGCCAAAGGTTGACATTTCCAATGCTGCCAACAGTTTTACTTCAGAGTTTGTGTTCTGTAGGGTATTTTGTGGAGATTTGGGGCCTGACGGTATTTTATTACCGCCGAAAAATAACTTAGCAATAATCACTCTTTGTATTCAGATTTGGCCATGTGCAACAATAATACAATGGACATGCATTATTTCAGCACCCAGACCTGCATATTTGGTATACGTGGTTGGTGGTATTTTGGTGAGCATAATTCCCTTGTTTTATTTGTGGCCCCAATGTCCAGAATCCCTTATCTTTGCTTAGATTTTTCATGTGATCACTAGAGAGACCTCAGACCTACATTTTAGGAATACCACATTTTCAGTGATAGTGTTGGTGTGCCACCATGGGCGAACTCACTGACTTATTTACGACAGAGAGCTATATATGGTAGTCTTGTGGTAATTTCCACTACCTTATATACGGTAGGGAGCTATGTTTAGAGAGTCTCTCTTCCCGTTGGCTCATGTACCTCCAACAAGCTATGCTACAGTCACTCACAATTATTCATACTGATTCTGACATGCACACATCTGTCTTAAAATGACCATTGCACTGTTTAAAAATCTCCACACATCATCGGCATTGTAATGGTAAATAGTAAATACACCACCCGTCTGTTTTCAAATATTTTTCTGTATTATAAAAGTTGCATTTAAACACGATCTCATTCTTTACAGAAATAAATAAAATGGTACAGTAAAAGCATTGTCTATGACACACTGCAAAGAGAGTGGCGGAGAACAGAACTCAAATTGCAACATTGGTATTTGATTAAGACACGCACAGGAATCCCCTTTCCTACACTGACTGCATATTTTCGTGCACACACGGCTCCCACGCTTATGTAATTACCTTATCTGTTCAAAGGTTTCTTCAGCTGTTCTCCTTTGGAATGTGGTTCCCTTGAAGATTAACCCCAGTAAAAGGATCGCCTTTCCTTTTCAAACCGGGGTCATTGCCTGGAATTCTTAGCTTTTGCAGATAGGAATGCCTCCAACCAGGAAAAGGTCTTCCTCCCAGCTCTGCCAAATCTGGACTGTAGCAGGACGCAGGAATCTGCATTCAGTCAGGAGTCCCACAGCCAGGTCTTCTCCCCAGTAGTGCAGAAAAATGTCTACCTGTCTTTTTCCCTGATACTGCCCACTAAAACTTTCATCTCAGCCCTCTGTATGACGTGTCCCAATGAAATCCATCATCTCTCATCCTCCTACTCTCAACAATAGATTTGTTTATACATTTGCAATTGTTGCAAATCTGACTTCCTTCTTCCTGCAGTTACTGTGCACAAAAACACGGAGAAGCAGGCAGAGAAGAGAAGAAAAAAAAATCTGCACACACATTTAAATGGCTTTCAGAGTATGCCTAATTCTGCAGTGGAGAACACATTTTATTAGTGGGTTATGTTAAATAAGGTTTTATTAGTCAGGTTAATGGTTAATAGGTTAGCTGTTAATTTTCAAATGTGTCTCTCGCACCATAGGCATTTCAGGTGAAAATAGTGTGCATTTTTAAATGAGCATGTGTGCTTTTAACTGTAAAAATAGATTTGCATCTTATATGTTAAAATCGTTTTTGACTGAATAGTCTGCCTTTCCTTGTTAATCTGGTAACCCATATAGCAATGCACCACACCCTTGTGGTGGTGCTGCGAAAAAAAATTGCTACCTGTGCAGTAGTGCTGTACTCTGTGCTGTTTGCTACCTGTGTAGTAGTGCTGTACTCTGTGCTGTTTGCTACCTGTGCAGTAGTGCTGTACTCTGTACTGTAACACGCCAAATATCCTTACATATACCCTCCTTTTTTTTTTACAACTTGGCTATAATCCAAGCCAATTCCTAAAAACAACTTGTTCTTTTTTTTTTTTTACATGCAATCCAACAAAATGAATATTCATGTGCATCAATGAAAATTTGCAATCAACATTTCATCTGAGTCCATCAGTTCATAAAATGTTCCACATTTGCCTTCTCAGTGGAAGTGGCATTACTTTAAGTTTAAATTTTCCAAGTCAATTAAAAACAACGAAATAAAACAACTAACTAAAACAAATAATTAATATAACAAATTAAAATAAATAATTAAAATAATAAATATGTGGAACTTCATATGCCGGAACTTTTGTTTTGTCTCTTTTGGTATGTCCCGACCAGCGATGTTATTCGGTTCATTCGAGTACTCTTTCATCTTGGCAATCTTGAATCCACAGTAGTCATCTCTTTTGGCATTCCGGTTATTTTGTCTTCACCTCCACCTGGAGGCAGGCATCTTTTGGTCTTCATCCAGGGGACTCCAGGACTCCATCGTCTCTCCCGTGGGCTCTGATCTCGGAACCTCCGACCAAATAATGTTAATTGTCTAAATCAAAATAGAAAATAAACAAATTAAGTACATACCATAATACTAACTTCATCCTTTTGCCAAAAATAAAACATGCTTGGTAAAAATATTTCATTTTTTTTTTTCTGAAATTAAACACAAGTTAAAAGACAACAAGCAGATATTCAATATTTAACACACTTTCTCTTTGCACACCAACCATGAGCTTCCATTATATGTGCATTTATTTATTTATTTATTTATATTTATTTTATATTATATTTTACATATACTACAGTGTTTATGTGCCTTCATAACAATCAACTTTTTAACTTCTTTGTCACTGCCTCCTGATTGTACCCATTTATTTTCTCTTTTTGTGTTCAAGGGATTTTATCTGTTTCTACATACTCAAGCCGCCTGATCTCATGTCTGGGATGGCATGGTTTGATTTGATTTACATGGACAAACTGCTCTATTGCAGTTTCACCTTCATTTTTCAAAATGTTATACACTACAGGAGAGACCTTATCTATAATCCGAAATGGCCCCTGCCAGGCTGCTAGAAATTTAGAATTTTTCTGTTTACTTTTTCCAAAATGAAACTTGTACACCTGATCCCCTACACTGTATTCCTTTGCTGATGTCTTTTTATCATAATATGACTTTGCACTGTCAGCAGCTCTTTCCAGATTTCTCTGCACAAAAGCAAATGCATGTTGCAAATGCCTCCTCAGTTCATCAATATATTCATGAACTGTGGATGCACTCACTAGAGTTTGCTCATGTGTTCTGTATAGTAGGTGTTGTGGTAACACCATTTTCCTACCTGTTAAGACCTCATGGGGGCTAACACCTGTTGCTTTGGCAGGAGTCGACCTGATTGCCATGAGAACCAACGGTAAATGTAAATCCCAGCTGGAACCTGCTTCTTCCACAAATTTCTTTAAAATATCCACAACAGACCTATTGCTTCTTTCAACTGTACCTGAAGACGCCGCCCGATATGCGATATGTAGTTTCCTTTTCACACCTAGTATTTGCCATACTTTACTCATTAGAGTACTTGTGAAATGACTTCCTCTGTCTGACTCAATTCTTTGTGGCAACCCAAACCTTGAGAACACATGGTTCACCAGCAATGTGGCTGCTGTTTGCGCACTACAATCTGGTGCAGGAATGCATTCAATCCACTTTGACATCAAACATACCACACTCAAAATATAACGGTGTCCCCTGCTCGACCTTTTTAAAGGACCTACATAGTCTATTTGCAAATCTGACCATGGGAGAGTTAGGCCTCTTTTCATCAATGGTGCTCTATGCATTGGTGAGGCAGGTTTAAATTGGGCGCATACTAGACATCCTCTAGTATATAATTCCACATCTTGGGACATATGTGGCCAGTAAGCATAATCTTTTAATATTTCTAATGTTTTTTGTGAACCTCTATGGCCTGCAGTTATGGCATCATGTGCATGGTGTAGCATCAGTCCTCTGAATGAAAGGGGTACTACCCACTGTATTTGTCCTGTTATGGACTCTCTAATCATGAGTCCATCCTGTAATCTGATTCGTGTTTTGTTCTTTAATAACACCCTCAACTCTTCTTTTCCCATACAATCATTTTCTGTTAAAGGATTTTGTTCAGGATCTATCAAATGATTATAATAGATTCCCAAAATTTGATCATTCTTTTGTGCCTCAATCAAATCTTGGTCTGGCGTGTCATGACTCCACTGTACCATCGGTTGATCCACCTCCTTTGGTGCTTTAGAACGTGTGACTGCATCAATTTGTATTTCACCCATTAAATAATCAATAGGTAGCAATTCTCCCATCACAGCCCCAATCTTAGCCAGATGGTCTGCCTTATCATTTCCCTCCTTATCCTCTCCTGGTGTTTTTAAATGCCCACAAATTTTTCTCCAGTATATTGTTAAATTATTTTCTGACACCAATTTGTCTATGGCTTGTATCACTTTTCCATGTTTAAGTGGCTTTTTGTTGTATGTAACCATGCCTCTTGCTTTCCAACCAGGCAAATACTCCACAAAGCTATTCCGTGCATAGTCAGAATCAGTCACCAGGACAATTTCACTGAACTTTTTATCAACTGCAGTAGCAATTGCTTTATAGATGGCTGCCAATTCCGCCACCTGACTGCTCCTATCTCCAATCCTCATCCCTATACTGGGAACGCCTTCACATTTCAACCAGACATTTCCTATTCCTGCCACTAACTGTTTATTACTGTCATTTTCAATGTGAAAAGCACAACCATCCACATATACAGTTGGCAAATCCTTGCATGTTTTTTCATCAAAAGCTTTGTGTGATGATTGTTCAAATTCCTGCAAACTATTTTCCACTTCCATTTCATTTGGTATTTGTTCAGCTGCACAGTCATGTAAGTCAGCTAACCCTTGAGCAATTGGGCTCTTTTTATTTTGTCCATATCTCACTTCTATGGGAAAACCTTGTAATGCCAGCGTCCATGAAGTGATTCTGGATTGCGCTAGATTGCCTGATCTAATTCTTTTACTCTCTAAAAATTGCAAAGGTTGATGATTTGTTTCAATAATCACCTTTTCTCCCTGAACAATGGGGCGGAAATGTTGTAGCGCCCACACAGTGGTTAATAGGGCCTTTTCACATTCATTAAATTTCATTTCAACTTGGGAAAATGCCTTACTTGCATATGCAATGGTTTTGTGATTCAAATCGTGTTTTTGTGATAATACTGCTGACATACAATGTTCAGAAAAACCTATTTCTATAAAGAAATCCCTGTCCTTTATGGGGTATGCTAAACATGGTGCCTTTACAAGACATTCCTTCAATCTAGCCACTGCATCAGACTGCTCTCTTTCCCATCTCCAGGGAGTATTTAGTTTAAGCAGTTTAGTCAATGTTTGAGTGATTTCTGCATAATTCTCAATGAACTTTCTGTTATAGCCTGTCATCCCTAATAAACTTTTTACTCCTTTCACATTTTTAGGATCTTTTAATCTTTGTATGGCCTCTATTTTCTTCCTTTGTGGATTTAGCCCACGTTCAGTCACTTCATGCCCTAGAAAGTTCACTTTTTTCTTGCACCATTGTGCTTTTTGCAAAGATACTTTGGCGCCTGCTTTCTGCAATTGGCCAAGTACATGTCTTATTTCATCAAAATGGCTTTTCAGGCTTTCATTTTTTATCAGGACATCATCCACATAAACTATTGTTCCTCTTTCCGCTGCATCCGGCATGGCCTTTCTCAAAAATATGCCAAATTCACTCCCACTATTGATGTACCCGAACGGAGCTCTACGCCAGGCATATTGAGTCCTGTCAAATGTAAAGGAAAATAAGTGTTGTATCTCCTCTGCCAATGGCACACACCAATATCCAGATGTGAGATCTAACGTGGTAAATACATTTGAACCATGTATCTGAGCTAGGCCCTGATCAATGAATGGTAGTGGCCATCTAGATACTGGTACTCTTTTATTTAACTCTCTTAAGTCTGCACACAGCCGCCATTGACCATTTGGCTTTAACACACCTAAAATAGGCGTATTGGATGTGCTATGAATGGGCCTGATTATTCCCCGTGATTCCAAATTTTTAATAATCTCTGCCAATGATTCTAAACATGCCAGTGGTAGTCTATACTGGCGTACAAACACTGGATTCCTGCTACAACCTTCTGGTAGTGTGGCCACATGTAAATCAGTTAAACCACAATCATAAGCATCTTTTGCAAATACATCCTTAAACTCCATAAATATTTCCCTCAGGTCGTCTCTATCCTTCTCGCTGTCACATGCATCCGCTAAGGAGATCTGCTCTTCTACCATTCTGGAAAATTCTGGAAACTCTTCTGGTAAAGGAATCTCAGCGCTTTCCTCTAACTGTGTGGCTGTGTCTTTTTGTAGAGCTGCCCCTTTTAAATATTTTGGCATATCAGCTTCCACTTCAATGGGCTGATTTCCTGTTTCATTTTCATTTAAATTAAATATTATGCAATCCTCTTGATGGCAGCACACTGTCTTATTTGAATCATAAGGATACACAGAATGAATTTTAAATATTCCTTTGGGCTGAGAGTCCAGGTGTTCTGGCAACTCGCCCTTGGCATCTACATATTTTTCAGGAATATTCCCAATCACCATGTTATTTAAATCTGCCGTATAATGTGATTTTTGTATGGCCATTCCTAATGGGGAGTTTTCCTCTAAATGAATATCCTGACAACCTTTATTATTTACCATGATTTTTACAGATCCCTCACCAATGTCTATCAATGGAATGTATTCATAATCCAGGCCTTGCTGTTTTATGGATTCATTCAGGCATACAAATGCATCAGAGCCTTTCATCTGCTGCCCATTTTTGCATTTCAGTATTATTGCAAACTGTTTTGTAAATGCAGGAATAATAGTATTTTTCCTCATTTGTAATTCGACTGCATAAGGAACCAGTTGTGCACAATGATAAGCCCTTCTTTTGTCTTCAAATTCAGGTGCCGGACCACCTAGGCGTGACCATAATTTTTGATTAAGGAAATCTAACACCATACACATTCTGTGCATGATGTCATTGCCCATGTAAAATTCATTTTGTGCTCCACTCACTATCCATACATTATGGTAAATTGTTTTCTGCCCAATGCTAATTTTAAGCATGCATCTGCCTGCAATTCGGTTTTCAAAGTCTGGACTGTCCAACCCAGAAACATATTGGTTTTTAATCCTAAATTTCAGGATTTCTTCCCTCTCCATAATTTTTTGCAACAATTTCTCATTAATGAAACTCCTTTCATGTTCAAGTGCTAAAGTGGCTTTTATTGTTTTAAGATAATCATTTATACCAACATGAACCCATGGTTGCTCATCTTCCATGTGTATTTCTGCCAGAGTGGTAATGTGTTTTTCTGAATCTGTTTTAGGAGCAATATTCTGTTTGCATGTTTTCTCTTTTAAATAGAAACTTAATGTGTGCTCATCTATGGCAGTCTGCCAATCTTTCCTTGGGTCCAAGTATATTTGTACAGGTAGTTTTTCATTGTCGCTCTGCATTTTGTCTTGACACATTAATATAACAGTGACACTAGGTATGCAGCTATTCTGGAGATATACCTCCACAGCATCATTTGTTTTGGCAACGGTGTGACATTCATTTATATTGCTGTTTTGTGATTTTAGTTTCTTAGGCCTCAATGGTTTTTTGGTTAAGGACCACAGCACTCCATTCACCCCATCTATGAGAGGAGACAATCTTTTCAGGCAATCTGTCCCCATCAGAAATGGAATTTCACAAATAGATGTGATCAATACCTCTTGTTTCATTCTGTGCTTTCCTATTTTTATGTCAACCTCAGTTACACCTAAGATGGGCACCTCCTCCCCATTAAAGTTATGCACTGGGCCTTGATTTGCCTTCACTGTGATCTGACTCTGTGGAGGCCTCCCTTCATTGATACTCTTTACCAGCTGCTTGGACATAATTGTGGCCTGTGCGCCAGTGTCAATCATAGCGAAGGTGTGGAATTTTTCTTCTACAGTGATGGGTGCATAATATCTGTCCTCAAATTCCTCTAATACACATAAGAAATGTGAATTCTTACTGATTTCAGGGCTCACCTTTCTCAGATCTTTTTCACTTTTGGCTAAGCACATTGGTAAATGAAAAGACATTTTTCCCTCCTTTTTACCCATTTCTGTGCGAGATATTTTATTCATTTCTCCATGTTCAGAGGTTTTTTGGAGTGTGGCCACTGTTCGCCCATCCATCTGGGTAACATCAGAGACCACATTACAACCTTCCAACTGAACATGTGTAACAACATCATTCAGCAATTTGTCATTTTTTAATTCTGTGCATTTGTGATCATTTAGTGTAATACCAGCCCTTTCAGCCTCTTCAAAAATATGTGGCTCAAAGAATTCTTCAGGTGATTGACTTGTACCCTCCTTGTGAGTATTTCCTTTTTCTGTCTGTGTTTGGTCATTGTTTTGCTTGCCCAGGGAAGGAGCTATGGCATCCCCACTTACTCCCTGTTCACTGGTATTCCCCATGCATGAGTCATTTTTCTTAAATCTGTTCCTTTGTTCTTTTGGAATTCCTAATGTTTCTTTTTCATTTGTGCAAATCTTTACTGTTTTATTTAGCTCTAAGTTAAACCGTACCTCTTTTTTAGAAATATTTGCACTTTCTATCACAATTTCATTTACTGGTACTTTCATTTTTAATCCATTAGGCATCTCAGAGTCGTTATGCAAAATTATATCAGAGCAATCTGTCATTTTGGCACTGCGATTATCATGAGTACTTAGTCACTTTTCGGAAGCCCCCCGGTCATTGCTATGGCCATCAGCC
Organism: Ambystoma mexicanum; assembly: GCF_040938575.1. Lineage (NCBI taxonomy): Eukaryota > Metazoa > Chordata > Amphibia > Caudata > Ambystomatidae > Ambystoma > Ambystoma mexicanum. The sequence continues at coordinate 1,319,215,650 of NC_090929.1, read as the reverse complement.
CCCTCTTTGGAAGGTTGTTTTTGCGCTGTATAGAGCTTTCCTATTTGCTCAACTAACATTTTCACTTGGGCCTCAAGGCACTGGAACCTTTCCATCTCTCTAGGATCCTCTTTCTGTGGCCTAGGTCGATATTGGTTGTTTTCCCCCTGATTGGATCTATTCTGATACCTCTCAGGTGATTGATGTCGGTTGGGATGGTTTCTGAACTCTTGATTCATTTGTGGAGGGGAGCGGGTTGCACCCATCCTTTGATTATAGTCCCCTGGTGGGGAATCATTGTACTGGCGTGGATTGTAGTTCACGCTTTGCCTCATGTCCTGTCTCTCAGATTGTGGGTACTGGCCCCTATGTTGATTTCCATTATCAGTAAATCGATCCACATATCGGGGCCTATCCTGATTACCATATATCATGGTGCTGGGATCAAATCTGCTCTGTGTCCCCAATGACTGGTAGGGACCATCATTTCTTTGATCTTGATTTTGTCTCTGGTTATTGTTCATACCTGCCATATCAGGCCGATATCCTACCCGGGGTCTATCCCCTAAATATCTAGGGCTGATGTAGCTCTCTCTATTACTAGGATCATGTGTTTGGAACATTGGTACAGGAAATGGCGATCTTTGTTGATTACCCCTTTGTTCAGGTGTCACATTATTTTTACCTTGGCTTTGAGCAGACTCAAGGGACATTTTGGCTGACCTGATTTCCATTACTGTGGCTGAGAGTTCTTTAGATTTAGGCCTGGTATCTTTCATTTTATCACTTTCTCTACCCTGACAATAGAGTACCTCATATAGCTTTGTGCTTTGATGTACAATCCATTCAAGGGACTTGTCACGGTCAAATTCACGGACCAATTGGGATATGATGTCTTTCTGTAGCCCATAGAAGTATGCGGTTTTAAACTCATTGGAATTTGAGTCAAAAGATAAATCAAAGCGAGAGAATGCTCTTTTTAAGTCTTGTAAAAATTGGCGAGGGGATGTATTATGTCCAGCAGTAATTGTGTACGCGACTTTCTTTGCCTCCTGCAATGACTGAAAAGGAGAAAAATGACGCCTAATTTCTTTTTCAAACTCCAGCCATGTCATATTCTGCTGTTCATTTAATCCCCTTATGATGCTAGCCGTCGGGGCATCTAAAGTTAAATGAAAATATTGTCTGTACTGTTCCTTAGGTATCTGGAGTGCTTTAAAAATGTCATGTACCGCTTCTAAGTGATCCTCAATGCAGCATTCACCTCCCTTTTTAAATGGTTTTATCAGGGCTTTAATGGATTTCATTATTTTTATGGGGCTACTTGTTGCAATGCATGGAATTGCACTATTTTGTGACTCAATCCTGTTTTCAGGTGTATGAGATTGGTGGCTGCCCCCAATGGGAGTATCAAATCCCCCAAGGGCGCTGCAACCAAGTTCAGTCACCGGCCCAGCCACTGTAGCACTAGCTCTTTGGGCATAGCTAGAATTCACCTCCACTCCATTGAATGTGGTACCCTGCCGCCTCTCCTGGGATCTGGGAATGCACATTTGCTGTTCTAAGTCCTTACACTTTTTAAGGAGTCTGGTTGCTTCATTTTGCAAATAATTATTTTCATCATTCATTTTATTAATCACCTCCTGCATATCGCACATTTGCATTTGGCATTCATTGAACTCTTTATTTCTCTTGTCTCTTTCTTGAATCATTTTAATCATTTCTTGTTCTGCACTCTGGAGATCACCTTCTTTTTCGCAATGTTCTTTTTGTAAAATCTGCATTTCTGAAACAACCTCATCTTTATCCTGCCTAATGTGATCCACTAAGGCTTTTAAGTGTGCCAATTCTTGCTCACTATCTTCAAATTGTTTCTTGCTTTTGGATAACTGAGTATCAAAGTCTCTGCATTTTAATTGCATGTCTTTTTGGCATACATCCAATTCTGCTCTCAACATTTCATGATTTTTACTTGCCCCCTCTAATTCAGTCTTTAACCTGTTAATTAGCTGAGTATCATTCTCTTGCATTCGCAGGGACTTGTTTAAAATAAACCATATTTTGCCGCATAGCCGTATTAAACAGTCTTTCTCTGCACTTTTATCGGCTGCATTCAATAATCTTGTAAGGCAGACCTGAATTATGCTGCCTTCAGCAAAAATATTGTCTAGTTTTTCTTTCTGCACCTCACCCTGAATGCGGTTACTCCATTCTAACGTGCTATTCGAAGACCAATTCCCATGTGCAAATAACTTTGCCTCTAAATATTGCACTAGATCTGAGAATGTGGTTTCCCTTTGTGACATTCTGAAATTCGTTTTTAGTGGCAAACTGCTATTATAAAATGGGTTCCCTTTAATGTGCAAATGGCAGTGTGAGACACGCTTGCCACGCCCAGTAGGTACTCTAGGATCACTTTCCCGGCCTGCAACGCACCATAAATATGTAGGGTATTTTGTGGAGATTTGGGGCCTGACGGTATTTTATTACCGCCGAAAAATAACTTAGCAATAATCACTCTTTGTATTCAGATTTGGCCATGTGCAACAATAATACAATGGACATGCATTATTTCAGCACCCAGACCTGCATATTTGGTATACGTGGTTGGTGGTATTTTGGTGAGCATAATTCCCTTGTTTTATTTGTGGCCCCAATGTCCAGAATCCCTTATCTTTGCTTAGATTTTTCGTGTGATCACTAGAGAGACCTCAGACCTACATTTTAGGAATACCACATTTTCAGTGATAGTGTTGGTGTGCCACCATGGGCGAACTCACTGACTTATTTACGACAGAGAGCTATATATGGTAGTCTTGTGGTAATTTCCACTACCTTATATACGGTAGGGAGCTATGTTTAGAGAGTCTCTCTTCCCGTTGGCTCATGTACCTCCAACAAGCTATGCTACAGTCACTCACAATTATTCATACTGATTCTGACATGCACACATCTGTCTTAAAATGACCATTGCACTGTTTAAAAATCCCCCCACATCATCGGCATTGTAATGGTAAATAGTAAATACACCACCCGTCTGTTTTCAAATATTTTTCTGTATTATAAAAGTTGCATTTAAACACGATCTCATTCTTTACAGAAATAAATAAAATGGTACAGTAAAAGCATTGTCTATGACACACTGCAAAGAGAGTGGCGGAGAACAGAACTCAAATTGCAACATTGGTATTTGATTAAGACACGCACAGGAATCCCCTTTCCTACACTGACTGCATATTTTCGTGCACACACGGCTCCCACGCTTATGTAATTACCTTATCTGTTCAAAGGTTTCTTCAGCTGTTCTCCTTCGGAATGTGGTTCCCTTGAAGATTAACCCCAGTAAAAGGATCGCCTTTCCTTTTCAAACCGGGGTCATTGCCTGGAATTCTTAGCTTTTGCAGATAGGAATGCCTCCAACCAGGAAAAGGTCTTCCTCCCAGCTCTGCCAAATCTGGACTGTAGCAGGACGCAGGAATCTGCATTCAGTCAGGAGTCCCACAGCCAGGTCTTCTCCCCAGTAGTGCAGAAAAATGTCTCCCTGTCTTTTTCCCCGATACTGCCCACTAAAACTTTCATCTCAGCCCTCTGTATGACGTGTCCCAATGAAATCCATCATCTCTCATCCTCCTACTCTCAACAATAGCTTCGTTTATACATTTGCAATTGTTGCAAATCTGACTTCCTTCTTCCTGCAGTTACTGTGCACAAAAACACGGAGAAGCAGGCAGAGAAGAGAAGAAAAAAAAATCTGCACACACATTTAAATGGCTTTCAGAGTATGCCTAATTCTGCAGTGGAGAACACATTTTATTAGTGGGTTATGTTAAATAAGGTTTTATTAGTCAGGTTAATGGTTAATAGGTTAGCTGTTAATTTTCAAATGTGTCTCTCGCACCATAGGCATTTCAGGTGAAAATAGTGTGCATTTTTAAATGAGCATGTGTGCTTTTAACTGTAAAAATAGATTTGCATCGTATATGTTAAAATCGTTTTTGACTGAATAGTCTGTCTTTCCTTGTTAATCTGGTAACCCATATAGCAATGCAGCGCACCCTTGTGGTGGTGCTGCGAAAAAAAATTGCTACCTGTGCAGTAGTGCTGTACTCTGTGCTGTTTGCTACCTATGTGGTGTTGCTGTACTCTGTGCTGTTTGCTACCTGTGCAGTAGTGCTGTACTCTGTACTGTAACACGCCAAATATCCTTACAGTCCTAATGTTTTAAAAATAGGCTCACATTTTACTGGTGTCAATTGAGAAGATCTCCGAAAACAATAATGTGTTTTCCTGCAAAGAGTTCTTCATAGTTTGTTTTGCGTACTTCTCGTAATCTGAGGCGAATCAAAGCCAACATTAGGTTGGACACCATGCTCACTTCATCTATTAGAAGCATTTTCATTTGTTTCAATACTCTGCGTAGTTCCATTGCAGCTTCTGTAGAAAGTTTGTAATAGTCTAATTTGTTTTGGTGTTCTACTGGCAGGAGTAGCAATCGATGTAAAGTGACACCACCTATGTTGTAGGCAGCTAAACCTGTGGGGGCAGTGACAACAGCTGACAGTTTGTTGTTTGTCAATTGTTGAAGGAACTTACTGATGATTTTGATTAGGAATGTTTTGCCAGAACCAGCTTCACCACTGACGTACACTAGAATAGGTTTGTAATTTTGGCAGATGCATTCTTTGTTTACATGTTGTACACCATGTGCAATTTCTTTTGTTACTTCTTGAAAAATGCTACTTTGCTCATTGTTTAGTTTTGATTGTAGTATAGTTAAGTCTTCTTTATCTTCATACTGACACATGGTGTTTTCTACTTCTATCATAGCTAATTCTGCCTCATGTGTTATTAGTGGCTCTCCCAGTGGTTCTTGGCTTCCTGTTACAGAAGGTTGACTACTGTCAGGAGTGTCCTTATCTAGTTGGGCTTGGCGTTCTTCTTCGTGTTGCTGTTCATTGTGCAACATTGTTTTGTACTGTGTAAAGTTTACCTCAGTTATAGTGCTTTCATTTGCTTTGAAAGTGTCTTCATATGAGTCATAGTTATCTAGTATTTCTTCTTCTTTTTTCCATGGTTTAAAGAGTTGTAGCAGGGACATGTAATATACTTCTTTATGTTGAGGAGTCTTTAATGACAATTTGATATGATTAATTAAATTTGGTTTGTTGAGTTTTACTAAGCTGTCTTCACAGTTTGTCACTCTGTATTTACTGTTTTTTTCATCAGGTTTTATATTATTTTTGTATGTGTAGTTTTGGGCTATGTGGTATAGACACATGGTTTCCAAAGTGGTACTCCTGTTTGGGTAGTATGTGTCCCATAAATTGTTTTTTAAAATGTCTTGGCTGTTGAGATCATGTTTGGCTTTTGTTTCTATATCTTCATATGATTTTAGAACTCTTTTTCTAGATTTAGCTGGACCAAAGACTTAGCCATACTATATTTTCAGATGTACCATACAGTGCAGTACCAGTTAAACGATCAGCTGCTTCATAGGATCCACATTCTCTATGGGACAGCATTTTTATGCCCAAGCTGTATAATTTTTGAGGCACTGTTTTATCTGATGACAGGTCATTCGATAGGTCTTGCAGCTCTGTCGTTTCTGCTTTGGTTAAGTATGCTGTGACATATCGTGCAACTGCAGTAGAATTGTCTGCAATGTACTGCACATCTATGTTTGCATTCCATAAGTGGGCAATGATTGCATTGTTACCATTGATATATTTTTCTTCTTCTTTTCTTTTTATGTAATATGTATTTTTAGGTGACTTACCTTTAACACTATGTCTAACTGAAGACATGAGGTTGTTCACTTGACCTGTATTTGTAACTGGTCTGCATTTGGTGTAGTATTTCCCTTTGTTTTTGTATTTGCAACGACAATATTTGCCACATTTGTGTCTTTGAAATTGTGAAATGTGTGCATGAAGATCACTATTTTTGGATTCCGATGGAATTTCACAAGTGACATATTTTTCAATAAACTGTAAAACAGTGGCATCACTGTCTTGACCAAATTTAGGAGCATCTTTAATCCATAAAAGCATGTGGATATGTGGTGCTCCTCTGGCTTGGTATTCTTTTCTCCAAAAGAAGTGTTGCACTTCTCCAAGGGGAGGAAGAGTTTTATTACAAATAAAATGTAGCATAGCAATGAAGCGATGGTGGAAATATCTTGACACATTAACAGGACCCAGAGAACAAAGTTCTCCAGGTGTTAGTATATCTATCTATGTTTTTTTTTTTTTGAGATGCGTAGGAAATCATGTAAATCTTCCCATGCATATTCTGCACAACTTAGTGTAACAAACCAAGTGGGTGGGCCAAGGTTTCTGATCATACAACGTACGCCTCCGTGATGTTGAAACCAGTACTCTTTAGTACCACACATATTTGCTAATAGATTTGTAACATTTGATTGTAAAACCTCATCTTTTTGTTGCACTTTTTGTAATAATTGTGTAGCTGTCATATTTTGAAAGTGTGATCCTGATTTTAATGTGTGCAACTCCGTAACATAAAGTTGCTAGTTCACTTTCAAAGAGTAGGTGGAATATGTTTTCCACATTTTGTCTAAATCTGGGATCTTCAGAATACATCCGTAATGAGCGATATTCTGATGCTGATATTTGAATAGGTCTATCATCGTACCTTCCTCCTTTGCCAGTAGAAAAGAGTAGAGGAAAATAATGTGCTTCTATTCTTTTTTCCCATATGCTGATTGGTGATCCTTTTGTTTGACACATTTGGTACGTTTCCAGTGCATCTTCTATGGTGTCATTAGAGTGCAATGGATGAATTGTATAATGGTCTAAAGTGTTTGATATTGTAGCAGGATCTAGGAGCTCAGATTGACCAGCTTCTTGTGTCTCTTGAACTATTTCAGTTGTATCCTTCAAGTTTTCTTCAATATTAATTTCTTTGTAATATTCATTATTCTCTTTAGGATATTGCAAGGCTTCTCTAACTTTATGTAAATCTACCAGCTGTTGCCAATTTTTTTGTCTTTTGTAGGTACTCCATTTACCAAGATAATTAAAGATTGTTGCATTGGACGTTGCACTCCTACAGTGTGCACATTTCATTTTCTTTTAGATCTAATGGTAAATACACTACTTTTCCACGAATACCTTTCACTAATTCAGAGGGAGGTAATTTTGCAGTTTTTGGTTGAAGGCATATTATTGCTTGAAATGGGTGCACTGTTTGAATTATGATGCTCTCATATAAATTAAGTTGTTGAAGGGGTTTTGGTAGTGGATATAACTCCAAATTATTTGTGATAGCACGTGAAGGAGTTTGGTTGTTGTCAAGTTTTGTAGTGCAGTAACTACAAAGTATTACGAGGTCAGTTATTTCATATTTGTTTTCTGCTATAAGGTAGAGAGCTAATTCAAACCATTTAGAATCTTCATTGCCTTCTATTTTGTATGATAGGTCTACAGTTTTGTGTTACTTTTATAAAAAGTTCTGCGGCAACATACACACACATGGTTTGGTACTTCAGCTGATGTACTTTTTCTTTCTTTTTTGTATGTGTATAGTAAAAGGTTGCCATGTGTAGAATTGTTACTAATTTGGTTTACAGCTATTTCATTCTGTAAGTGGGTTTCACTTCCAAAATATTTTTTCTGGATATAGTCGATTTCTTCTAGTAGGTCTTTTGCTGTACCATGTAGAAGAATGTTATTCAAATTGGCTAGTGCTAAAGCAGGACTTTTAGCATAGTACAGTTTATAAACTAGATTTCTTATAGTTGAATGATGTGTTGAAATCCTTTTGATATCATGGAAGGTGGTTTTGCAAGTAGGTCATGTAATGCAGGCCAATGAATGTCCTTGTAGTCCTGTGTAATTGCCTACTGGACAGGTATCCATATTTTGCAGTAGTTTAATTTTGATTTTGTCTTTGCTTTTCACATATTGATTGAGGAATTGGCGTAAAGACTTGAAAAATTGTTTGGGAATGTTACACATTGACGTGCATGGCCATTTGTACACTAGACGTTCTGATTCAGTTGAATGGAGGGGTAATTCTAAGTTTTCAGGACATATTTTTGTAAGGAGTACTTCTTGTTCCATTATGGTATTATTAACTTTTTCATAACCTCGACCACTGCTATGTATTGCAATCGTATTTGTTTGCTTTTGTTTGTACGCTTCTTCATTAAAGTATGGTTCTGTGCTCGTAGTGTGACTCCATTCACCTCGCAGATACTTAAGAAGTTCTTTCTGTTGACATTTTGTTTATTTAGAAGTCTTTTTTGTAATTTAGTTATTAGTTTTGTTAGTGGTTTCATTTTGTTTAACACTAAACTAAATAACTTTCTAATGAGAACAATTGCACTGTCTATCAACGCTTCTAAGATTAATTTCCTACAATAGGTTTTAACCGGTGAACCTGGTTTCTCTCCTGTTTTATTAGATTTTGAAAGACTTTGTGACAGAACATTTTGGCTAAAATACTTTTCTTGGTATGCTTACTTTGAACTATATCAAGATTTAAAGAAGCAGTTTTATCTGTAGTGATAGCTGATTTTCTACTAATTGTTGTTTGGTTTGGTTTACATTTTAATAGAGGAGGCAAAGTTTTTGTATTTGAAACTTCTTTTGTTTCACTAAATGACTGTATTAGCTGTTTTGTTTAAACTTTTTTTTACAAATTGTGCTAGAGATGGATGCTTATGTTGGACACTTTTATTTTCATTTGCTCTACTTCTGCGTTGCTTTCTACGGACTTGATTTTTGGTAGGCATTCTTTAGGGTCTGTTGAAAAAAATAAAGAAGGTATGGGTTGTGGTGTTCTGCAATGTATGTGTGCTGTGTTCATGAGTGTTTGAGTAAGATGATGAAGATGTATGTAATGGTGTGTGATTGTGCATTGGGAACTACAACTAGTAGGGATGGGTATTCTTAAATTAATGTGTTACTACTAAACTGGGGTTCAGATGACAGAAAAAAGTAAGTTAGTGGTGTGGAGAAGGATAAATAGTATATCTAATGCTATACAATTAAAAAAGTTGTTTGTTCTATAACATCTAAATTCTAGCGGTTGAGTTGGGTAATTTGTGTGTCGAAAAATAGGAATTTGTGGGCCATTCTGGCTGTAAATCGCTGTTTAAGACATGGGGATTTTTGAACAGAATGGCGCAGAATCTCTAATGTTAGGAATAGAAATAGTATGAATTAACCCTACAGTGTGTTTGAGTAATAATACAAATATTATGGTGATATTCTACTTACTTTTTTTCTAAAATGAACAGGTTACTTCTTAGTTGTTCTTTGTACTTCAAATTCGGTTGCTTCTTTTCAGGAGAATGGTCTTCACTGCAATTGTAAAAGAAATAAATTAGTAATTTTGTTTGTATATAGCACTGTTTTTAATTTAGACATTGATCTTTTCAATTGAAATCCTCAGCGCCTTTCTCAAAACCATTAAAACGATCTTATGTACATAAGATATGTCGCACCAGTTGAATACATATGATATGTTCTTAATGAACAAATTGTATTGCAATGGCTAACTGTAGCAAACAAAATATCTTTACTATGTCTTGTGAAATTCATAATGTACCACTGAATACCATTATTCCTGTAACTAAGTAATAGTGCCTCAATGTCATGGGCTGCTTGTCCTATATAAATGTATGTAATTAAATAAAGAAAGAAAAGAAAAAATTATGTAATTGTACAAGTATTATTGTTTGAGATTTGAACATAGAGTGTGCATGCAATTTTGTTTGATTATATGTAGTCTATATATTTCATTTAAAAAATGTTAGTTTAACATGATTGTGTGTATAAAGACAGTAGATTCATTTTACAGATTATACAAGCTAAAAGTCAATTAGAAAATATGCATACCTGTAGTTTGTGTTCATGCATATGGATATGCATGTAGCTGCAAGTAGAAATCGTGGAGACTGGTACAGTATTTCTTGTAGATGGTGCTTGCCAATGATATGACACTTGTACTCAGAGAGATTCACAGTACATTTGCAGTGCTGATCTATGATGATGCAGTTAGATGTAGAGGTCTTGAATGTGATTGGTGGATGGTCATGTGACTTCTTAGCTACATCCAGTGAGGGAATGGCACAACTGGAAATGGTAGAAGGGCAGTTCATGTTACGATATGTCCGTGGACATGGCAGTAGTTCGGGAACATCGGGTGTTACATCCAGGGATTTTTGGGTTCAGAAGTCATGCAAATGAGAATGAGCACTGAAAGGGATTGGTCAGGAAAGTTTAGTGGGTGTGTTGTGCCAGGAGAGAGTTTCTCAGATACTGTTTTTGCTGAGAGAAGAACAGATAGCTATGGCTGTGTGTTTCAGAAAACAGATTGTTTGGATTTTGGGAGACTCATGGATACATTGGTTTAAGGTGCATGCAGAAACCTGTGGAGTAGCTTTGGATCTTGGATTCCCACATGTGGACGTACACTGGCATGGAGTACGTGGAATGAAGTGGTTGGACTTGTTACCTCTCTGTGCTACTTTGGAGACAGAGCAACATCCAGATATAATTATAATTCATTGTGGAGGGAACAGTTTAGGACATGTGTCTGGAATTTCTTTGCAATTTGCAATGAAAGAAGGACTTGGGAAGGTCATGGACATGTTTCCAAATTCTCAAGTAATTTTTTCACGGATTGCGCAGAGACAAATGTGGCTTCGTTCTTCTTCATTTGGTCCACAAATGGAGAAAGCAAGGCGCAATGTCAATAGGGCTGTTTGTGCCTTTCTAAGAGATTTTGGCATGTCCTCTTTTCACAATGAAAATATTATGGGGGTCATTACGACCCAGGCGCTAATTGCGCCAACTTTACCACCATGGTGTAAACTATGTTTACACCATGGTGGATGGCGGATTTACCGCCCCATTCCAAGGTGAGTGGGGTGGTAAATCCCCATTTCCCATTTTCCCTTCTCCATTCCCATTTTTGCCCCATAGGGCATAATGGGAGTACGTAAATTACGGTGGCGTAATTAGCATCATGGCAGGTTAGCGCCATGGATTTTAACGGCTGCTAAGAGCAGCCGTTAAAATCAGAATAGGCGTTAAGGGTTAACGACGGCGTTAACCCTTAACGCCTGGGTCGTAATGAGGCCCTATGTTTCGTAGTAAATACATTTTTCGCAGAGATGGAGTACATCTACCTTATGCTGGCAATCAGATTTTTCTAAGAAACATACAAAATGCATTGTAACCTTTTTTAGAATGACAGCATCCATTTTGAAGTAGGTGTTGAGTATTTATATTTTTTGAAACACAAACACCTCTCAAAGGCTCTTTTCAGAGCCACCACTTCCTCCCAGAGAAAATTGCAATGGTTTTGATAGGGTAGCACCCCAAAATGTTAGATGTCCGCGGACTGTCCGCAGACTTCTAAAAAATACAAAGGGCCCTGCTTCATTTATTTTCACATCTATTTTTTTACTGTGAAATGCGGCTCTGAAAAGAGCCTTATTTTTTTTTTTGTTATTTTATCTTTTTTTTGTTTTTTTATACACGACACACTAGGAGAGGAGGGGAAAGGGGGGCCACCAACCACATGGATAAGAAAGGGCGAGCTGAGAGAGGAAGATGTAGAGTGGGTTTTATTTGGGTAGTGAGCAGGTCTTCTCGTGCTCTGAGACGATAGTCTCAAAAGCACTACGAAGTCACTCCCCCCTGCAGAGAACTGTGTTGCAGTACATACACACAACTGTGACCCTGGAAAGGTAAGGGTCATCAGCATTATGTATGACCTGTGAGGCAGCTTGAGGAAGACGCTGTCCCACAGAGGTGTTCCTTGTGGTGACAGGATAAGAAACGTAGGATGAAGTAGAGGAAATCAACCTACTACGCTCCTCGCAAGGTACACGTTGTGAATGGCCCCAAAGTGAAATGACCTTAGGTGTGGCTTCATGGTAGTGGTCCCAAAGCTGTACGAACCATGGCTCCCTTGACAGAGTACCATTTTGCACTCATTGCAGGTGACTCAGTTCACACGAGCCTTAGGACCATCTCCATGAATGGTAAATAACCGCCACACCCAAGACTCACTCCTAGTGCGGGTAGTACGGATTTCCACTACCTCATTCTCGTCATCCTCTTCTTCCTCCTCTGCATCTTCACTCCTGTTCCCCTCTTCAGGCCCTTAGGGAGGTGTTGGAGGTGGAGGGGGTGGGGTGGTGCTGAAGCAGGTGCAGCACCAGGTGGCAGTAGTGCAGCCATGGATGCCATCTCGATGATGGTGTAATCTGCAAGTTGCAGGGAAAATAGCTGTGCTCTGAAGAATAGCCAGAAACACAATGAGAATAAGCTCTAGGGCCTGGTCTTTTATAAGGGTGCTTGTACGCAGTTCGCGGACATGCACACTGTCCACGGACAGATCGAACACAAAAAAAGGTTCAAAAACTTTCAAAAAGTATGTAGAACCTCAGGATTAGTATGTGGGACTTGTGCTACAGTGAGTTTTTATTGAGAAATATTGTGGATTACTTGAAAATGTACTTTTAAATTATTCGGGGACAGGAACATTGTCCGCATTCAGAACACACGATCAGCATGGGTGTGGTCACATGACGGACATTGGTTTGCACATGCGCGTTGATGATATACGGATACTGTTTGGGTCCTGAAGTAATTAAAAGTGCGTCACATGTCAAACGAACAGTTACGGACAACCGTTTGTTCTTAGAACAGTTTAACTTCCTTGCGAACAATGCGGACAGACATAGCGTCATCAGGACACCTCCATTTTCGTTTAATTACGAACATTTCAGAACACAGCGTGTGTTCTTAGAACAGTTTCAACTTGCTAGCGAACAGTACGGACAGGTATACTGTTCTTCAGAGCACCTCCATTTTCGTTTATTTACAAACATTTCAGGACACTGCTTGTGTTCTTAGAACAGTTTCAACTTGGTAGTGAACATTATGGACAGGTATAGTGTTCTTCAGGACACCTCCATTATCGTTTACTTACGAACATTTCAGGACACTGCCTGTGTTCTTAGAACAGTTTCAACTTGCTAGCGAACAATACGGACATGTATAGTGTTCTTCAGGACACCCCCATTTCATTTATTTACGAACATTTCAGGACATCGCGTGTATTCTAGAACAGTTTCAACTTGCTAGCGAACAGTACGGACAGGTATAGTGTTCTTCAGGACACCTCCATTTTCGTTTATTTACGAACATTTCAGAACAACGCGTGTGTTCTTAGAACAGTTTAAACTTGCTAGCCAAAACTACGGACATGTATAGTGTTCTTCAGGACACTTCCATTTTCGTTTCTTTATGAACATTTCAGGACACCACTTGTGTTCTTAGAACAGTTTCAACTTGCTAGCGAACACTACGGACAGGTATAGTGTTCAACAGGACCCCTTCATTTTTGTTTATTTAGGAACATTTCAGGACACCGCGTGTGTTCTTAGAACAGTTTCAACTTGCTAGCCAACACTACGGACAGGTATAGTGTTCTCCAGGACACCTCCATTTTCATTTATTTACGAACATTTCAGAACAAACGCGCTGTCCACGGACACCTAAATTATTATTTTTTTTTAAAACTGAAACTAATTACAACACAATATAACTTTATGTAACATATTTTAACAATTCATGACAGAGAAGGTGAGGCAGAAACGGAAATAAAAAACAGGAGAATTAGGGGTTTCAACATGATTGGTATCAGGTGAAGTAGGGATGGAAGTCTCATCAAAACGTTTTGGGTTATGGAGAGGGTTTGGGGATAATTGACTGGGATATGTCGAGGGGGGACAAGTACATGTGGGACAATGGTATAAGGTTTTTGTTTTAAAATGCTCCTCAACAAAAGTTTTCAAATTATTAAAATTGGTCAACAATAGATCCATTTTTTCTTTTATGCTGCCAAGAGTGTTATCTGTAACAGTTTCTTTCTATTTTGGTATGCTCTGTACAAAAAAAATATATATGTTAAATGTATACAAAATAAAAATAATGAAATGGTTTATATTGTAAAGTGTGTACCATTAGTTTCACTATCTTCTGACATGTCCTCATGTGGGAAATGCTCCTCTAGCCATTGCAGAGTACTAGACATTTATGTGAGAAAAAAAAAAGATAATATATATTTTTTTATCTAATAGAGAAAGTTTATAAATATATGAGTAAAATGAAGTACACTTACTATTTCAGGTAAAATATGTTCTGAGTACTCTGCAGGTCTGGTCTTGCTCTTAGTTGTGGAGTGTTTGTGAGGTAATTTTTTTGGAAGCTAATTTATCTTCTTTTGGTTTATTCCATTTTAGAACATATTGGGCCTCATTACGACCCTGGCGGTACGGATTGAACAGCGCCGTAAAAGGTGCCGGCGCCGTTCACTCCGTACCGCCGCATTACGAGTTCCCTCGCGGGACACGGTAAGCACGCCTGGTAAAACCAGGCGTGCTTACTGGGTCCCACGAGGGGAAGAGGGAGCAAACAACTCACTGAATTTCCTAGGTTTTTAGTAGCGCAACTTAACCATAACATATATATATATATATATATATATATATATGTTGCGGTTACAAATAAAACTGAAAACCCCTGAAATTTGCCAGTTATGGTACACTAAGCAACCATAACTCGCACCACCTCCGTGCACTGCCAAGACTAACACACAGGACTTCAAAGACATCACTGATGACATTGGGTATCTGGGCCACTTCTTTTTGTTCACTGACATATCTAGGACACATGGGGCCTCATTACACGGTAGGCGGTATGGATTTAACGTTACCGGTAATGGAATACCGGCAACAGTAAATCCCCATGCGAATTACGACCCGGCTCACCGCTATTAGCGGCACCGCTAAGTACGGTGCCACTAATAGCGGGCAGTCCGCGTGCGTGCAACCCACCATCCCGTAAATTACACCATGCCGCTATTAGCACAGCATCACAAGGCGAGCGGACATGCCAATAGAGGCATGGCAAAGCCCCCAAAACCCCTTACCGCCATGGCGCAAATACCAGCATCGCAAACCACACGTTGAGAGAACTGAGCAGTGTTCCCACCTGCCACAGGTGGACACAATCAGCACAGGTGGAGGCAATGGAGACTGTGGCAGCTCAAAAGGAGCACACCACGCCCCTTCACATACCCCTTCCCACACCAAGATGGTTCCAATACTAGCAGCATTACATGGGCTTGAGGACATGATTGCAGCGCAGCTGCAACAACAACAGGCAGCCCAAAGGAGATGCAGAGGGAGGAGGAGGAGGGCAAGACAGGCACAGCAAGCACCACCACGGCACCTAATCATACCACAGAGGCATCCACCAATCCCCAGGATCAGAGCCAGTCCATTTAACGTAACCCCTGAGAAGATATACACCCTGTACCGTCTGGACCGGGATACCATCACCAGCATCATGAACATGATACACAACGATATTGTGAGCCTCATAGACATCAGAACTGCCACCCCCCCTCTACTCAAGGTGGTGACTGCGCTCCACTTCCTGGCCACAGGCACCTACCAGCATACAGTCTGTTCTTTCGAGAGAGGGGGGCCCGCTACCTTTGCAAAACTATTTTTCAAGGAACCTGGGATTGGTAACCCTAGGTCTCCTGGGGGCAACCAGACGTGGTCTCCCTCTCACTGTGCTTAGAGAGGCATCATCTTCACCTCACTGATGATCCCCAACAAGGGTTAAACACGTGTATGGGGTTGCTGGTGGTACTCTCGTTCAGGTTGGAATTGCCATTGCATTTCGGTGCTGGACTGCCCCTGGGCAGGACAAAGACTGATATGCAAATAAATATTTCCCATTTGTGAAAGGCACAGTGAGTAAAAGCAGTGGCTGCAAACTCTCAAGTGGTTAATAACCACTGAACAGGTTATCAAGTCTGTTCTTTCGAGAGAGGGGCGCCCGCTACCTTTGCAAAACTACCTACCAGCATACAGTGGGCCAGATGCATGACATCTCCCAACCATTATTTTCACGCACGCTGAACCAGGTACTCGATGCCCTCCTGAAGCATGCACCTGAACACATATACATGCCACGGACTGCCCAGGAGATTGCAAACACCAAAGTTGGCTTCTATTCACTGGCAGGCATCGCAAGTTGCATTGGGGCCATCGATTGTACACATGTGTAATTGGTGGTCCCACATCGCAATGAAGTGGTCTACCGAACCAAGAACCAATTCCACTCCATCAATGTCCAAATGGTATGTGATTCCAACAAGATAATCACACATTGCTGTGCCCGATTTCCCGGATCAACCCATGATTCCATGGTCCTGCGGAACTCAACTATCCCACGCTACATGGAGCGACAAACCGCACAACGTTCGTGGCTACTTGGTGAGTAGCAGGGCAAGCACATGGCAGTGTGTTTGGGGGGAGAGATACATACTCCAACTGGGTGTGATGGGGGGGAGAGATACATACTCCAACTGGGTGTGTGGGGGGGGAGAGACATGCTCCAACTGGGTGTGATGGGGGGGGAGACATGCTCCAACTGGGTGTGATTGGGGGGAGATACATACTCCAGCTGGGTGTGATGGGGGGGGAGACATGCTCCAACTGGATGTGATTGGGGGGGATACATGCTCCAACTGGGTGTAGCTTGTTGTCTGTCTGCAAAATGCACATACAGATGTACGCCAATGTCCATCTGGGAAGGCCGCAACGTACTTGAGTTGAACTGACATGCAAGTATGAGCCACACAACACAGATGACATTTCAGGTCTAGTAACATCAACATCCATCCACACACACATACAGATTGCACAACATTCCATGCCACTAAATACACAGATTTCATACGTGCCATCAGGATAGTCATCCGGAATCAGTCCAGCACAACATCTATAATGCAATGTGCCCTATGATGCATGCAAAGGGATCAGCCCTAGCCATAGACATAGCATTTCACCACACACCTTTACCACCACTGAAGTGATGCCTCACTGCATGGCAACATCTATGTTGGAATGGCAGTACAACAGCAGTGAGGAACCTAATCTGCCTACGCCCAGGGACACCTACGACCTCGTCTCACCCCGGACATGTCAATTACTGTTGAAGGCATCAATGGGGCATGTCTACTTGCAGGGTCGAGCTCACCCTTGCACATTGCTGTCACACAGACCATATGCATGTATGCTGTTGACTGTGTACTTGAATCACAATGCAATGTCAATTTGTGTGATATGAACAGGCCGCTCTTGAGGTGAACAGTAACAGGACCCCCATTCGTTCCCCCATAAAGGTGATGCAGGCTATGCCCTGAAGAGCTGGCTCCTCACACCTGTACGGAACCCACAGAACAGGCACGAAGATTAATACAATTGAGCACATACCCGTACCCGCAACGTGATCGAGCAGACTTTTGGCCTTTTGAAGTCACGGTTTAGGTGCATTAGCAGGTCTGGTGGCGCTCTCCTGTATGGCCATGAGAAGGTGGCCAAGATCACCATGGCATGTGTCATGCTGCACAATATGTGTATCAGACGGAATGTGCCACTGCCCCCTGACGTTGAAATAGAAGCACCTGATGAGGATGATGATGGTGATGAAGACGGAGGTGAAGGTAATGCAGGTCTTGCAAGAGGGGATGGGCAGGATGGACGTGCTGTGAGACAGCACCTGATCAACCAAATATTCTGAGGAACATGTTTTGGTACTGTCACATGGATATGTGTAGTAATGCACTGGTGTATGTTTAGAAGCACGCAATGGACCCTGTCGCCAATAAAGTACCCATACACAATGAAGATGTCCAAGCCTGTGTTTTGATCAGACAACAGTGTATTAAGTAACGGAAAGATGAAAAAGTGCATGTCCCCAAACATCCCACCACCCTTCCAACCACCCCCCACAACAGACCCATAACACCCTTCCACCCACCCCCCACAACAGACCCATAACACCCTTCCACCCACCCCCCACAACAGACCCATAACACCCTTCCACCCACCCCCCATAACAGACCCATAACACCCTTCCACCCCCCACAACAGACCCATAACACCCTTCCACCCACCCCCCACAACAGACCCATAACACCCTTCCACCCACCCGCCACAACAGACCCATAACACCCTTCCACCCTTCCACCCACCCCCCACAACAGTTCCTCATGTGTCTTCCATGTTTGCATTGGCCCATGCACGCAGAAGAATCGCCATAAACCCCCTATTGCCCATTATCTGCAGCAGCATTTGGAGGATGGGCAGACATGCGCCTGGTGGTGCGTGTTGAGCGGCGGAGGGGGCTTGTCCGCGTTGAACCGGCGGATGACGACGTGGCAGACTGTCCTGGTGGTGTGAAGTGGCGGTCCATTGTGTCAGCTATTCGAGTGAGGACCTCCCTTAGCCTAGCTATCTCCTCACAAAGCATGTCAGTACAGGCCTCCATCCTCTCACTGGAGTGCCTTGCCGTCTCCACAATATCCTCCCTGAGATGGGCAGCCTCCTCAACATGCTGGCCAACCAGCACAGTAAGTTCCTGTTGACGCTGCCGGATGGTGGCCAGCTCGAGGGCAGTGCTGGGTGATGGTGTAGTGGCTGCTGTGCCCTCAGATGCATCCATGTCAGCAAGTGAGGCCACCATGGGGGACATTATGGCTGTAATGTTGTTCTCACCAGTGACATCAGACCCAGGTGTCTGGAATGGTGCTGGCTCAGGGGTTTTAGGGGGGCTTGGGGTGTGCATCTGCATTGTGCCAACTGTTGTGTCCTCAAGTTCAGATAGGGGGGCAGTGGCGGCTGCCTCTCCTGCGAAGCTTGGTGCAGCTGATGGTGGGCCCTCGGTGGCTGGTATTGGTGGTTGTGGGTTCACCTGCGGTGGTGGGGCTCTAGTTGGTGGTGTGGCTACTTCAATCTTGGCAGTGGCACTCCTCCGAAGCTTCACACTCATCATGTGGCACCTTCCCCCCTTGCCCCTAGATGTCGTGGGGGTGTCCTCAGAGTCCTGTGCCCTTGGTCTCTTACTTGTAGGCGGTGCCTGGGATGCATTTGCGGCATCCTCACCATCTGTATGTGAGCCTGTCAGGGACAAGAAGGGGGATGGCATTGGTTACGTTTCTATGTACTTCATGCAGGATACATCAATAATGCAGTTGTGGCCATTGGGACTTAATAGTTGTGGATGCAGGTGATGTGTCAGTTCAGTGCCTCATCCATGCATGGTTGTGTTTGGCACTTTTCTATGGTGATGTGTGCATGTGTGTGTGTTTGGGTCTGACACTGCCAATGGCATGGATGGATGCATGTGTGGATGTGTGTCCATGCATGAGAGGATTCTGGGCTCACATTTGGGGGGAACAGTACATTCACATAGCATCCTGTCATGTGTACAGTCACCTCCATCCGAAGTGGTTCCCACGCCTAGCTCCATAGTGCCTACTCCCTCAATGGATTCCACTGCGATTAGGTTTGCACAGGTCTCCTCCCATTCCTTTAGTCTGATGGGTAAACCGGCAGTGGCTATTCGGTGGTTTTTGGAAGGGATGCCCCTCATCCGCAGTCTGAGGTTGTCCCACCTTTTCCTGCACTCACGCACCGTGCGGGTGCTGGTGCCCACTGCACTGACTTTAACCGCAACTTCTTCCCAGATGGCCTTTTTTTATCAGTAGTGTCGGCCGCCGCATGTCGTTGGCAAAGACAACCTCAGCATTGTCAGCCAGGGTCTGGGTCAACATGTTCAACTCCTCCGAGGTGAATTTTTCTTTGCGCTGTATGTTAGTGCTTTTTTTAAATGCCTTGGGCATGTTGAAGGTGTCCCGGATGATTTGCAACGGCAACCTACTCCAAACAGGTCCAGGGGGCAGTGGATGGCAATGGATTGTGTTCTTAAAGATGGCCGCCGTGCTCTTTCCCGTTCCTGTGGGATGACGCTATTTCCGGTTCCGCAATTTAACGGTGACCGCTAATTGCGGTGACCGCTCTCTGCATGCTGCATGTGGGCAGAGGTGCTATCTGCACTTTCGTCGAGGGCGGTAAGTGACTTTTTTGGGTCTTTAACGGCATGGCGGTAGGGTCTTTACCGGCATGGTGCTATGCTCGTGTCCGCGTACTCGTAATGGTACGCTATTAGCGCCCTCTTGCGAGGGCGGACACGTTAAGAGCACCATGCCGGTAATTTGAGGTTTTTACCGCACAACGTGTAATGAGGCCCATGATTGTGTTATCTGATAGAGACCATTTTACAAATTAAAAGGTATCACATATCTGTAAAGAAACTGGAGGGTGGTGTCTGTATTCCTGTTCTCTAATTAGTAGAGGAGAGGCACAGAGGACCCCAGCCAATATTCTCTATTGTTGGTAGCAATGGACAAGCAATCAAGGCCTAGCTCCTTAGGAGGTGATGTGGGCTGGTTCTAAGTACAGTGTAGTCCCCAAGCACCCACAAAGGAATGTCCACACACTATGTTAGTCAAAACACAGTCTTTATATAAATAAGATTCAAGGTTATACACACTATCACGATAAAATAGTAAATATATACAGTTCTAGGTAGTACCACTATTAGTCTGATTCCATTCAAATGCATCAACTGTACTCAGTTCAAATAGCATATGAATCAACACAGCAAAACAACGTCAACCATAGACTTAGGAGGAAGACTAGTTGGTTAGACAATTGGAAGAATACTGAGCCCCTACCGCCAGGCACAGTTCTGTATGAGGATCCCCCCATCTGGGCAACCTCTAAATGAATATGCACTACAAGCCCAGTACTTATATTGCCTATTAAAGTCTTATCTTCTTCTTCCATCGGTCTGCAAACCAAATGTACCTTGTGTTGTAGAGTTCTTTGTTGGGGAATCACCGGCTCTTGAGTGTGCTCCATTTCATGCACGAGCCATGGGTCATTAAACTTTCGAGTTGAAGAAAGGGTGAATGTTGTCATTGAGCCAGCAGCTTCGGTCCTTGCGGTGCTCGTAGATGAGTGATCGAAAACATCCTGCAACAGGGGAGCCATGCGGTGACCCTCGACAACGGCGTTGCTGCAAAGAGTTAGTGATAATCTTTGGCCCAGCAAGGGTGCCAAGTTGTCGGCGTCTGGAACCAGTGAGCGGGATGTCATCACGGATGGCTTCAATAGTTTTGTCGGTGTCTCTGAGGTCGTCAGCTGGCGGGAAACCCACTGGCGGTTTCTCCTCGGTCATCGATGGCCTTCACTTTCTCCAGCAGGAGGAAAGCGGTCGACAATGATGAACAAGGGAGTCATTGGATCAAATGTCATTAGGCAAAGGGAGCACGGCAGCTCTGGACGATGACACCGGTCGGCAATAGTGGACGGCTGTCCGGTGCTTTTCTTCGTTCTCTTGTGCGGTCCCCTTCTCCGGTCGGCAGTCTTCCGTAGGTCTGTCTACCAAGATGCTTTGGCAAAGATCAGCTGGTGCACGATGGTCCCTCGTAGCTCGGGAAGAGGTCTTCTAACCAGGTCCTAACCAGGTCCTCTCTTGGATCAGTTCCTAGAAGGCACAGCAGCTTTCAGATTAGCGAAGGACAGCAACAGCAGTTCTTCTTCCAGTGGGCTTCAAAGTTAAGCATCAGTTTTAACTTCAACTTCAGCTTCTGAACTATTTATAGCAGTGAGAGTCCCCCAGATATACTGGTTGAGTTCCCATTCATTCTGCTGGGTCACACTCAGGCGACCAGTCATTCAGAAGGGCATTCAGGCAGTCAGTCAGCCAATCAGGTGCATGGTGCATTCAGTCCATTCTTCTCCATCCGGACATTCACAACACAGAATATGGATTTGGACAAGTGCTCTGCCATTCAGCACTACACACTGCATTCATACCATTTTTGGACAGGGCTGTCTCAGTCAATGTGTCAACTGCCAGATACTAGACTCCCATAGCACAGAATGTGTATTTGTCACACACTCCATTCACCCAGATCCCACCCCATGGGCGTACCCACAACATAGAGTCATTGGGAAGGCTCCAGCAAGTCTGGCCTGGACTTCCCCACACAACCATATATGGAACTTTCACCCAACAGCCAGTCAGAGGGAAGGGACAGAGTCAAGGTTTCCTGGGACTTCGGGAAAAGAAGGTAACAGGCTATAGAAAGTTCCTATCAGGAATCCACTAATTCTAATCACAGGGCATGGGCATCCCGAAATGGACGATGCGCAGGGAACCTGTCAATTCAGCACAGAACTGCCACCAGCCCGTACCCTGCTCTGTGGGCCACACACAGGTGCCCACAAACATAGACTAGGAGTAAAGGGCCGTACTCGCAGCCAAGGGTGCTATAAGGGTAACCCAACGGTCTGTTCACCAAACCAAATACAGCAATAAAGGAGAAGGATTCCAAGGCCCTGTCCCTCCAATGCATTTCCAGCATCAGAGTGGATCCCCCCAGAATGAGCTTAGGGTACCTAATCTCCCACTATATAGACACCCTCATCCAGATGGTCAACATACCTTCTGGAAAGGCCATCTGCATTATCATGACTCTTCCGTGGTCTATACTCTATGGTGAAGTCTAGCCCTTGCAGGCTAATGGACCACCTGAGCAGTTTTGGCTTTTCACCCTTCACCTGCATAACCCATTTTAAGGGCTTATGATCTGTTTGGACCTCGAAGGTACACCCCGTAAAATAGGGCCTAAAACGCCTAAGGCCCCAAACTATACTGAAACATTCCTTTTCAACAGTAGCCCACCTAAGATCTCTACCCTTGAGTTGTCTACTGATGAAGATGATTGGATGTTCCCTCCCTTTGTCATCTAACTGGGACAAGACAGCTCCAATTCAGGCTCCTCCCAAGTGGAACTGCAGACGGCGATGTCGTCTAAGTAGGCCACACAAAAGGCCTCCAGCACACTGAGTGAACGATTGACTAAACATTGGAAAGTGGCAGGTACATTTTTCAAACCAAAAGGCATGACTCTAAACTGGTAGAGCCCTTCATGTGTTGAGAATGCAGTCCTTTCCTTGGCATGTGTTAAGATGGATTTCTGAACTCGGATTTGGAGAGGCCAAGGTTCAGAAGGCCAGCCTAGTTTCTTGGAACAGGGTAACCTCTGGACAAGCCAGACCAATCAGGGTAGCGATGGCGGCGGTCAAGACTAAGTCTCAAGAGGGGTGAGGGTGACTGAAAGACCTCAATGAGCACACAAAGCAAGGACACTTGCAAATTATTCCAGACAGGTGTTATATTAAAAATATAGACACAATTATTACAAGGCCTTTGTAACATCGACCATAGCAAAGAATCACAATAATACAAAAGTAAACCAACACATCACAATCAATACAATATATATACAAGGCCGAGGGGTCTAAGGAGTTATGAGCACGTAATATTTAGACCACCTAGATGGGGAGGAAAACAGGCAGTGCAAGTAATCATTAGACCCAGTTCAACATCGGACATACACCTAACTAGGAGGAAGTCCGAGCCCTACGAAGAGAGGAGCCTTATGCCCAAAAGTACCTGCACGCGCTGGTGCCAATGGATTAAGTAGAGTCTCTTCAAGGGTCTCAGGCAGTTCAGGAAGGTGAATGAAGCGATGCAGAACAAGTCCCCACTACTCAAGCAAGGCCTCCACTTGTGGGCAGAGGCAGGGTGAGAGTGCGGGATAGAGTCGCTATTTCTCAACAACGGTAGAAAAGAAATGGGCTCCTGCGCAAGGGGCCACCGGTTGGGGTATGGACGACTCACAAGTCCCCGATGAAGGCAGACCCAGACTTCTCCAGTTCAGTTCACGTTGCTGGCAGGTTCAGCTGCGATGATCAGGACACCTCGACACCATGTAGATTCTGTGTAGCAGGATGCAGTGTAGAGGGTGTCCCAAATGCAGCGGACGTGCACAGGTTGTTACCGCAGCAGGACAACACGGCAACCACATTTACTCTGGTCCGGGCACATCTGTCTCACTTCAGACATGGGAATGCCAAGTGTATGAATTTCGGTGTGAGGGTGCCGTGGACGCAGAGCAAGCAGTAGACCAAGTTTCGAGGTCTTCCCCGAAACGGCGGCGGTAACAGAGCAAAGCATCCTGCCTAAACTGGCCAGCCCACTGATTGGCACAGGGACACTTCCGAAGAGGCTTACTTGCAGGGTTTGATGAAGGTGTCGGGAACAGTTGATCCCACTATTCCAATGGGTCAAATCGCCTTTGCAGACCTTCTAGGACGATCAGATGCAGAGGGGTCTCACGGGACGACAGCAGTTCAGGGTGCCAAACCTTCAGCGGGTCACCAGCGGTTCCTCAACTCAGCTTCTTGTTGCAGGATACTTGGCTCCTTATGCCTCGTTCGGTGTGAACTCAGGAGATCGACATGGTAGTGGTGTTTTCAGCCTCCTCTCATCCAAAGTTCCCTTCGTGCCAAAACAGAGAGGACCCAATGGGAGATCTGCTCACAAACACTCACACAATACGTGGACCGACCACGGACCACAGTGGTCCCAGGCATTCGGGACAATCCAGACTCTCTGGCACCCAGGATGTGTATTGGCAACAGACATCCCAGCCCACATCCTGGAGGCACACACAAGGCATGCAGAAGCCCGTGAAAGCATTGGGTTTTGCGGGAAAGTGCATGACCAAATAAGGACGGACCCGGGTCAGCTCGACCTGGGGAAGGTGAAGGGGCAAGACGGTCAGCGGAAAGGACAAAGAACCTTGTGGCATGGCCATTTTGGAGCCAGGCCACTCATTTGTGCCAAACACGGTAAGCGCGGATAACATGGCGAAAAAAGGGTTCAAAACACAAGAGAAATGATAGCTGCCACCAGTCCTGTCCGTGACACACTTGCACAGTTCATAATAAGCCCAGCAAGAGGTTCTAGGGCCTTTGGAATGACTAGAGAGGCAAGTAAGTTACAGTGCACTCTTGTTTCATGTTGCACAAAAGCTGCTACATGAGGAAAGGACTAAGGGAAACAAAGTCTCCCAGTACTGACTGTCTTAAGAGCATGTCAGTTTCCCCATAAGAATTGAGCGAAAGCCCAGAGGAGTGCGGCGGAAGGCTGCGCTTCTCTGGCAAAGTCTAGATCAGGGTGTAAAACAGCAGCAAAAAGTTTGGGGATTGCCACATGGAGAGAAAATTACATACAATATGAAATCTTTCCTAACAGCATGGTCTGTCAGAGCTATTTGCCAATAGCCTGAGGTAAGGTCAAAGTTGCTCACAAATTTGGCAGCACCTATGCTGTTCACAAGCTCATCAGCCCTGGGCAATGGGTGCGCATCAGTTTTGGTGACGACATTGACTGCTCTGTAGTCCACACAGAAACTCCAATCCTTGATACCTGCCTGGGAACTTGCCTTGGGGACAAGGACCACCCATATTCAACATCTTGACGACCTCAGCCTGGATGTGGCTCTTGACTGTATCTGACATACGGTAGCACCTGCTTTTGACAGGCACACTGGAACCAGTGTCAATTTCATGACTACACCATGTTGTAAGGCCTGGTGTCAGTGAGAACAGAGAGGCATTCTGCCGGAACAAAGCCCTGCAGGCCCTCTGAGGCTGTGTCATCAGATCTGGAGAGAGATGCACTCCCTCCATTGAGCCATCCTGAGGGTTGCTATGCAGCAAAAAAGGAAGGAGCTCACTCTCATCCTCGTCTTGCTCTAAAGCCAGCAAGAGACATGAGACTTCTGCTCACCTATGGAAAGACTTGAGCCTTTTAACATGAAATACCTGAGGGGCTACCTCCAAGGACTCCCATGTCAACCAGATAATTGACTTTGCCCATCTTGGAGATGATCCTGAAGGGTCCGGTCCACTTATCTGCCAAAGCTTGAGGCTTGTTAGGCTCCATCACAAGGATCTCATGTCCTAGAGTCCAATCCACTTGCAAGGTTTTAAGGTCATGCCAGTACTTCAGTTCAGTTCCTGGCTGGCCTTGAGATTCGCTGTCACCTGACCCATCATCTGTTTCATCCTCCGTCTGAGGCCCAACACATAGTCTCCCACCTGCATGGCAAGACCTGGAGGGGTGGCTTACAAACCTTCTCTGATCAAGGCAAGGGGGCTGCTCACAGAATGTTCATAGAGTAACTCAAAGCGGCTGGAACCAACACCCTCTTGAGGTACCTCTCTGTAAGCGAACAGCAGTTATGGCAGGAGGAGTTTCCAGTTCCTCCTTAGGGGCTCTTCCAAGATGCCTAGCATGCCCTTGAGAGTTTTATTAAATCTCTCGACCAGACCATTGGTCTGGGGATGGTAAGAGGTAGAGAACTTGTAGGTAACCCCACACTCTTTCCACATCGTTTTCCTGTAGCTCAACATTAAGTTGGATCCTCTGTCAGAGACAACCTCCTTAGGGAATCCAACACAGGTGAAAATGCTCAGGAGAGCCCTGGCAACCACCTTGACAGTAACAGTCCAAAGGGGTATAGCCTCACGGTACCTGCTGGCATGATCAACCAAGACCAGGAATAACTGATGTCCACCTGAAGTGGGAGGGTCAAGGGGACTGACAATGTTGATGCCCACCATCTCAAATGGTGTGCCAAGCATGGGTAATGGCTGCAGTGGGGCAATGACACTGCCTATAGTTCTGCCATACAACTGACATGTTGGGCAGGTACTGCAGTGGCACTCCAATTCTACTCCCATCCGGGGCCAGTAGAAATGGGCTGAGAGCTTAGTCTTCTTGGTACCAAGGTGACCAGCCAGTGTTGTGCACCAACTGCAGCAGGAAGGGCCTATAAACCTGGGGTACCTCCAACCTCTTGAGGGCACCAGATGTTAAGATGGATTTCTGAACTCTGTCCTGGAGGGGCAGAGGTTCAGAAGGCCAGCCTAGTTTCTTGGAACAGGGTAACCTCTGGACAAGCCAGACCAATCAGGGTAGCGATGGCGGTAGTCAAAACTAGGTCTCAAGAGGGGTGAGGGTGACTGAAAGCCCGCAATGAGCACACAAAGCAAGGACACTTACAAATTACTCCAGACAGGTGTTATATTAAAAATATAGACACATTTATTACAAGGCCTTTTTAACATCGACCATGGTAAAGAATCACAGTAAAACTCCAATAAACCAACACATCACAAGCAATACAATATATATACAAGACCAAGGGGTCTAAAGAGTTAGAAGCACGAAATATGCAGACCATCTAGATGGGGAGGAAAACAGGCAGTGCAAGTAATCATTAGACCCAGTTCGACATCAGAGGCCACCTAACTGGAAGGAAGTCCGAGCCCTACGAAGAGTGGAGCCTTGTGCTCAAAAGTACCTGCACACGCGGGTGCCAACGGGCAAAGGAGAGTCTCTTCAGGGAAATCAGGCAGTTCAGAGAGGTGAACAAAACGATGAAGAACAGTTCCCCGCTACTCATGCACAGCCTCCACTTGTGGGCAGAAGCAGGGCGCGAGTGCAGAAAAGGGTTGCTGTTTACGACAGCGATGGAAAGCCACAGGCTTCTGCGGGAGGGCGACAGGTTAGGGTATTGACTACTCACCGGTTCCCCATTCAGGCAGACCCAGCCTTCTCTGGTTCAGCTTTGGTACTGGCAGGTTCAGATGCGATCAGCAGGATGTCTCAACGCCGTGTAGATCCCGCGACAGCAGGAGTCAGGGTCGAAGGTGTCCCAAATGCAGCAAACACGCACAGGTTTCTTACCACAGCAGGGCAACTCGGCAACCGCAGGTATTCTGGTCCCAAAGCACACATCTCACTTCAGACCTGGGAATGCCAAGTGTACGAATTATGTGAGAGTGCCGAGAACACGGGATTAGCAGTAAGCCAGACAGCGGTGAAAGAGCAAGGTTCCTGTGTAGGCTGGTCAGTCCACTGGATGGCCCAGGGACGCTTCCGAAGGCTAACGTACAGGATTTGGTGAAGATGCTGAGAATCACAGGGGTCTCACAGGACGACAGCAGTGCAGGGTGCCAATCCTTCAGCGGGTCACCAGCGATTCCTCGACTCAGCTTCTTAGTTACAGGATACTTGGCTCCTTATCCTTTGTTCGTGAGAACTCAGGAGATCGGCCTGGTAGTGGTGTTTCCAGCCTCCTCTTATCCAGAGTTCCCTTCACGCCAAAACGGAGAGGACCCAATGGGTGATCTGCTCACAAAACACTCATACCATACGTGGACCTATCACGGACCACGGTGGTCCCAGGCATTCAGGATACTCTAGACTCACTGGCACCCTGGATGTGTATTGGGAAAAGACATCCCAGCCCACATCCTAGAGGCACACACAAGGCAGGCAGAACCCTGCGAAAGCGTTGTGTTTCGCAGGAAAGTGCATGACCAAATAAGGACTGCCCCGGGTCGGCTCGACCTGGGGGAAGGTGAAGGGGCAAGACGGTCAGCGGAGAGGACAAAGAACCTCGTGGCATGGCCATTTTGGAGGCCAGGCTACCCATTTGGGCCAAACGTGGGAAGCGCGGTTAACATGGCAAAAAGGGGTTTAAAACACAAAGAAACGATAGCTGCCACCGGTCCTGTCCGTGTCACACTTGCACATTTCATGGTAAGTCCAGCGAGAGTTTCTAGGGCCATTGGATTGACGAGAGACCCAAGAGCGTGGTAATCTAAGTTACGGTGCACTCTTGTTTCATGTTGCTCAAAAGCTGCAACATGAGGAAAGGACTAAGGGAAACAAAGTCTCCCGGAACTGACTGTCTTAAGGGCATGTCAGTTTCCCTGTAAGAATGGAGTGAAAGCCCAGAGGAGTGCGGCGGAATGCTGCGCTTCTCTGGTAAAGTCTAGATCAGGGTGTAAAACAACAGCAAAATGTTTGGGGGTTGCCACATGGAAGGAAAATTACCTACAATTATGAAATATTTCCTAACACCAGGTTCAGGCTTAGTGGGCTCACTAACAAGGAGCTCACCCTCACAATATATCTGGAATGTCCTATGCACTTCTCCATGTGCCTGGGACAGGGCCTGTTTCCTCAGACCCTCAAGAGAGTGGTACTCTCTCTGACCCCTACAGAAGTCCGCCTGGGAGGGTCCCCCTTCAGCCAACAGGCATTGAAGGTTGCGGTGTTCCTCCGGGTTGATAACCTCTGCCACAGGAAGGTCTTCTTTCTCGACTCCCTGAGGAGTTGAGTTTGGGTTTGCCACTGGATCCAGCCCGTCTGCAGCATGAATCCGAATGGGTGCGGTAGGAACAGCAGGAAGAGAAGGAGCCCCCTTCACACAGGCGGCCTTCTTGTTCTTCCGTCTTCTTTCCTTAGGTCTAGTGTTTGGCTCAGGTACCTGACTCACAGCCAGAACGGTGTGACCTGTGATCGACTGACTGCTGCAGCAGCCATGGGTAGACCATCGGAGATCATCCCCATTTCCACCAAATAATTTCCTAACAAAGTGTTAGCAGGTACGTTGTCGTGAACCAGGACAGGAATCGTTGCTGTCTTGTCTCCAATTGTAGTGTTGACTAAGGCTGCAGGTGATAATTTGGGAGGCCCACCAGCTAACCTGGTGGTTCTCAGAGGAGCATCTACATAGTCCTCTGGCTTGAGCGGGGTCCTGTCCACCACTGTCATGCTTGCCCCAGTGTCTCTCAAACCAGTGCAAGGCTGGCCATTCAAGAGGTCACTACAAAAAAACCTATGGGTGTTCTGTGAGATTGTCACCAGTACTTCTGCATAATGGTCCCAAGCCCCAAGGGACACTAGGAAAATCTCTACAGGAGCACTGAATGTGATTCCTGTGGAATATGTGAGGATAGTGGCCTCCACCTCAGGCATGGGGTAAGGGTAGGTCAGGTTGGCAGCCTGGACTCCAGGTGACTTACCTTTACACTTGGGGTCACTCTTCTTGTGATCCAGAGCCCCACAGCCCCAACAAGTGCCAGGAATGGGGCATACTGTACTGGAACCACTGGGAGCCGGCTTTGCTGCAGATGGACCACTACTCTTACTCCCACCCACATGGAACTTATCCCCACTAGATGTTTTGGTCTTAGGAGAGGAAGGTTTTGGTTTACTGGACTGTGATTGTTTTTGGGACTCCTCAGCTTTCTGAGAGGTCCCCTATTCTTTGTGCTTGTCCTTCCCACTGGAGTCCTTAGGGTAAACCCAGTGGGAGACCCACTTGTCAGCCAGCCTGGCCAGTTTAAAGGGATCTAAAATGTTCTGGTCATCAACATACTGACACAGCTCTGGCGAACAGGCTTCTGAAACATGCTCAAAAAAGAAAAGGTGGGACAATTCAACAAACGTTTTAACTTTGTAACCATCAATCCACCCCATCATGTTCATGTGGGCAGCACTCACCCAGTCAACCCAAGACATATTCTCTTGTTTCTTAAATTCCCTGAACCTTGTAAGGTATTATGTAGGTGTCTTGCCAAACTTGGCAATCAAAGCAGGATTCATGCACTCATATGTTATGTTAGTGATTTTTATAAAGTGCACAGTTGCCCGAGGGCATCATGGTGCTAGGAGAGATGAAGACATCCCCATGAAAATTCAAAATAGGTAGGTTTTAACCCACCTTCTAATCTACAGATAGTTAGGGGTTTTCTTTATGATAAGTGGGAGGTTATTCCACAGAACTGCTACAGCAATAGAGAAGGCCTGGCCGCCAACCCAGTCTCTGTTGTGCTTTTGAACAACAAGTTGTTCGGAAGTGGCTGAGCGAAGTTGACGAGTAGGGTGATAACGCATAAACTTGGCTTGAAGATATTCTGCTCCCTGACCATGAAGGGCACAGTGTACAATACATAAGGTCTTAAATTCAACCCGTTGAGCCAGAGGGAGCCAGTGCAGGTTCTGTAACACAGGGGAGATGTGAGCTCCAAAAGGGGAACCTGTGGCTACCCTTGCAGACAGATTCTGCAGCCGCTGCAGCCATTTAATCAGGCCGTTGAGTTGGGCCAGATACAGGGAGTTATAATAGTCTATTCATAATAGAACCATGGCAGCAACCACAGGAGGGTGCAGTGGGGCCGGGGTCATACCTTTCACACTCAGTTTCAGAATACAGTCATTTCCAGTCTGAGGCACTCTGCTTAACAAACACTTATCCCAATCTCTCTTATCAACATCATGAATTGCACAAGCCATTTCAATGCTTCAATCCATTGTATGATATCAGAACCCTCCACATACACACCAACCAGATCTTTCCTTAACTTGGTTGCTGAGGACTTGACACTCTCAACTGGTTTTGCTGAAGTCTCCACTCTAGCTTTCTCGTGCTGGAATTTCTGACATTTAGTGTCCTTGTTCTTAAGTTCAAGGTCCTTATCTTTGAGTTCAAGATCCCTATTCTTGAGCTCCACTTGTTGTGCCATCTCCTCTTTCTTAAGCTCTGCTTCTATTTCTAACTTGCAGTATTCAAAGGCCAATTTCATCCTTAATAACTCAAGTTTCAAGGCATTCCCTGAAGAAACATTGCTGGAAGTCGGAACAGGGGCAGCAGGAATGACGGCATTCCCAGAAACAGATTCAACAGCAACCCCAGAGGCAGGGGCCTTCAAGAGCTTCACAGTAAATCTGGTAGTCCACCAGGGCAGCATTCAGCTCAGCCCTAGACGTATCCACAAAGTCTATCTCCCTGGCTTCACAAGCACTCTGGAGAGCTTCTAAGCTCATCCTAGTCAATGTATCATTCGCAATAGATTCCATTGCTTGTAAAGTAGTTATCTTGTACACAACTAAACATCAATTTAACAAAGTGGATATATTTTGTAAGTGGAAAGGTTACACACTGATTCTTAAAACCATTAGCACCCCACAGCTGCCACCTGTGTAAAGCACCAGAGGAGGGTGTCTGTGCTCCTGCTCTCTCTATGGTAGAGGAGAGGCACAGAGGACCACACCCAAGATTATCTATTGTTGGTAGCAATAGATGAGAAATCAAGGCCTAGCTTCTCAGGAGGTGATGCAGGCTGGTTCTTAAGTACAGTGTAGTCCCCAAGTACCCACAAAGGTATGTCCACACACTATGTTAGTTAAAACACAGTCTTTATATAAATAAGGTTCAATGTTATATACACTATCATGATAATACACTTTGTGCTCCGACAATTCTAAAATGGTATGTATATACAGTTCTAGGTGGTACCACTATTACTCTGATTCCATTAAAATGCATCAATTGTACTCAGTTCAAATAGCATACGAATCAACACAGCAAAACAATATCAACCATAGACTTAGGAGAAAGACAAATTGGTTAGACTATTGGCAGAATACTGAGCCCCTACCAACAGGCACAGTTCTGTATGAGGATCCCCCCACCTGGACAACCTGTAAATGAAGATGCACTACAAGACCAGTCCGTATATTGTGCATTAAAGTCGTATCTTCTTCTATAGTTCTGCAACCTAAATGTACCTAGTGCTGTAGAGTTCTTCACGTGGGAATTAATGGGTCCTTCTTGAGTGTGCTCCCTTTCAGGCAGGAGCCACGGGTCATCGAACTTCCGAGATGAAGAATAGGTGAACATTGTCATTGAGTCAGCATCTTTGTTCCTTGTGGTGCTCGGAAACGAGTGATCAAAACAACAGGGGAAGCGTGCAGCGCACCTCAACAACGATGGTTTGTTGCTGCAAAGAGTTAGTGAAGACCTTTGGCCCAGCAAGGGCGTTGAGTCATCAGCGTCTGGCGTTGGCAAGTGGGACATGACCATGGCTGGCTTCAGTAGCTTCGTCGGCGTCTCTGAGGTTTTCGGGTGGCGGGAAACCCACCAGCGGATTCTCCTCAGTCATTGACGGCCTTGACTTTCTCCAGCATGACGAAAGTGGTCGACGATGATGAACAAGGGAGTCCCTGATCAAATGTTCTTAGGCAAAGGGAGCACGGCGGCTCCAGTCGGGGGCTGGGGTCACCGATGGTGGATGGCTGTCCGCTGCTTCTCTTCATTCTCCTCAGCGGTCCCCTTCTCCGGTCAGCAGCCTTTCATAGGTCTGTCTACCAGGGAGCTTTGGCAAAGATCAGCTGGTGCACAATGGTCCCTCGTAGCTCGGGAAGATGTCTCCTAGCCAGGTCCTCTCTTGGATCAGTTCCTTGAAGGCACAGCAGCTTTCAGATTAGCCAAGGACAGCAGCAGCAGTTCTTCTTCCAGTGGGCTTCAAAGTTAAGCATCAGTTTCAACTTCAGCTTCTGAACGATTTCTAGCAGTGAGAAGCCACCAGATATACTAGTTGATCTCCCATTCATTCTGCTGGGTCACACTCAGGCGAACAATCATTCAGAAGGGCATTCAGGCTGTCAGTCAGCCAATCAGGTACACAGTGCATTCAGTCCATTCTTCTCCATCCAGACACTCACAACACAGAATGTAGATTTGGACAAGCACTCTGCCATTCAGCACTACACACTGCATTCATACCAGTTTCGGGCAGAGCTGTCTCAGTCATTGTGTCAACCCCCAGATACTAAACACCCATAACACAGAATGCATATTTGTCACAAACTCTATTCTCCCAGGTCCCACCCCATGGGCATACCCACTACATTGAGTCATTGGCAAGGCTCCAGTCAGTCTGGCCTGGACTTCCCCACACTACCATATACGGAACTTCCACCCAACAGCCAGTCAGGGGGAAGGGACAGAGTCAGGTTTTGCAGGACTTTGGGAAAAGAAGGTAACAGGTGATAGAAAGCAAGAGGCCACAGGGGCCATCTTGTTTCATATCAGGAATACACTGATTCCAATGACAGGGCCTGGGCATCCCAAAATGGACGATGCGCAGGGCACCTGTCAATTCAGCACAGAGCTGCCACCAGCCCATACCCTGTTCTGTGGGCCACACACAGGTGCCCAAAAACATACACTAGGAGAACAGGGTCATACTCCCATCCATGGGCGCCATCAGGGTATCCCAAGGGTCTGTTCTACAAAAAAAATACAGGAAGAGCCAAACCACCAGGAGTCCTTCATGAACTCCTGCGAGAAAAACAAGTCAGAACATACATGATAATGCAATAAAGGACAAGGATTCCGAGGCCCTGTCCCTCCGATGCATTTCCAGCATCACAATATGTACACATTAACCTTGTTGTATGTTGTTAGGGCACTTTCCTTAGCATTTGTCCTCAGTTCATGGTTCACATACATGGGAAAATAAGCTAGCCACAAACACACAATTCATTTGTGTACGTGATGACAAAGTATACTGCTACTGTCATTTTTTGGTGGTGTTGTTTCTTTCCTCCTTACTGAATTTTCCCTGTATGTGCCTCACATGTGTATGTATTGTAGGTCTTCCTATGTATTGTCTGTACTAACAAAAGTGTGTAGTAAGTCTTCAATTATTAGCTATTAGCTGTTACCTATTCATTCCATGTTCATCATTACTCAAATCTCTGATAAGATACCATTCATTATTTTACTATCCAAAATTACCAGATAAAAAAAATGTTGTACTTCTACAGTGCATGCTGCAGCTATTTCCGATGTGTATTTATGATTAGGATCCTGTATTAACAACTACACTCCAATATCATGTTTTGTTCAGATGAGTACATTCTTTAACAGATTACTAATTCATGAGCGTACCATAACTGGCAAACTTCAAGGGTTTTTAGTGAATTTTTCATGTTTTTGTAGTGCAACTTAACCATAACGTCCCTTTAACTAAGTTGTCAGTGAATTTCATAGATTTGTACTAGTGTCCTTTCAATCTGCTATAAGTTTCCTATATTATACATCCCCCAATTTGTCAGATACGGAGTCCGTGGACAATGTTGTGATGAAAATGAGTATATCTCACCCTCCTAAGCACTCTCAGGTGAGGCGATTCCCCTACAAGATAGTGTAGTATATAAGGGGGGAGAGAACCGCACTATGATACTCAGCGCAAAATCAATATTGCGGGAAAGGCAGATGCATGGCATTAGGAGAAACATAGAAAGAAACACCATTTTGTAGAAATGGTGAAAACACAGGCTTGTATGACTGTGCTGCACCAGCGGAACTCCATGGAAAGATTGCACTAGGCCCAACACCCTCATGGCAGAATGAATAACACACCACCATTTCCCACGGAAGTCCACTTCCCCAATGTCCCTTTACTGTTGCAATCATTTAGTTTTTCCTTCAGAGGAATGCGCCCTGCAAGAGCGTGAGACAACACCATGCTCTGTGCAAAATCCGTTCATCACCACTAAGCTGCCAGCAGGCCTCTAACCCCCACCCAACCAGCCCAAGTCAGCCCCACACCACTGACAAAACCCCCACAACCCTGCATTCCATAATAAGCAAGCAACCCTCCTGTGCCATTACAAATCTAAGGCCCATAAAAGATCTAAGCATGCACGACTGTTCTGCCCCAGCCTAAAATACACCCTTTGTAAACTGAAGTACAGGGCGTGATACATTAAAGGTCAAACCAAGGGTGGAGACCTTGAGTGTGGGAGGAGCGGTATCAACAATGCCCTTAATGTGTGGGTCAGCGTGACTGTATTTTACCCTCCCTTCACCCTGGCGCCAATTCCCTAAGCCACACAGGTGCATGCCACAGTGATATAGTACATAGGCTTAGCATATTAGTTTAGAACCAACATTTTACGTTGCGAGTATCCTGACCTTCAACCTCCTCAAAGATGAGCCCAGCTGATGCACGTGGAGCCTGACTGACAGCGATGGACTAACCAATGATAGCCTGGCATCCCCTATGGAGCAGACCCATGTGTATAGTACTGCCAATCACTGGCACTGATTTTTAGTATGAGATGACGCCACCAGGCATTTTAAGCTCTTGTTTGTACCAGGATTCACCAGAACGTTCTCTAGCAGCAGAGCCCTTTGCTCATATTTTGTATTCTATACAATTAAAGCCTTGTCATCCTTGCAAGCTATCTCCTGGCCTATTTCCCTAGAAGGTTGTGTTCACTCTGTAGTGTGCATTAAAAGGGACTTGCCTTAATTTGGTTACCCTTGCGATGTGTTTCCATTGTCCCATTACCTGAAGAGGTATCCAGGTGGCCTCCCCAAAGGGCTGTGCCCACCTACGGTGACCAGTCCCAAAAGGCACATGCTGAGTGACCTACTGGGTTCCGTCTTTGCAGAATCCCTCCTGCTCGTTGTAGTGGCATGCGGCCCCAAGGAAAGGTCCAGGCCGGTTGTGGATCCCCTGTGAACCGTGGCTTTCGGAAGAATGTGAACATGTGTGTATTACCTGCATGGAATAGCAAAGTAGGGTTGGGTGTGTGGAGCAGTGTAAATAGAATGAACATGCAGTGAATGATGAAATTGAGAGTGTTTGTTGGTTAGTGGACTGTGTTGACCCTGCCTGGCTAGTTTGTATTTACTTTTTAAGCATATTAAGGATAAGGAAAAAGGAATACAGGAGCCCCAGCCCCCGAGTCTGGGGGGGGGGTGGAGCCACATGCATTGTCTCAACCAATGCGGGAGAAAAATAGAAGGTGAAATATAGGAGCTCTGTATAATTAGAAAGCTCGGGAGAAGTAGTGGTTGTTGTTTTAGCTTGATATTTTAGTTTGTTTTGTTGGTGTATTTTAACGTCTAAGGAGGAGGCCCAGGAGGGGTGTGTGTGACTTGTGCGAGTGCATCAGGAGAGCGTCTAGGAAGTGTATGACAAAGCTCTAGAGTGGAACATGGGAAGGGGAAAAGTGAACTGATGATTTTTCTTTGAATTCATTGACAGCATTGATATGTACTGAAAACAAGATTGAGTTGTGTATGTTTTAACTGCTTTAGACGAATCCTGTTTTTGACTGTGGCACAGACGCATAGGCGTAACCCTGACTCAAGACACCCGCCAGCATCGACCATGGGAACAGACACTCCCCTAGACCATATATGTAAGGTCTTGCCCCTGTATTGTGAGAAATTTCAAAAGTACCACAACCAATGGGTGACTGAGACTAAAGGGAAGGGAATGCCCCACTCCTGGCCAGAACATGGGTCTTTTGACAGATGCGCTCTAGAACACATGTCCACTTCATTGACCTCAAGGTATAAGGCAAGACCATTG